>NW_027438291.1:0-329000 GCF_000715075.1 Nicotiana tabacum | reverse complement strand
AGCCATGATCGTTCCTAGTTTTTTCCATTTTTCGGCCAAAAAACTAGAATTCCGCGCGATTCCCATATTTTCGTGTCCTATAGCCCACGCCTTCCAAGTGAACCCGGGAACTCCGGACCCCTATCGCCTAAAATTTTTCCGGACTATCAAATACGACCTAAGGAACCATAGTCACCGCCCCCGCCATGATCGTTCCTCATTTATTGCATTTTTCGGCCAAAAAACTTGAATTCCGCTCGATTACCATATTTTTGTGTGCTATTGCCCACGCCTTCCGAGTGGGCCGGGCCGCCGGACTCGGATCGCCTAAAAATATTTCGGGCCATCAATTAGGACCTAAGGAACCATAGTCACCACCTCGCCATGATCGTTCCTCATTTTTTGCATTTTTTGGCCAAAAAACTAGAATTCCGCCCGATTCCCATATTTTTGTATGCTATCGCCCACGCCTTCCGAGTGGGTCGGGCCCCCCGGAGCCGGATCGCCTAAAAATTTTCCGGACTATCAAATACGACCTAAGGAACCATAGTCACCGCCCCGCCATGATCGTTCCTAGTCTTTTGCGTTTTTCAGCCAAAAAACTAGAATTCCGCGCGATTTCCATATTTTCGTGTGCTTTAGCCCACGCCTTCCAAGGGGTCCCGGGAACCCCGAACCCCGATCGCCTAAAAAATTTTCCGGGCCATCAAATACCACCTAAGGAACCATAGTAACCACCCCGCCATGATCGTTCCTCATTTTTTGCATTTTTCGGCCAAAAGACTAGAATTCCTTGCGATTCCCATATTTTTGTGTGTTATAGCCCATGCCTTCCGAGTGGTCCCGGGACCTCCTGACCCCTATCGCCTAAAATTTTCCCGGACTATCAAATACGACCTAAGTAACCATAGTATCCGCCCCGCCATGTTCGTTCCTCATTTTTGCCTTTTTCGGCCAAACAACTAGAATTCCGCACGATTCCCAAATTTTTGTGTGTTATAGCCCACACCTTCCGAGTGGTCCCGGGACCTCCGGACCCCTATTGCCTAAAATTTTTCCGGACTATCAAATACGACCTAAGGAACCATAGTATCCGCCCCGAAATGATCGTTCCTCATTTTTTGCGTTTTTCGGCCAAACAACTAGAATTCCACGCTATCCCATATTTTTGTGCGTTATAGCCCACACCTTCCGAGTGGTCCCGGGTCTCCGGACCCCTATCGCCTAAAAATTTTCCGGACTATCAAATAAGACCTAAGGAACCATAGTCACCGCCCAGCCATGAACGTTCCTGGTTTTTTCCGTTTTTCGGCCAAAAAACTAGAATTCCGCGCGATTCCCATATTTTCGTGTCCTATAGCCCACGCCTTCCAATTGAACCCGGGAACTCCGGACCCCTATCGCCTAAAATTTTCCGGGCCATCAAATACGACCTAAGGAACCATAGTCACCGCCCCACCATGATCGTTCCTCATTTATTGCGTTTTTCGGCCAAAAAACTAGAATTCCGCTCGATTACCATATTTTTGTGTGCTATTGCCCACGCCTTCCGAGTGGGCCGGGCCGCCGGACTCGGATCGCCTAAAAAAATTTCGGGCCATCAATTAGGACCTAAGGAACCATAGTCACCGCCTCGCCATGATCGTTCCTCATTTTTTGCATTTTTTGGCCAAAAAACTAGAATTCCGCCTGATTCCCATATTTTTGTGTGCTATCGCCCACGCCTTCCGAGTGGGTCGGGCCCCCGGAGCCGGATCGCCTAAAAATTTTCCGGACTATCAAATACGACCAAAGGAACCATAGTCACCGCCCCGCCATGATCGTTCCTAGTCTTTTGCGTTTTTAGCCAAAAAACTAGAATTCCGCGCGATTTCCATATTTTCGTGTGCTTTAGCTCACGCCTTCCAAGGGGTCCCGGGAACCCCGAACCCCGCTCGCCTAAAAATTTTCCGGGCCATCAAATACGACCTAAGGAACCATAGTAACCACCCCGCCATGATCGTTCCTCATTTTTTGCATTTTTCGGCCAAAAGACTAGAATTTCGCGCGATTCCCATATTTTTTTGTGTTATATCCCATGCCTTCCGAGTGGTCCCGGGACCTCCTGACCCCTATCGCCTAAAACATTCCCGGACTATCAAATACGACCTAAGGAACCATAGTATCCGCCCCGCCATGATCGTTCCTCATTTTTGCCTTTTTCGGCCAAACAACTAGAATTCCGCGCGATTCCCAAATTTTTGTGTGTTATAGCCCACACCTTCCGAGTGGTCCCGGGACATCCGGACCCCTATCGCCTAAAATTTTTCCGGACTATCAAATACGACCTAAGTAAACATAGTATCCGCCCCAAAATGATCGTTCCTCATTTTTTGCGTTTTTCGGCAAAACAACTAGCATACCGCGCGATCCCATATTTTTGTGTGTTATAGCCCACGCCTTCCGAGTGGTCCCGGGGCTCCGGACCCCTATCGCCTAAAAATTTTCCGGACTATCAAATAAGACCTAAGGAACCATAGTCACCGCCCAGCCATGATCGTTCCTAGTTTTTTCCGTTTTTCGGCCAAAAAACTAGAATTCTGCGCGATTCCCATATTTTCGTGTCCTATAGCCCACGCCTTCCAAGTGAACCCGGGAACTCCGGACCCCTATCGCCTAAAATTTTTCCGGACTATCAAATACGACCTAAGGAACCATAGTCACCGCCCCGCCATGATCGTTCCTCATTTATTGCGTTTTTCGGCCAAAAAACTAGAATTCCGCTCGATTACCATATTTTTGTGTGCTATTGCCCACGCCTTCCGAGTGGGCCGGGCCGCCGGACTCGGATCGCCTAAAAAAATTTCGGGCCATCAATTAGGACCTAAGGAACCATAGTCACCGCCTCGCCATGATCGTTCCTCATTTTTTGCATTTTTTGGCCAAAAAACTAGAATTCCGCCTGATTCCCATATTTTTGTGTGCTATCGCCCACGCCTTCCGAGTGGGTCGGGCCCCCGGAGCCGGATCGCCTAAAAATTTTCCGGACTATCAAATACGACCAAAGGAACCATAGTCACCGCCCCGCCATGATCGTTCCTAGTCTTTTGCGTTTTTAGCCAAAAAACTAGAATTCCGCGCGATTTCCATATTTTCGTGTGCTTTAGCTCACGCCTTCCAAGGGGTCCCGGGAACCCCGAACCCCGCTCGCCTAAAAATTTTCCGGGCCATCAAATACGACCTAAAGAACCATAGTAACCACCCCGCCATGATCGTTCCTCATTTTTTGCGTTTTTCGGCCAAAAGACTAGAATTTCGCGCGATTCCCATATTTTTTTGTGTTATATCCCATGCCTTCCGAGTGGTCCCGGGACCTCCTGACCCCTATCGCCTAAAACATTCCCGGACTATCAAATACGACCTAAGGAACCATAGTATCCGCCCCGCCATGATCGTTCCTCATTTTTGCCTTTTTCGGCCAAACAACTAGAATACCGCGCGATTCCCGAATTTTTGTGTGTTATAGCCCACACCTTCCGAGTGGTCCCGGGACATCCGGACCCCTATCGCCTAAAATTTTTCCGGACTATCAAATACGACCTAAGTAAACATAGTATCCGCCCCAAAATGATCGTTCCTCATTTTTTGCGTTTTTCGGCAAAACAACTAGCATACCGCGCGATCCCATATTTTTGTGTGTTATAGCCCACGCCTTCCGAGTGGTCCCGGGGCTCCGGACCCCTATCGCCTAAAAATTTTCCGGACTATCAAATAAGACCTAAGGAACCATAGTCACCGCCCAGCCATGATCGTTCCTAGTTTTTTCCGTTTTTCGGCCAAAAAACTAGAATTCCGCGCGATTCCCATATTTTCGTGTCCTATAGCCCACGCCTTCCAAGTGAACCCGGGAACTCCGGACCCCTATCGCCTAAAATTTTTCCGGACTATCAAATACGACCTAAGGAACCATAGTCACCGCCCCGCCATGATCGTTCCTCATTTATTGCGTTTTTCGGCCAAAAAACTAGAATTCCGCTCGATTACCATATTTTTGTATGCTATTGCCCACGCCTTCCGAGTGGGCCGGGCCGCCGGACTCGGATCGCCTAAAAAATTTTCGGGCCATCAATTAGGACCTTAGCAACCATAGTCACCACCTCGCCATGATCGTTCCTCATTTTTTGCATTTTTTGGCCAAAAAACTAGAATTCCGCCTGATTCCCATATTTTTGTGTGCTATCGCCCACGCCTTCCGAGTGGGTCGGGCCCCCCGGAGCCGGATCGCCTAAAAATTTTTCGGACTATCAAATACGACCTAAGGAACTATAGTCACCGCCCCGCCATGATCGTTCCTAGTCTTTTGCATTTTTCAGCCAAAAAACTAGAATTCCGCGCGATTTCCATATTTTCGTGTGCTAAATTTAGCTCACGCCTTCCAAGGGGTCCCGGGAACCCCGAACCCCAATCGCCTAAAAGTTTTCCGGGCCATCAAATACGACCTAAGGAACCATAGTAACCACCCCGCCATGATCGTTCCTCATTTTTTGCGTTTTTCGGCCAAAAGACTAGAATTCCGCGCGATTCCCATATTTTTGTGTGTTATACCCCATGCCTTTCGAGTGGTCCCGGGACCTCCTGATCCCTATCGCCTAAAATTTTTCCGGACTATCAAATACGACATAAGGAACCATAGTATCCGCCCCGCCATGATCGTTCCTCATTTTTGCCTTTTTCGGCCAAACAACTAGAATTCCGCGCGATTCCCAAATTTTTGTGTGTTATAGCCCACACCTTCCGAGTGGTCCCGGGACCTCCGGACCCCTATTGCCTAAAATTTTTCCGGACTATCAAATACGACCTAAGGAACCATAGTATCCGCCCTGAAATAATCGTTCCTCATTTTTTGCCTTTTTCGGCCAAACAACTAGAATACCGCGCGATCCCATATTTTTGTGTGTTATAGCCCACGCCTTCGGAGTGGTCCCGGGTCTCCGGACCCCTATCGCCTAAAAATTTTCCGGACTATCAAATAAGACCTAAGGAACCATAGTCACCGCCCAGCCATGATCGTTCCTAGTTTTTTTCGTTTTTCGGCCGAAAAACTAGAATTCCGCGCGATTCCCATATTTTCGTGTCCTATAGCCCACGCCTTCCAAGTGAACCCGTGAACTCCGGACCCCTATCGCCTAAAATTTTTCCGGACTATCAAATACGACCTAAGGAACCATAGTATCCTCCCCGCCATGATCGTTCCTCATTTTTTGCGTTTTTCGGCCAAACAACTAGAATTCCGCGCGATTCCCATATTTTTGTGTGTTATAGCCCACACCTTCCGAGTGGTCCCGGGACCTCCGGACCCCTATCGCCTAAAATTTTTCCGGACTATCAAATTCGACCTAAGGAACCATAGTATCTGCCCCGCCATGATCGTTCCTCATTTTTTGCGTTTTTCGGCCAAACAATTAGAATTCCGCGCGATCCTATATTTTTGTGTGTTATAGCCCACGCCTTTCGAGTGGTCCCGGGACCTCCGGACCCCTATCGCCTAAAATTTTTCCGGACTATCAAATACGACCTAAGTAACCATAGTATCCGCCCCGCCATGATCGTTCCTCATTTTTTGCGTTTTTCGGCCAAACAACTAGAATTCCGCGCGATCCCATATTTTTGGGTGTTATAGCCCACGCCTTCCGAGTGGTCCCGGGTCTCCGGACCCCTATCGCCTAAAATTTTTCCGGACTATCAAATACGACCTAAGGAACCATAGTATCCGCCCCTCCATGATCGTTCCTCATTTTTTGCATTTTTCGGCCAAACAACTAGAATTCCGCGCGATTCCCATATTTTTGTGTATTATAGCCCACGCCTTCCGAGTGGTCCCGGGTCTCCGGACCCCTATCGCCTAATATTTATCCGGACTATCAAATACGACCTAAGGAACCATAGTATCCGCCCCGCCATGATCGTTCCTCATTTTTTGCGTTTTTCGGCCAAACAACTAGAATTCCGCGCGATTCCCATATTTTTGTGTATTATAGCCCACACCTTCCGAGTGGTTCCGGGACCTCCGGACCCCTATCGCCTAAAATTTTTCCGGACTACCAAATACGACCTAAGGAACCATAGTATCCGCCCCGCCATGATCGTTCCTCATTTTTTGCGTTTTTCGGCCAAACAACTAGAATTCCGCGCTATCCCATATTTTCGTGTGTTATAGCCCACGCCTTCCGAGTGGTCCCGGGTCTCCGGACCCCTATCGCCTAATATTTTCCGGACTATCAAATATGACCTAAGGAACCATAGTATCCGCCCCGCCATGATCGTTCCTCATTTTTTGCATTTTTCGGCCAAACAACTAGAATTCCGCGCGATTCCCATATTTTTGTGTATTATAGCCCACACCTTCCGAGTGGTTCCGGGACCTCCGGACCCCTATCGCCTAAAATTTTTCCGGACTACCAAATACGACCTAAGAAATCATAGTATCCGCCCCTCCATGATCATTCCTCATTTTTTGCGTTTTTCGGCCAAACAACTAGAATTCCGCGCTATCCCATATTTTCGTGTGTTATAGCCCACGCCTTCCGAGTGGTCCCGGGTCTCCGGACCCCGATCGCCTAAAATTTTTCCGGACTATCAAATAAGACCTAAGGAACCATAGTCACCGCCCAGCCATGATCGTTCCTAGTTTTTTCATTTTTTTGGCCAAAAAACTAGAATTCCGCGCGATTCCCATATTTTCGTGTCCTATAGCCCACGCCTTCCAAGTGAACCCGGGAAATCCGGACCTCTCTCGCCTAAAATTTTTCCGGACTATCAAATACGACCTAAGGAACCATAGTCACCGCCCAGCCATGATCATTCCTCATTTGTTGCGTTTTTCGGCCAAAAAACTAGAATTCCGCCCGATTACAATATTTTTGTGTGCTATTGCCCACCCTTCCAAGTGGTTGCGGGACCACCGGACCCCGATCGCCTAAAAATTTTCCGGGCCGTCAAATACGACCTAAGGAACCATAGTAACCGCCCCGCCATCATCGTTTCTCATTTTTCGGCCAAAAAACTAGAATTACGCCCGATTCCCATATTTTCGTGTGCTATACCCACGCCTTCCAAGTGGTCCGGGGAGCCGCGGACCCCGATCGCCTAAATTTTTTCCGGACTATCAAATACGACCTAAGGAACCATAGTATCCGCCCCGCCATGATCGTTCCTCATTTTTTGCGTTTTTCGGCCAAACAACTAGAATTCCGCGCGATTCCCATATTTTTGTGTATTATAGCCCACACCTTCCGAGTGGTTCCGGGACCTCCGGACCCCTATCGCCTAAAATTTTTTCGGACTACCAAATACGACCTAAGAAATCATAGTATTCGCCCCGCCATGATCATTCCTCATTTTTTGCGTTTTTCGGCCAAACAACTAGAATTCCGCGCTATCCCATATTTTCGTGTGTTATAGCCCACGCCTTCCGAGTGGTCCCGGGTCTCCGGACCCCGATCGCCTAAAATTTTTCCGGACTATCAAATAAGACCTAAGGAACCATAGTCACCGCCCAGCCATGATCGTTCCTAGTTTTTTCATTTTTTCGTCCAAAAAACTAGAATTCCGCGCGATTCCCATATTTTCGTGTCCTATAGCCCACGCCTTCCAAGTGAACCCGAGAAATCCGGACCCCTATCGCCTAAAATTTTTTCGGACTATCAAATACGACCTAAGGAACCATAGTCACCGCCCAGCCATGATCATTCCTCATTTGTTGCGTTTTTCGGCCAAAAAACTAGAATTCCGCCCGATTAGAATATTTTTGTGTGCTATTGCCCACCCTTCCAAGTGGTTGCGGGACCCCCGGACCCCGATCGCCTAAAAATTTTCTGGGACGTCAAATATGACCTAAGGAACCATAGTAACTGCCCCGCCATCATCGTTTCTCATTTTTCGGCCAAAAAACTAGAATTACGCCCGATTCCCATATTTTCGTGTGCTATACCCACGCCTTCCAAGTGGTCCGGGGAGCCGCGGACCCCGATCGCCTAAAATTTTTCCGGACTATCAAATACGACCTAAGGTACCATAGTATCCGCCCCGCCATGATCATTCCTCATTTTTTGCGTTTTTCGGCCAAACAACTAGAATTCCGCGCGATTCCCATATTTTTGTGTGTTATAGCCCACGCCTTCCGAGTGGTCGCGGGACCTCCGGACCCCTATCGCCTAATATTTTTCCGGACTATCAAATAAGACCAAAGGAACCATAGTCACCGCCCTGCCAAGATCTTTCCACATTTTTTGCAAGTTACTGAAAAAGACTTCCGCGCGATTCCCATATTTTTGTGTGTTATAGCCCACACCTTCCGAGTGGTCCCGGGACCTCCGGACCCCTATCGCCTAAAATTTTTCCGGACTATCAAATATGACCTAAGGAACCATAGTATCCGCCCCGCCATGATCGTTCCTCATTTTTTGCGTTTTTTGGCCAAACAATTAGAATTCCGCGCGATCCTATATTTTTGTGTGATATAGCCCACGCCTTCCGAGTGGTCCCGGGACCTCCGGACCCCTATCGCCTCAAATTTTTCCAGACTATCAAATACGACCTAAGGAACCATAGTATCCGCCCCGCCATGATCGTTCCTCATTTTTTGCGTTTTTCGGCCAAACAACTAGAATTCCGTGCAATCCCATATTTTTGTGTGTTATAGCCCACGCCTTCCGAGTGGTCCCGGGTCTCCGGACCCCTATCGCCTAATATTTTTCCGAACTATCAAATACGACCTAAGGAACCATAATATCCGCCCCGCCATGATCGTTCCTCATTTTTTGCATTTTTTGGCCAAACAACTAGAATTCCACGCGATTCCCATATTTTTGTGTATTATAGCCCACACCTTCCGAGTGGTTCCGGGACCTCCGGACCCCTATCGCCTAAATTTTTTCCGGACTACCAAATACGACCTAAGGAACCATAGTATCCGCCCCGCCATGATCGTTCCTCATTTTTTGCGTTTTTCGGCCAAACAACTAGATTTCCGCGCTATCCCATATTTTCGTGTGTTATAGCCCACGCCTTCCGAGTGGTCCCGGGTCTCCGGACCCCGATCGCCTAAAATTTTTCCGGACTATCAAATAAGACCTAAGGAACCATAGTCATCGCCCAGCCATGATCGTTCCTAGTTTTTTCTGTTTTTCGTCCAAAAAATGAGAATTCCGCGCGATTCCCATATTTTCGTATCCTATAGCCCACGCCTTCCAATTGAACCCGGGAAATCCGGACCCCTATCGCCTAAAATTTTTCCGGACTATAAAATACGACCTAAGGAACCATAGTCACCGCCCAGCCATGATCATTCCTCATTTGTTGCGTTTTTCGGGCAAAAAACTAGAATTCCGCCCGATTACCATATTTTTGTGTGCTATTGCCCACGCCTTCAGAGTGGGCCGGGCCGCCGGACTCGGATCGCCTAAAAAATTTTCGGGCAATCAATTAGGACCTAAGGAACCATAGTCACCGCCTCGCCATGATCGTTCCTCATTTTTTGCATTTTTCGGCCAAAAAACTAGAATTACGCCCGATTCCCATATTTTTGTGTGCTATCGCCCACGCCTTCCGAGTGGGTCGGGCCCCCCGGAGCCGGATCGCCTAAAAATTTTCCGGACTATCAAATACGACCTAAGGAACCATAGTAACCACCCCGCCATGACCGTTCCTCATGTTTTGCGTTTTTCGGCCAAAAGACTAGAATTTCGCGCGATTCCCATATTTTTGTGTGTTATAGCCCACGCCTTCCGAGTGGTCGCGGGACCTCCGGACCTCTATCGCCTAATATTTTTCAGGACTATCAAATAAGACCAAAGGAACCATAGTCACCGCCATGCCAAGATCTTTCCACATTTTTTGCAAGTTACTGAAAAAGACTTCCGCGCGATTCCCATATATTTGTGTGTTATAGCCCACACCTTCCGAGTGGTCCCGGGACCTCCTGACCCCTATCGCCTAAAATTTTTCCGGACTATCAAATATGACCTAAGGAACCATAGTATCCGCCCCGCCATGATCGTTCCTCATTTTTTGCTTTTTTTGGCCAAACAACTAGAATTTCGCGCGATCCTATATTTTTGTGTGTTATAGCCCACGCCTTCCGAGTGGTCCCGGGACCTCCGGACCCCTATCGCCTAAAATTTTTCCGGACTATCAAATACGACCTAAGGAACCATAGTATCCGCCCCGCCATGATCGTTCCTCATTTTTTGCATTTTTCGGCCAAAAGACTAGAATTCCGCGCGATTCCCATATTTTTGTGTGTTATAGCCCATGCCTTCCGAGTGGTCCCGGGACCTCCTGACCCCTATCACCTAAAATTTTTCCGGACTATCAAATACGACCTAAGGAACCATAGTATCCGCCCCGCCATGATCGTTCCTCATTTTTTGCATTTTTCGGCCAAACAACTAGAATTCCGCGCGATTCCCATATTTTTGTGTGTTATAGCCCACGCCTTCCGAGTGGTCGCGGGACCTCCGGACCCCTATCGCCTAATATTTTTCCGGACTATCAAATAAGACCAAAGGAACCATAGTCACCGCCCTGCCAAGATCTTTCCACATTTTTTGCAAGTTACTGAAAAAGACTTCCGCGCGATTCCCATATTTTTGTGTGTTATAGCCCACACCTTCCGAGTGGTCCCGTGAACTCCGGACCCCTACCACCTAAAATTTTTCCGGACTATCAAATATGACCTAAGGAACTATAGTATCTCCCCGCCATGATCGTTCCTCATTTTTTGCGTTTTTTGGCCAAACAACTAGAATTCCGCGCGATCCTATATTTTTGTGTGTTATAGCCCACGCCTTCCGAGTGGTCCCGGGACCTTCGGACCCCTATCGCCTAAAATTTTTCCGGACTATCAAATACGACCTAAGGAACCATAGTATCCGCCCCGCCATGATCGTTCCTCATCTTTTGCGTTTTTCGGCCAAACAACTAGAATTCCGCGCGATCCCATATTTTTGTGTGTTATTTATAGCCCACGCCTTCCGAGTGGTCCCGGGTCTCCGGACCCCTGTCGCCTAATATTTTTCGGGACTATCAAATACGACCTAAGGAACCATAGTATCCGCCCCGCCATGATCGTTCCTCATTTTTTACGTTTTTCGGCCAAACAACTAGAATTCCGCGCGATTCCCATATTTTTGTGTATTATAGCCCACACCTTCCGAGTGGTTCCGAAACCTCCGGACCCCTATCGCCTAAAATTTTTCCGGACTACCAAATACGACCTAAGGAACCATAGTATCCTCCCCGCCATGATCGTTCCTCATTTTTTGCATTTTTCGGCCAAATAACTAGAATTCCGCGCTATCCCATATTTTCGTGTGTTATAGCCCACGCCTTCCGAGTGGTCCCGGGTCTCCGGACCCCGATCGCCTAAAACTTTTCCGGACTATCAAATAGGACCTAAGGAACCATAGTCACCGCCCAGCCATGATCGTTCCTAGTTTTTTCTGTTTTTCGGCCAAAAAACTAGAATTCCGCGCGATTCCCATATTTTCGTGTCCTATAGCCCACGCCTTCCAAGTGAACCCGGGAAATACGGACCCCTATCGCCTAAAATTTTTCCGGACTATAAAATACGATCTAAGGAACCATAGTCACCGCCCAGCCATGATCATTCCTCATTTGTTGCGTTTTTCGGGCAAAAAACTAGACTTCCGCCCGATTACAATATTTTTGTGTGCTATTGCCCACCCTTCCAAGTGGTTCCGGGACCCCCGGACCCCGATCGCCTAAAATTTTTCCGGGCCGTCAAATACGACCTAAGGTACCATAGTAACCGCCCCGCCATCATCGTTTCTCATTTTTTGCATTTTTCGGCCAAAAAACTAGAATTACGCCCGATTCCCATATTTTTGTGTGCTATACCCACGCCTTCCAAGTGGTCCGGGGAGCCGCGGACCCCGATCGCCTAAAATTTTTCCGGACTATCAAATACGACCTAAGGTACCATAGTCACCGCCCTACCATGATCGTTCCAAATGCTTTGCATTTTTCGGCCAAAAAACTAGAACTCCGCGCGATTTGCATATTTTAGTGTGCTATAGCTTACGCCTTCCGAGTGGTCCCGGGAGCCGTGGACCCCGATCGCCTAAAATTTTCCGGGCCATCAAATACGACCTAAGGAACCGTAGTCACCGCCCCGCCATGATCGTTCCACATTTATTGCGTTTTTCGGCCAAAAAACTAGAATTCCGCTCGATTACCATATTTTTGTGTGCTATTGCCCACGCCTTCCGAGTGGGCCGGGCCGCCGGACTCGGATCGCCTAAAAAGTTTTCGGGCCATCAATTAGGACCTAATGAACCATAGTCATCGCCTCACCATGATCGTTCCTCATTTTTTGCATTTTTTGGCCAAAAAACTAGAATTCTGCCCGATTCCCATATTTTTGTGTGCTATCGCCCACGCCTTCCGAGTGGGTCGGGCCCCCCGGAGCCGGATCGCCTAAAAATTTACCGGACTATCAAATATGACCTAAGGAACCATAGTCACCGCCCCGCTATGATCGTTCCTAGTCTTTTGCATTTTTCAGCCAAAAAACAAGAATTCCGCGCGATTTCCATATTTTCGTGTGTTATAGCCCACGCCTTCCGAGTGGTCCCAGGACCTCCTGACCCCGATCGCCTAAAAATTTTCTGGGCCATCAAATACGACCTAAGGAACCATAGTAACCACCCCGATATGATCGTTCCTCATTTTTTGCGTTTTTCGGCCAAACAACTAGAATTCCGCGCGATTCCCATATTTTTGTGTGCTATTGCCCACGCCTTCCGAGTGGGCCGGGCCGCCGGACTCGGATGGCCTAAAAAAATTTCGGGCCATCAACTAGGACCTAATGAACCATAGTCACCCCCTCGCCATGATCGTTCCTCATTTTTTGCATTTTTTGACAAAAAACTTGAATTTCGCCCGATTCCCATATTTTTGTGTGCTATCGCCCACGCCTTCCGAGTGGGTCGGGCACCCCGGAGCCGGATCGCCTAAAAATTTTTCGGACTATCAAATACGACCTAAGGAACCATAGTCACCGCCCCGCCATGATCGTTCCTAGTCTTTTGCGTTTTTCAGCCAAAAAACTAGAATTCCGCGCGATTTCCATATTTTCGTGTGCTTTAGCCCACGCCTTCCAAGGGGTCACGGGAACCCCGAACCCCGATCGCCTAAAAATTTTCCGGGCCATTAAATACGACCTAAGGATCCATAGTAACCACCCTGCCAAGATCGTTCCTCATTTTTTGCGTTTTTTGGCCAAACAACTAGAATTCCGCGCGATTCCTATATTTTTGTGTGTTATAGCCCACGCCTTCCGAGTGGTCCCGGGACCTCCTGACCCCTATTGCCTAAAATTTTTCCGGACTATCAAATACGACCTAAGGAACCATAGTATCCGCCCCGCCATGATCGTTCCTCATTTTTTGTGTTTTTCGGCCAAACAACTAGAATTCCGCGCGATTTCCATATTTTCGTGTGCTTTAACCCACGCCTTCCAAGGGGTCTCGGGAACCCCGAACCCCGATCGCCTAAAAATTTTCCGGGCCATCAAATACGACCTAAGGAACCATAGTAACCACCCCGCCATGATCGTTCCTCATTTTTTGCGTTTTTCGGCCAAACAACTAGAATTCCGCGCGATTCCCATATTTTTGTGTGTTATAACCCACGCCTTCCGAGTGGTCCCGGGACTTCCTGACCCCTATTGCCTAAAATTTTTCCGGACTATCAAATACGACCTAAGGAACCATAGTATCCGCCCCGCCATGATCGTTCCTCATTTTTTGCATTTTTCGGCCAAACAACTAGAATTCCGCGCTATCCCATATTTTTGTGTATTATAGCCCACGCCTTCCGAGTGGTCCCGGGTCTCCGGACCCCTATCGCCTAAAACTTTTCCGGACTATCAAATAAGACCTAAGGAACCTTAGTCACCGCCCAGCCATGATCGTTCCTAGTTTTTTCCGTTTTTCGGCTAAAAAACTAGAATTCCGCGCGATTCCCATATTTTCGTGTCCTATAGCCCACGCCTTCCAAGTGAACCCGGGAACTCCAGACCCCTATCGCCTTAAATTTTTTCCGGACTATCAAATAAGACCAAAGGAACCATAGTCACCGCCCAGCCATGATCATTCTTCATTTGTTGCGTTTTTCGGCCAAAAAACTAGAATTCCGCCCGATTACAATATTTTTGTGTGATATTTCCCACCCTTCCAAGTGGTTCCAGGACCCCCGGACCCCGATCGCCTAAAATTTTTTCGGGCCGTCAAATACGACCTAAGGAACCATAGTAACCGCCCCGCCATCATCGTTTCTCATATTTTGCATTTTTCGGCCAAAAAACTAGAATTACGCCCGATTCCCATATTTTCGTGTGCTATACCCACGCCTTCCAAGTGGTCCGGGGAGCCGCGGACCCCGATCGCCTACAATTTTTCCGGACTATCAAATACGACCTAAGGTACCATAGTCACCGCCCCACCATGATCGTTCCAAATGCTTTGCATATTTCGGCAAAAAAACTAGAACTCCGCGCGATTTACATATTTTAGTGTGCTATGCTTACGCCTTCCGAGTGGTCCCGGGAGCCGTGGACCCCGATTGCCTATAATTATCCGGGCCATCAAATACGACCTAAGGAACCATAGTCACCGCCCCGCCATGATCGTTCCTCATTTATTGCGTTTTTCGGCCAAAAAACTAGAATTCCGCTCGATTACCATATTTTTGTGTGCTATTGCCCACGCCTTCCGAGTGGGCCGGGCCGCCGGACTCGGATTGCCTAAAACATTTTCGGGCCATCAATTAGGACCTAAGGAACCATAGTCACCACCTCGCCATGATCGTTCCTCATTTTTTGCATTTTTTGGCCAAAAAACTAGAATTCCGCCCGATTCCCATATTTTTGTGTGCTATCGCCCACGCCTTCCGAGTGGGTCGGGCCCCCCAGAGCCGGATCGCCTAAAAATTTTCCGGACTATCAAATACCACCTAAGGAACCATAGTCACTGCCCCGCCATGATCGTTCCTAGTCTTTTGCATTTTTCAGCCAAAAAACTAGAATTTCGCGCGATTTCCATATTTTCGTGTGCTTTAGCCCACGTCTTCCAAGGGGTCCCGGGAACCCCGAACCCCGATCGCCTAAAAATTTTCCGGGCCATTAAATATGACCTAAGGAACCATAGTAACCACCCCGCCAAGATCGTTCCTCATTTTTTGCATTTTTCGGCCAAACAACTAGAATTCCGCGCGATTCCCATATTTTTGTGTGTTATAGCCCACGCCTTCCGAGTGGTCCCGGGACCTCCTGACCCCTATTGCCTAAAACTTTTCCAAACTATCAAATACGACCTAAGGAACCATAGTATCCGCCCCGCCATGATCGTTCCTTAGTTTTTGCATTTTTCGGCCAAACAACTAGAATTCCGCGCGATTCCCATATTTTTGTGTGTCATAGCCCACGCCTTCCTAGTGGTCCCGGGACCTCCGGACCCCTATCGCGTAATATTTTTCCGGACTATCAAATACGACCTAAGGAACCATAGTATCCGCCACACCATGATCGTTCTTTATTTTTTGCATTTTTCAGCCATACAACTAGAATTCCGCCCGATTACAAAATTTTTGTGTGCTATTGCCCACCCTTCCAAGTGGTTCCGGGACCCCCGGACCCCGATCGCCTAAAATTTTTCCGGGCCGTCAAATACGACCTAAGGAACCATAGTAACCGCCCCGCCATCATCGTTTCTCATTTTTTGCATTTTTCGGCCAAAAAACTGGAATTACGCCCGATTCCCATATTTTTGTGTGCTATACCCACGCCTTCCAAGTGGTCCGGGGAGCCGCGGACCCCAATCGCCTAAAATTTTTCCGGACTATCAAATACGACCTAAGGTACCATAGTCACCGCCCCACCATGATCGTTCCAAATGCTTTGCATATTTCGGCAAAAAAACTAGAACTCCGCGCGATTTACATATTTTAGTGTGCTATGCTTACGCCTTCCGAGTGGTCCCGGGAGCCGTGGACCCCGATTGCCTAAAATTGTCCGGGCCATCAAATACGACATAAGGAACCATAGTCACCGCCCCGCCATGATCGTTCCTCATTTATTGCGTTTTTCGGCCAAAAAACTAGAATTTCGCTCGATTACCATATTTTTGTGTTCTATTGCCCACGCCTTCCGAGTGGGCGGGGACGCCGGACTCGGATCGCCTAAAAATTTTTCGGGCCATCAATTAGGACCTAATGAACCATAGTCATCGCCTCGCCATGATCGTTCCTCATTTTTTGCATTTTTGGCCAAAAAACTAGAATTCCGCCTGATTCCCATATTTTTGTGTGCTATCGCCCACACCTTCCGAGTGGGTCGGGCCCCCTGGAGCCGGATCGCCTAAAAATTTGCCGGACTATCAAATACGACCTAAGGAACCATAGTCACTGCCCTGCCATGATCGTTCCTAGTCTTTTGCATTTTTCAGCCAAAAAACAAGAATTCCGCGCGATTTCCATATTTTCGTGTGCTCTAGCCCACGCCTTCCAAGGGGTCCCGAGAACCCCGAACCTCGATCGCCTAAAAGTTTTCTGGGCCATCAAATACGACCTAAGGAACCATAGTAACCACCCCGCCATGATCGTTCCTCATTTTTTGCGTTTTTCGGCCAAACAACTAGAATTCCGCGCGATTCCCATATTTTTGTGTGTTATAGCCCATGCCTTCCGAGTGGTCCCAGGACCTCCTGACCCCGATCGCCTAAAAATTTTCCGGGCCATCAAATACGACCTAAGGAACCATAGTAACCACCCCGCCATGATCGTTCCTCATTTTTTGCGTTTTTCGGCCAAACAACTAGAATTCCGTGCGATTCCCATATTTTTGTGTGATATTGCCCACGCCTTCCGAGTGGGCCGGGCCGCCGGAGTCGGATGGCCTAAAAAATTTTCGGGCCATCAATTAGGACCTAATGAACCATAGTCACTGCCTCGCCATGATCATTCCTCATTTTTTGCATTTTTGGCCAAAAAACTAGAATTCCGCCCGATTCCCATATTTTTGTGTGCTATCGCCCACGCCTTCCGAGTGGGTCGGGCCCCCCGGAGCCGGATCGCCTAAAAATTTTCCGGACAATCAAATACGACCTAAGGAACAATAGTCACCGCCTCGCCATGATCGTTCCTAGTCTTTTGCGTTTTTCAGCCAAAAAACTAGAATTTCGCGCGATTTCCATATTTTCGTGTGCTTTAGCCCACGCCTTCCAAGGGGTCCCGGGAACCCCGAACCCCGATCGCCTAAAAATTTTCCGGTCCATTAAATATGACCTAAGGAACCATAGTAACCACCCCGCCAAGATCGTTCCTCATTTTTTGCATTTTTCGGCCAAAAAAATTAGAATTCCGCGCGATTCCCATATTTTTGTGTGTTATAGCCCACGCCTTCCGAGTGGTCCCGGGACCTCCTAACCCCTATTGCCTAAAATTTTTCCGGACTATCAAATATGACCTAAGGAACCATAGTATCCGCCCCGCCATGATCGTTCCTCTTTTTTTGCGTTTTTCGGCCAAACAACTAGAATTCCGTGCGATTCCCATATTTTTGTGTGTTATAGCACACACCTTCCGAGTGGTCCCGGGACCTCCGGACCCCTATCGCCTAAAATTTTTCCGCACTATCAATTACGACCTAAGGAACCATAGTATCCGCACCGCCATGATCGTTCCTCACTTTTTGTGTTTTTCGGCCAAACAACTAGAATTTTGCGCTATCCCATATTTTTGTGTGTTATAGCCCACGCCTTTCGAGTGGTCCCGGGTCTCCGGACCCCTATCGCCTAAAATTTTTCCGGACTATCAAATAAGACCTAAGGAACCATAGTCACCGCCCAGCCATGATCGTTCCTAGTTGTTTCCGTTTTTCGGCCAAAAAACTAGAATTCCGCGCGATTCCGATATTTTCGTGTCCTATAGCCTACGCCTTCGAAGTGAACCCGGGAACTCCAGACCCCTATCGCCTAAAATTTTTTCGGACTATCAAATACGACCAAATGAACCATAGTCACCGCCCAGCCATGATCATTCCTCATTTGTTGCATTTTACGGCCAAAAAACTAGAATTCCACCCGATTACAATATTTTTGTGTGCTATTGCCCACCCTTCCAAGTGGTTCCGGGACCCCCGGACCCCGATCGTCTAAAATTTTTCCCGGCCGTCAAATACGACCTAAGAAACCATAGTAACCACCCCACCATCATCGTTTCTCATTTTTTGCATTTTTCGGCCAAAAAACTAGAATTACGCCCGATTCCCATATTTTCGTGTGCTATACCACGCCTTCCAAGTGGTCTAGGGAGTCGCGGACCCCGATCACCTAAAATTTTTCCGGACTATCAAATACGGCCTAAGGTACCATAGTCACCGCCCCACCATGATCGTTCCAAATGCTTTGCATTTTTTGGCCAAAAAACTAGAATTCAGCTCGATTACCATATTTTTGTGTGCTATTGCCCACGCCTTCCGAGTGGGCCGGGCAGCCGGACTCGGATCGCCTAAAAAATTTTCGGGCCATAAATTAGGACCTAAGGAACCATAGTCATCCCCTCGCCATGATCGTTCCTCATTTTTTGTATTTTTTTGCCAAAAAACTAGAATTCTACCTGATTCTCATGTGTGCTATCGCCCACGCCTTTCGAGTGGGTCGGGCCCCCCGGAGCCGGATCGCCTAAAATTTTTCGGGCCGTCAAATATGACCTAAGGAACCATAGTCACCGCCCTGCCATGATCGTTCCTAGTCTTTTACGTTTTTCAGCCAAAAAACTAGAATTCCGTGCGATTTCCATATTTTCGTGTGCTTTAGCCCACGCCTTCCAAGGGGTACTGGGAACGCCGATCCCCGATCGCCTAAAAATTTTCCAGGCCATCAAATACGACCTAAGGAACCATAGTAACCGCCCTGCCATGATCGTTCCTCATTTTTTGCATTTTTCGGCCAAACAACTAGAATTCCGCGCGATTCCCATATTTTTGTGTGTTATAGCCCACGCCTTCCGAGTGGTCCTGGGACCTCCTGACCCCTATCGCCTTAATATTTTTCCGCACTATCAAATACGACCTAAGGAACCATAGTATCCGCCCCGCCATGATCGTTCCTCATTTTTTGCGTTTTTCGGCCAAACAAATAGCATTCCGCGCGATTCCCATATTTTCGTGTCCTATAGCCCACGCCTTCCAAGTGAACCCGGGAACTCCGGACCCCTATCGCCTAAAATTTTTCCGGACTATCAAATACGACCTTAGGAACCATAGTCACCGCCCAGCCATTATCATTCCTCATTTGTTGCATTTTTCGGCCAAAAAACTAGAATTCCGCCCGATTACAATATTTTTGTGTGCAGCCCACCCTTCCAAGTGGTTCCGGGACCCCCGGACCCCGATCGCCTAAAAATTTTCCGGGCCGTCAAATACAACTAAGGAACCATAGTAACCGCCCCGCCATCATCGTTTCTCATTTTTTGCATTTTTCGGCCAAAAAACTAGAATTACGCCCGATTCCCATATTTTTGTGTGCTATACCCCCGCCTTCCAAGTGGTCCGGGGAGCCGCGGACCCCGATCGCCTAAAATATTTCCGTACTATCAAATACGACCTAAGGTACCATAGTCACCGCCCCACCATGATCGTTCCAAATGCTTTGCATTTTTCGGCCAAAAAACTAGAAGTCCGCGCGATTTGCATATTTTCGTGTGCTATAGCTTACGCCTTCCGAGTGGTCCCGGGAGCCGTGGACCCCGATCGCCTAAAATTTTCTGGGCCATCAAATACGACCTAAGGAACCATAGTCACCGCCCCGCCATGATCGTTCCTCATTTATGGCGTTTTTCGGCCAAAAAACTAGAATTCCGCTCGATTACCATATTTTTGTGTGCTATTGCCCACGCCTTCCGAGTGGGCCGGGCCGCCGGACTCGGATCGCCTAAAAAAATTTTGGGCCATCAATTAGGACCTAAGGAACCATAGTCACCGCCTCGCCATGATCGTTCCTCATTTTTTGCATTTTTTGGCCAAAAAACTAGAATTCCGCCCGATTCCCATATGTGCTATCGCCCACGCCTTCCGAGTGGGTTGGGCCCCCCGGAGCCGGATCGCCTAAAATTTTCCGGGCCGTCAAATATGACCTAAGGAACCATAGTCACCGCCCTGCCATGATCGTTCCTAGTCTTTTACGTTTTTCAGCCAAAAAACTAGAATTCCGCGCGATTTCCATATTTTCGTGTGCTTTAGCCCACGCCTTCCAAGGGGTACTGGGAACACCGATCCCCGATCGCCTAAAAATTTTCCGGGCCATCAAATACGACCTAAGGAACCATAGTATCCGCCCCGCCATGATCGTTCCTCATTTTTTGCGTTTTTCGGCCAAACAACTAGAATTCCGCGCGATTCCCATATTTTTGTGTGTTATAGCCCACGCATTCCGAGTGGTCCCGGGACCTCCTGACCCCTATCGCCTAAAATTTTTCCGGACTATCAAATAAGACCTAAGGAACCATAGTCACCACCCATCCATGATCGTTCCTAGTTTTTTCCGTTTTTCGGCCAAAAAACTAGAATTCCGCGTGATTCCCATATTTTTGTGTCCTATAGCCCACGCCTTCCAAGTGAACCCGGGAACTCCGGACCCCTATCGCCTAAAATTTTTCCGGACTATAAAATACGACCTAAGGAACCATAGTCACCGCCCAGCCATGATCATTCCTCATTTGTTGCATTTTTCGGCCAAAAAACTAGAATTCCGCCCGATTACAATATTTTTGTGTGCAGCCCACCCTTCCAAGTGGTTCCGGGACCCCCGGACCCCGATTGCCTAAAATTTTTCCGGGCCGTCAAATACAACTAAGGAACCATAGTAACCGCCCCGCCATCATCGTTTCACATTTTTTGCATTTTTCTGCCAAAAAACTAGAATTACGCCCGATTCCCATATTTTCGTGTGCTATACCCACGCCTTCCAAGTGGTCCGGGGAGTCGCAGACCCCGATCGCCTAAAATTTTTCCGGACTATCAAATACGACCTAAGGTACCATAGTCACCGCCCCACCATGATCGTTCAAAATGCTTTGCATTTTTCGGCCAAAAACTAGAACTTCGCGCGATTTGCATATTTTAGTGTGCTATAGCGTACGCCTTCCGAGTGGTCCCGGGAGCCGTAGACCCCGATTGCCTAAAATTTCCGGGCCATCAAATACGACCTAAGGAACCATAGTCACCGCCCCGATATGATCGTTCCTCATTTATTGTGTTTTTCAGCCAAAAAACTAGAATTTCGCTCGATTACCATATTTTTGTGTTCGCCCACGCATTCCGAGTGGGCCAGGCCGCCGGACTCGGATCGCTTAAAATTTTATTGGGCCATCAATTAGGACCTAATGAACCATAGTCACCGCCTCGCCATGATCCTTCCTCATATTTTGCATTTTTTGGCCAAAAAACTAGAATTCCGCCCGATTCCCATATTTGTGTATGCTATCGCCCATGCCTTCTGAGTGGGTCGGGCTCCTCGGAGCCGGATCGCCTAAAAATTTTCCGGACTATCAAATACGACCTAAGGAACCATAGTCACCGCCCCGCCATGATCGTTCCTAGTCTTTTGCGTTTTTCAGCCAAAAAACTACAATTCCGCACGATTTCCATATTTTCGTGTGCTTTACCCCACGCCTTCCAAGGGGTCCCGGGAACCGTGGACCCCGATCGCCTAAAATTTTCCGGGCCATCAAATACGACCTAAGGAACCATAGTCACCGCCCCGCCATAATTGTTCCTCATTTATTGCGTTTTTTGGCCAAAAAACTAGAATTCCGCTCGATTACCATATTTTTGTGTTCTATTGCCCACGCCTTCCGAGTGGGCGGGGCCGCCGGACTCGGATCGCCTAAAAATTTTTCGGGCCATCAATTAGGACCTAATGAACCATAGTCATCGCCTCGCCATGATCGTTCCTCATTTTTTGCATTTTTTGGCCAAAAAACTAGAATTCCGCCTGATTCCCATATTTTTGTGTGCTATCGCCCACGCCTTCCGAGTGGGTCGGGCCCCCCGGAGCCGGATCGCCTAAAAATTTGCCGGACTATCAAATACGACCTAAGGAACCATAGTCACCGCCCCGCCATGATCGTTCCTAGTCTTTAGCGTTTTTCAGCCAAAAAATTAGAATTTCGCGCGATTTCCATTTTTTCGTGTGCTTTAGCCCACGCCTTCCAAGGGGTCCCGGGAACCCCGAACCCCGATCGCCTAAAAATTTTCAGGGCCATCAAATACGACCTAAGGAACCATAGTAACCACCCCGCCATGATCGTTCCTCATTTTTTGCGTTTTTCGGCCAAACAACTAGAATTCCGCGCGATTCCCATATTTTTGTGTGTTATAGCCCACGCCTTCCGAGTGGTCCCAGGACCTCCTGACCCCGATCGCCTAAAAATTTTCCGGGCCATCAAATACGACCTAAGGAACCATAGTAACCACCCCGCCATGATCGTTCCTCATTTTTTGCGTTTTTCGGCCAAACAACTAGAATTCCGCGCGATTCCCATATTTTTGTGTGCTATTGCCCACGCCTTCCGAGTGGGCCGGGCCGCCGGAGTCGGATGGCCTAAAAAATTTTCGGGCCATCAATTAGGACCTAATGAACCATAGTCACCGCCTCGCCATGATCATTCCTCATTTTTTGCATTTTTTGGCCAAAAAACTAGAATTCCGCCCGATTCCCATATTTTTGTGTGCTATCGCCCACGCCTTCCGAGTGGGTCGGGCCCCCCGGAGCCGGATCGCCTAAAAATTTTTCGGACTATCAAATACGACCTAAGGAACAATAGTCACCGCCCCGCCATGATCGTTCCTAGTCTTTTTCGTTTTTCAGCCAAAAAACTAGAATTCCGCGCGATTTCCATATTTTCGTGTGCTTTAGCCCACGCATTCCAAGGGGTCCCGGGAACCCCGAACCTCGATCGCCTAAAAATTTTCCGGTCCATTAAATATGACCTAAGGAACCATAGTAACCACCCCGCCAAGATCGTTCCTCATTTTTTGCATTTTTCGGCCAAAAAAATTAGAATTCCGCGCGATTCCCATATTTTTGTGTGTTATAGCCCACGCCTTCCGAGTGGTCCCGGGACCTCCTAACCCCTATTGCCTAAAATTTTTCCGGACTATCAAATATGACCTAAGGAACCATAGTATCCGCCCCGCCATGATCGTTCCTCTTTTTTTGCGTTTTTCGGCCAAACAACTAGAATTTCACGCGATTCCCATATTTTTGTGTGTTATAGCACACACCTTCCGAGTGGTCCCGGGACCTCCGGACCCCTATCGCCTAAAATTTTTCCGCACTATCAAATACGACCTAAGGAACCATAGTATCTGCACCGCCATGATCGTTCCTCACTTTTTGCGTTTTTCGGCCAAACAACTAGAATTTCGTGCTATCCCATATTTTTATGTGTTATA
This sequence comes from Nicotiana tabacum, assembly GCF_000715075.1. Taxonomy (NCBI): domain Eukaryota; kingdom Viridiplantae; phylum Streptophyta; class Magnoliopsida; order Solanales; family Solanaceae; genus Nicotiana; species Nicotiana tabacum. The sequence goes on along the minus strand of NW_027438291.1, from coordinate 305,506 downwards.
GCCCACGCCTTTCGAGTGGTCCCGGGTCTCCGGACCCCTATCGCCTAAAATTTTTCCGGACTATCAAATAAGACCTAAGGAACCATAGTCACCGCCCAGCCATGATCATTCCTAGTTTTTTCCGTTTTTCGGCCAAAAAACTAGAATTCCGCGCGATTCCGATATTTTCGTGTCCTATAGCCTACGCCTTCGAAGTGAACCCGGGAACTCCAGACCCCTATCGCCTAAAATTTTTCCGGACTATCAAATATGACCTAATGAACCATAGTCACCGCCCAGCCATGATCATTCCTCATTTGTTGCGTTTTACGTCCAAAAAACTAGAATTCCACCCGATTACAATATTTTTGTGTGCTATTGCCCACCCTTCCAAGTGGTTCCGGGACCCCCGGACCCCGATCGTCTAAAATTTTTCCGGGCCGTCAAATACGACCTAAGAAACCATAGTAACTGCCCCGCCATCATCGTTTCTCATTTTTTGCATTTTCCGGCCAAAAAACTAGAATTACGCCCGATTCCCATATTTTGGTGTGCTATACCATGCCTTCCAAGTGGTCCGGGGAGTCGCGGACCCCGATCGCCTAAAATTTTTCCGAACTATCAAATACGACCTAAGGTACCATAGTCACCGCCCCACCATGATCGTTCCAAATGCTTTGCATTTTTCGGCCAAAAAACTAGAAGTCCGCGCGATTTGCATATTTTCGTGTGCTATAGCTTACGCCTTCCGAGTGGTCCCGGGAGCCGTGGACCCCGATTGCCTAAAATTTTCCGGGCCATCAAATACGACCTAAGGAACCATAGTCACCGCCCCACCATGATCGTTCCTCATTTATGGCGTTTTTCGGCCAAAAAACTAGAATTCCGCTCGATTACCATATTTTTGTGTGCTATTGCCCACGCCTTCCGAGTGTGCCGGGCAGCCGGACTCGGATCGCCTAAAATATTTTTGGGCCATAAATTAGGACCTAAGGAACCATAGTCACCGCCTCGCCATGATCGTTCCTCATTTTTTGCATTTTTTGGCCAAAAAACTAGAATTCTGCCCGATTCTCATGTGTGCTATCGCCCACGCCTTCTGAGTGGGTCGGGCCCCCCGGAGCCGGATCGCCTAAAATTTTCCGGGCCGTCAAATACGACCTATGGAACCATAGTCACCGCCCTGCCATGATCGTTCATAGTCTTTTACGTTTTTCAGCCAAAAAACTAGAATTCCGTGCGATTTCCATATTTTCGTGTGCTTTAGCCCACGCCTTCCAAGGGGTACCGGGAACCCCGATCCCCGATCGCCTAAAAATTTTCCGGGCCATCAAATACGACCTAAGGAACCATAGTAACCTCCCCGCTATGATCGTTCCTCATTTTTTGCGTTTTTCGGCCAAACAACTAGAATTCCGCGCGATTCCCATATTTTTGTGTGTTATAGCCCACGCCTTCCGAGTGGTCCCGGGACCTCCTGACCCCTATTGGCTAATATTTTTCCGGACTATCAAATACGACCTAAGGAACCATAGTATCCGCCCCCGCCATGATCGTTCCTCATTTTTTGCGTTTTTCGGCCAAACAACTAGCATTCCGCGCGATTCCCATATTTTCGTGTCCTATAGCCCACGCCTTCCAAGTGAACCCGGGAACTCCGGACCCCTATCGCCTAAAATTTTTCCGGACTATCAAATACGACCTAAGGAACCATAGTCACCGCCCAGCCATGATCATTCCTCATTTGTTGCATTTTTCGGCCAAAAAACTAGAATTCCGCCCGATTACAATATTTTTGTGTGCAGCCCACCCTTCCAAGTGGTTCCGGGACCCCCGGACCCCATCGCCTAAATTTTTTTCGAGCTGTCAAATACAACTAAAGAGCCATAGTAACCGCCCCGCCATCATCGTTTCTCATTTTTTGCATTTTTCGGCCAAAACACTAGAATTACGCCCGATTCCCATATTTTCGTGTGCTATACCCACGCCTTCCAAGTGGTCCGGGGAGCCGCGGACCCCGATCGCCTAAAATTTTTCCGTACTATCAAATACGACCTAAGGTACCATAGTCACCGCCCCACCATGATCATTCCAAATGCTTTGCATTTTTCGGCCAAAAAACTAGAAGTCCGCGCGATTTGCATATTTTCGTGTGCTATAGCTTAAGCCTTCCGAGTGGTCCCGGGAGCCATGGACCCCGATCGCCTAAAATTTTCCGGGCCATCAAATACGACCTAAGGAACCATAGTCACCGCCCCGCCATGATCGTTCATCATTTATGGCATTTTTCGGCCAAAAAACTAGAATTCCGCTCGATTACCATATTTTTGTGTGCTATTGCCCACGCCTTCCGAGTGGGCCTGGCCGCCGGACTCGGATCGCCTAAAAAAATTTCGGGCCATCAATTAGGACCTAAGGAACCATAGTCACCGCCTCGCCATGATCGTTCCTCATTTTTTGCATTTTTTAGCCAAAAAACTAGAATTCTGCCCGATTCCCATGTGTGCTATCGCCCACGCCTTCCGAGTGGGTCGGGCCCCCCGGAGCCGGATCGCCTAAAATTTTCCGGGCCGTCAAATACGACCTAAGGAACCATAGTCACCGCCCTGCCATGATCGTTCCTAGTCTTTTACGTTTTTCAGCCAAAAAACTAGAATTCCGCGCGATTTCCATATTTTCGTGTGCTTTAGCCCACGCCTTCCAAGGGGTACCGGGAACCCCGATCCCCGATCGCCTAAAAATTTTCCGGGCCATCAAATATGACCTAAGGAACCATAGTAACCTCCCCGCCATGATCGTTCCTCATTTTTTGCGTTTTTCGGCCAAACAACTAGAATTCCGCGCGATTCCCATATTTTTGTGTGTTATAGCCCACGCCTTCCGAGTGGTCCCGGGACCTCCTGACCCCTATTGGCTAATATTTTTCCGGACTATCAAATACGACCTAAGGAACCATAGTATCCTCCCCGCCATGATCGTTCCTCATTTTTTGCGTTTTTCGGCCAAACAACTAGCATTCCGCGCGATTCCCATATTTTCGTGTCCTATAGCCCACGCCTTCCAAGTGAACCCGGGAACTCCGGACCCCTATCGCCTAAAATTTTTCCGGACTATCAAATACGACCTAAGGAACCATAGTCACCGCCCAGCCATGATCATTCCTCATTTGTTGCATTTTTCGGCCAAAAAACTAGAATTCCGCCCGATTACAATATATTTGTGTGCAACCCACCCTTCCAAGTGGTTCCGGGACCCCCGGACCCCGATCGCCTAAAATTTTTCCGGCCCGTCAAATACAACTAAGGAACCATAGTAACCGCCCCGCCATCATCGTTTCTCATTTTTTGCATTTTTCGGCCAAAAAACTAGAATTACGCCCGATTCTCATATTTTCGTGTGCTATATCCACGCCTTCCAAGTGGTCCGGGGAGCCGCAGACCCCGATCGCCTAAAATTTTTCCGGACTATCAAATACGACCTAAGGTACCATAGTCACCGCCCCACCATGATCGTTCCAAATGCTTTGCATTTTTCGGCCAAAAACTAGAACTTCGCGCGATTTGCATATTTTAGTGTGCTATAGCTTACGCCTTCCGAGTGGTCCCGGGAGCCGTGGACCCCGATTGCTTAAAATTTCCGGGCCATCAAATACGACCTAAGGAACCATAGTCACCGCCCCGATATGATCGTTCCTCATTTATTGCGTTTTTCAGCCAAAAAACTAGAATTTCGCTCGATTACCATATTTTTGTGTGCGCCCACGCATTCCGAGTGGGCCGGTCCGCCGGACTCGGATCGCTTAAAAAATTTTCGGGCCATCAATTAGGACCTAATGAACCATAGTCACCGCCTCGCCATGATCCTTCCTCATTTTTTGCATTTTTTGGCCAAAAAACTAGAATTCCGCCCGATTCCTATATTTTTGTATGCTATCGCCCACGTCTTCCGAGTGGGTCGGGCTCCCCGGAGCCGGATCGCCTAAAAATTTTCCGGACTATCAAATACGACCTAAGGAACCATAGTCACCGCCCCACCATGATCGTTCCTAGTCTTTTGCATTTTTCAGCCAAAAAACTAGAATTCCGCGCGATTTCCATATTTTCGTGTGCTTTAGCCCACGCCTTCCAAGGGGTCCCGGGAACCCCGAACCCCGATCGCCTAAAAATTTTCCGGGCCATCAAATACGACTTAATGAACCATAGTAACAACCCCGCCATGATCGTTCCTCATTTTTTGCATTTTTCGGCTAAACAACTAGAATTCCGCGTGATTCCCATATTTTTGTGTGTTATAGCCCACGCCTTCCGAGTGGTCCCGGGACCTCCTGACCCCGATCGCCTCATATTTTTCCGGACTATCAAATACAATCTAAGGAACCATAGAATCCGCCCCGCCATGATCGTTCCTCATTTTTTGCGTTTTTCGGCCAAACAACTAGCATTCCGCGCTATTCCCATATTTTCGTGTCCTATAGCCCACGCCTTCCAAGTGAACCCGGGAACTCCGGACCCCTATCGCCTAAAATATTTCCGGACTATCAAATACGACCTAAGGAACCATAGTCACCGCCCAGCCATGATCATTCCTCATTTGTTGCGTTTTTCGGCCAAAAAACTAGAATTCCGCCCGATTACAATATTTTTGTGTGCAGCCCACCCTTCCAAGTGGTTCCGGGACCCCCGGACCCCGATCGCCTAAAATTTTTCCGGGCCGTCAAATACAACTAAGGAACCATAGTAACCGCCCCGCCATCATCGTTTCTCATTTTTTGCATTTTTCGGCCAAAAAACTAGAATTACGCCCGATTCCCATATTTTCGTGTGCTATACCCACGCCTTCCAAGTGGTCCGGGGAGCCGCAGACCCCTATCGCCTAAAATTTTTCCGGACTATCAAGTACGACCTAAGGTACCATAGTCACCGCCCCACCATGATCGTTCCAAATGCTTTGCATTTTTCGGCCAAAAACTAGAACTTCGCGCGATTTGCATATTTTAGTGTGCTATAGCTTACGCCTTCCGAGTGGTCCCGGGAGCCGTGGACCCCGATTGCCTAAAGTTTTTCGGGCCATCAAATACGACCTAAGGAACCATAGTCACCGCCCTGATATGATCGTTCCTCATTTATTGCATTTTTCGGCCAAAAAACTAGAATTTCGCTCGATTACCATATTTTTGTGTGCGCCCACGCATTCCGAGTGGGCCGGGCCGCCGGACTCGGATCGCTTAAAATTTTTTCGGGCCATCAATTAGGACCTAATGAACCATAGTCACCGCCTCGCCATGATCCTTCCTCATTTTTTGCATTTTTTGGCCAAAAAAAGAATTCCGCCCGATTCCCATATTTTTGTATGCTATCGCCCACGCCTTCCGAGTTGGTCGGGCCCCCCGGAGCCGGATCACCTAAAAATTTTTCGGACTATCAAATACGACCTAAGGAACCATAGTCACCGGCCCGCCATGATCGTTCCTAGTCTTTTGCGTTTTTCAGCCAAAAAACTAGAATTCCGCGCGATTTCCATATTTTCGTGTGCTTTAGCCCACGCCTTCCAAGGGGTCCCGGGAACCCCGAACCCCGATCGCCTAAAAAATTTTCGGGTCATTAAATACGACTTAAGGAACCATAGTAACCACCCCACCATGATCGTTCCTCATTTTTTGCGTTTTTCGGCCAAACAACTAGAATTCCGCGCGATTCCCATATTTTTGTTTGTTATAGCCCACGCCTTCCGAGTGGTCCTGGGACCTCCTGACCCCTATTGCCAAATATTTTTGCGGACTATCAAATACGACCTAAGGAACCATAGTATCTGCCCCGCCATGATCGTTCCTCATTTTTTCCGTTTTTCGGCCAAACAACTAGAATTCCGCGCGATTTCCATATTTTCGTGTGCTTTAGCCCACGCCTTCCAAGGGGTCCCGGGAATCCCGAACCCCAATCGCCTAAAAATTATCCGGGCCATCAAATACGATCTAAGGAACCATAGTAACCTCCCCGCCATGATCATTCCTCATTTTTTGCGTTTTTCGGCCAAACAACTAGAATTCCGCGCGATTCCCATATTTTTATGTGCTATTGCCCACGCCTTCCGAGTGGGTCGGGCCCCCCGGAGCCGGATCGCCTAAAAATTTTTCGGACTATCAAATACGACGTAAGGAACCATAGTCACCGCCCCGCCATGATCGTTCCTAGTCTTTTGCGTTTTTCAGCCAAAAAACTAGAATTCCGCGCGATTTCCATATTTTCGTGTGCTTTAGCCCACGCCTTCCAAGGGGTCCCGGGAACCCCGATCGCCTTAAAATTTTCTGGGCCATCAAATATGACTTAAGGAACCATAGTAACAACCCCGCCATGATCCTTTCTCATTTTTTTCATTTTTCGGCCAAACAACTAGAATTCCGCGCGATTCCCATATTTTTGTTTGTTATAGCCCACGCCTTCCGAGTGGTCCCGGGACCTCCTGACCCCTATCGCCAAATATTTTTCCGGACTATCAAATACGACCTAAGGAACCATAGTATCCGCCCCGCCATGATCGTTCCTCATTTTTTGCATTTTTCGGCCAAACAACTAGAATTCCGCGCGATTTCCATATTTTCGTGTGCTTTAGCCCACGCCTTCCAAGGGGTCCCGGGAATCCCGAACCCCGATCGCCTAAAAATTTTCCGGGCCATCAAATACGACCTAAGGAACCATAGTAACCTCCCCGCCATGATCGTTCCTCATTTTTTGCGTTTTTCGGCCAAACAACTAGAATTCCGCGCGATTCCCATATTTTTGTGTGCTATTGCCCACGCCTTCCGAGTGGGCCGGGCCGCCGGACTCGGATGGCCTAAAAAATTTTCGGGCCATCAATTAGGACCTGATGAACCATAGTCACCGCCTCGCCATGATCGTTCCTCATTTTTTGCATTATTCGGCCAAACAACTAGAATTCCACGCGATTCCCATATTTTTGTGTGTTATAGCCCACGCCTTCCGAGTGGTCCCGGGACCTCCTGACCCCTATCGCCTAATATTTTTCCGGACTATCAAATACAACCTAAGGATCCATAGTATCCGCCCTGCCATGATCGTTCCTCATTTTTTGCGTTTTTCGGCCAAACAACTAGCATTCCGCGCGATTCCCATATTTTCGTGTCCTATAGCCCACGCCTTCCAAGTGAACCCGGGAACTCCGGACCCCTATCGCCTAAAATTTTTCCGGACTATCAAATATGACCTAAGGAACCATAGTCACCGCCCAGCCATGATCATTCCTCATTTGTTGCATTTTTCGGCCAAAAAACTAGAATTCCGCCCGATTACAATATTTTTGTGTGCAGCCCACCCTTCCAAGTGGTTCCGGGACCCCCGGACCCCGATCGCCTAAAATTTTTCCGGGCCGTCAAATACAACTAAGGAACCATAGTAACTGCCCCGCCATCATCGTTTCTCATTTTTTGCATTTTCTTCCAAAAAACTAGAATTACGCCCGATTCCCATATTTTCGTGTGCTATACCCATGCCTTCCAAGTGGTCCGGGGAGCCGCGGACCCCGATCGCCTAAAATTTTTTCGGACTATCAAATACGACCTAAGGTACCATAGTCACCGCCCCACCATGATCGTTCCAAATGCTTTGCATATTTCGGCCAAAAACTAGAACTTCGCGCGATTTGCATATTTTAGTGTGCTATAGCTTACGCCTTCCGAGTGGTCCCGGGAGCCGTGGACCCCGATTGCCTTAAATTTTCCGGGCCATCAAATACGACCTAAGGAACCATAGTCACCGCCCCGATATGATCGTTCCTCATTTATTGCGTTTTTCGTCCAAAAACTAGAATTTCGCTCGATTACCATATTTTTGTGTGCGCCCACGCATTCCGAGTGGGCCGGGCCGCTGGACTCGGATCGCTTAAAATTTTTTCGGGCCATCAATTAGGACCTAATGAACCATAGTCACCGCCTCGCCATGATCCTTCCTCATTTTTTGCAGTTTTTGGCCAAAAAACTAGAATTCCGCTCGATTCCCATATTTTTGTATGCTATCGCCCACGCCTTCCGAGTGGGTCGGGCCCCCCGGAGCCGGATCGCCTAAAAATTTTCCGGACTATCAAATACGACCTAAGGAACCATAGTCACCGCCCCGCCATGATCGTTCCTAGTCTTTTGCGTTTTTCAGCTAAAAAACTAGAATTCCGCGCGATTTCCATATTTTCGTGTGCTAAATTTTGCTCACGCCTTCCAAGGGGTCCCGGGAACCCCAAACCCCGATCGCCTAAAAATTTTCCGGGCCATCAAATACGACCTAAGGAACCATAGTAACCACCCCGCCATGATCGTTCCTCATTATTTGCGTTTTTCGGCCAAACAACTAGAATTCCGCGCGATTACCATATTTTTGTTTTTTATAGCCCACGCCTTCCGAGTGGTCCCGGGACCTCCTGACCCCTATCGCCAAGTATTATTCTGGACTATCAAATACGACCTAAGGAACCATAGTATCCGCCCCGCCAGGATCGTTCCTCATTTTTTGCGTTTTTCTGCCAAACAACTAGAATTCCGCGCGATTCCCATATTTTTGTGTGTTATAGCCCACACCTTCCGAGTGGTCCCGGGCCATCCGGACCCCTATCGCCTAAAATTTTTCCGGACTATCAAATATGACCTAAGGAACCATAGTATCCGCCCCGCCATGATCGTTCCTCATTTTTTGTGTTTTTCGGCCAAACAACTAGAATTCCGCGCGATTCCCATATTTTTGTGTGTTATAGCCGACACCTTCCGAGTGGTCCCGGGACCTCCGGACCCCTATCGCCTAAAATTTTTCCGGACTATCAAATATGACCTAAGGAACCATAGTATCCGCCCCGCCATGATCGTTCCTCATTTTTTGCGTTTTTCGGCCAAACAACTAGAATTCCGCGCGATTCCTATATTTTTATGTGTTATAGCCCACACGTTCCGAGTGGTCCCGGGACCTCCGGACCCCTATCGCCTAAAATTTTTCCGGACTATCAAATATGACCTAAGGAACCATAGTCACCGCCCAGCCATGATCATTCCTCATTTGTTGCGTTTTTCGACCAAAAACTAGAATTCCGCCCGATTACAATATTTTTGTGTGCTATTGCCCACCCTTCCAAGTGGTTCCGGGACCCCCGGACCCCGATCGCCTAAAAATTTTCCGGGCCATCAAATACGACCTAAGGAACCATAGTAACCACCCCGCCATCATCGTTTCTCATTTTTTGCATTTTTCGGCCAAAAAATTAGAATTACGCCCGATTCCCATATTTTCGTGTGCTATACCCACGCCTTCCAAGTGGTCCGGGGAGCCGCGGACCCCGATCGCCTAAAATTTTTCCGGACTATCAAATACGACCTAAGAAACCATAGTCACCGCCCCACCATGATCGTTCCAAATGCTTTGCATTTTTCGGCCAAAAAATTAGAACTCCGCGCGATTTGCATATTTTAGTGTGCTATAGCTTACGCCTTCCGAGTGGTCCCGGGAGCCCCGAACCCCGATCGCCTAAAAATTTTCCGGGGAATCAAATACGACCTAAGGAACCATAGTAACCACCCCGCCATGATCGTTCCTCATTTTTTGCATTTTTCGGCCAAACAACTAGCATTCCGCGCGATTCCCATATTTTCGTGTGTTATAGCCCACGCCTTCCAAGTGGTCCCGGGACCTCCTGACCCCTATCGCCTAATATTTTTTCGGACTATCCAATATGACCTAAGGAACCATAGTATCCGCCCCGCCATGATCGTTCCTCATTTTTTGCGTTTTTCGGCCAAACAACTAGAATTCCGCGCGATTCCCATATTTTTGTTTGTTATAGTCCACGCCTTCCGAGTGGTCCCGGGCCATCCGGACCCCTATCGCCAAGTATTTTTCCGGACTATCAAATATGACCTAAGGAACCATAGTATCCGCCCCGCCAGGATCATTCCTCATTTTTTGCGTTTTTCGGCCAAACAACTAGAATTCCGCGCGATTCCCATATTTTTGTGTGTTATAGCCCACACCTTCCGAGAGGTCCCGGGACCTCCGGACCCCTATCGCCCAAAATTTTTCCGGACTATCAAATATGACCTAAGGAACCATAGTATCCGCCGCGCCATGATCGTTCCTCATTTTTTGCGTTTTTCGGCCAAACAACTAGAATTCCGCGCGATTCCCATATTTATGTGTGTTATAGCCCACACCTTCCGAGTGGTCCCGGGACCTCCGGACCCCTATCGCCTAAAATTTTTGCGGACTATCAAATATGACCTAAGGAACCATAGTATCCTCCCCTCCATGATCGTTCCTCATTTTTTGCGTTTTTCGGCCAAACAACTAGAATTCCGCGCGATTCCCATATTTTTGTGTGTTATAGCCCACGACTTCCGAGTGGTCCCGGGACCTCCTGACCCCTATCGCTTAATATTTTTTCGGACTATCAAATACGACCTAAGGAACCATAGTATCCGCCCCGCCATGATCGTTCCTCATTTTTTGCGTTTTTCGGCCAAACAACTAGAATTCCGCGCGATTCCCATATTTTTGTTTGTTATAGCCCACGCCTTCCGAGTGGTCCCGGGACCTCCTGACCCCTATCGCCTAAATTTTTTTCGGACTATCAAATACGACCTAAGGAACCATAGTCACCGCCCAGCCATGATCATTCCTCATTTGTTGCGTTTTTCGACCAAAAAACTAGAATTCCGCCCGATTACAATATTTTTGTGTGCTATTGCCCACCCTTCTAAGTGGTTCCGGGACCCCCGGACCCCGATCGCCTAAAATTTTTCCGGGCCATCAAATACGACCTAAGGAACCATAGTAACCACCCCACCATCATCGTTTCTCATTTTTTGCATTTTTCGGCCAAAAAACTAGAATTACGCCCAATTCCCATATTTTCGTGTGCTATACCCACGCCTTCCAAGTGTCCGGGGAGCCGCGGACCCCGATCGCCTAAAATTTTTCCGGACCATCAAATACGACCTAAGGTACCATAGTCACCGCCCCACCATGATCGTTCCAAATGCTTTGCATTTTTCGGCCAAAAAACTAGAACTCCGCGCGATTTGCATATTTTAGTGTGCTAAAGCTTACGCCTTCCGAGTGGTCTCGGGAGCCGTGGACCCCGATCGCCAAAAATTTTCCAGGCCATCAAATACGACCTAAGGAACCATAGTCACCGCCCCGCCATGATCGTTCCTCATTTATTGCGTTTTTCGGCCAAAAAACTAGAATTCCGCTCGATTACCATATTTTTGTGTGCGCCCACGCGTTCCGAGTGGGCCGGGCCGCCGGACTCGGATCGCCTAAAAAATTTTCGGGCCATCAATTAGGACCTAAGGAACCATATTCAGCGCCTCGCCATGATCGTTCCTAGTCTTTTGCGTTTTTCAGCCAAAAAACTATAATTCCACGCGATTTCCATATTTTCGTGTGCTTTAGCCCTCGCCTTCCAAGGGGTCCCGGGAACCCCGAACCTCGATCGCCTAAAAATTTTCCGGGAAATCAAATATGACTTAAGGAACCATAGTAACCACCCCACCATGATCGTTCCTCATTTTTTGCGTTTTTCTGCCAAACAACTAGAATTCCGCGCGATTCCCATATTTTTGTGTGTTATAGCCCACGCCTTCCGAGTGGTCCCGGGACCTCCTGACCCCTATCGCCTAAAATTTTTCCGGACTATCAAATACGACCTAAGGAACCATAGTATCCGCCCCGCCATGATCGTTCCTCATTTTTTGCGTTTTTCGGCCAAACAACTAGAATTCCGCGCGATCCCATATTTTTGTGTGTTATAGCCCACGCCTTCCGATTGGTCCCGGGACCTCCTAACCCCTATCGCCTAAAATTTTTCCGGACTATCAAATACGACCTAAGGAACCATAGTATCCGCCCCGCCATGATCGTTCCTCATTGTTTGCGTTTTTCGGCCAAACAACTAGAATTCCGCGCGATTCCCATATTTTTGTGTGTTATAGCCCACGCCTTCCGAGTGGTCCCGGGACCTCCGGACCCCTATCGCCTAAGATTTTTCCGGACTATCAAATAAGACCAAAGGAACCATAGTCACCGCCCTGCCAAGATCTTTCCACATTTTTTGCATGTTACTGAAAAAGACCTAGAATTTCGCCCGATTCCCATATTTTCGTGTGCTATACCCACGCATTCCGAGTGGTCCCAAGAGCCGCGGACCCCGATCGCCTAAAATTTTTCCGGGCAATCAAATATGACCTAAGGAACCATAGTATCCGCCCCGCCATGATCGTTCCTTATTTTTTGCGTTTTATGGCCAAACAACTAGAATTACGCGCGATTCCCACATTTTTGTGTGTTATAGCCCACACGTTCCGATTGGTCCCGGGACCTCCGGACCCCTATCGCCTAAAATTTTTTCGGACTATCAAATACGACCTAAGGAACAATAGTCACCGCCCAGCCATGATCATTCCTCATTTGTTGCGTTTTTCGACCAAAAAACTAGAATTCCGCCCGATTATAATATTTTTGTGTGCTATTGCCCACCCTTCCAAGTGGTTCCGGGACCCCCGGACCCCGATCGCCTAAAATTTTTCCGGGCCGTCAAATACGACCTAAGGAACCATAGTAACCACCCCGCCATCATCGTTTCTCATTTTTTGCATTATTCGGCCAAAAAACTAGAATTACGCCCGATTCCCATATTTTCGTGTGCTATACCCACGCCTTCCAAGTGGTCCGGGGAGCCGCGGACCCCGATCGCCTAAAATTTTTCCGGACTATCAAATGCGACCTAAGGTACCATAGTCACCACCCCACCATGATCGTTCCAAATGCTTTGCATTTTTTTGCCAAAAAACTAGAACTCCGCGCGATTTGCATATTTTAGTGTGCTATAGCTTACGCCTTCCGAGTGGTCTCGGGAGCCGTGGACCCCGATCACCTAAAATTTTCCGGGCCATCAAATACGACCTAAGGAACCATAGTCACCGCCCCGCCATGATCGTTCCTCATTTATTGCGTTTTTCGGCCAAAAAACTAGAATTCCGCTCGATTACCATATTTTTGTGTGCGCCCACGCCTTCCGAGTGGGCCGGGCTGCCGGACTTGGATCGCCTAAAAAATTTTCGGGCCATCAATTAGGACCTAAGGAACCATATTCAGCGCCTCGCCATGATCGTTCCTAGTCTTTTGCGTTTTTCAGCCAAAAAACTATAATTCCACGCGATTTCCATATTTTCGTGTGAGCCCACGCCTTCCAAGGGGTCCCGGGAACCCCGAACCCCGATCGCCTAAAAATTTTCCGGGAAATAAAATATGACCTAAGGAACCATAGTAACCACCCCGCCATGATCGTTCCTCATTTTTTGCGTTTTTCGGCCAAACAACTAGAATTCCGCGCGATTCCCATATTTTTGTGTGTTATAGCCCACGCCTTCCGAGTGGTCCCGGGACCTCCTGACCCCTATCGCCTAAAATTTTTCCGGACTATCAAATATGACCTAAGGAACCATAGTATCCGCCCCGCCATGATCGTTCCTCATTTTTTGCGTTTTTCGGCCAAACAACTAGAATTCCGCGCGATCCCATATTTTTGTGTGTTATAGTCCACGCCTTCAGATTGGTCGCGGGACCTCCTAGCCCCTATCGCCTAAAATTTTTCCGGACTATCAAATACGACCTAAGGAACCATAGTATCCGCCCCGCCATGATCGTTCCTCATTGTTTGCATTTTTCGGCCAAACAACTAGAATTCCGCGCGATTCCCATATTTTGTGTGTTATAGCCCACGCCTTCCGAGTGGTCCCGGGACCTCCGGAACCCTATCGCCTAAGATTTTTCCGGACTATCAAATAAGACCAAAGGAACCATAGTCACCGCCCTGCCAAGATCTTTCCACATTTTTTGCATGTTACTGAAAAAGACCTAGAATTTCGCCCGATTCCCATATTTTCGTGTGCTATACCCACGCATTCCGAGTGGTCCCAAGAGCCGCGGACCCCGATCGCCTAAAATTTTTCCGGGCAATCAAATACGACCTAAGGAACCATAGTATCCGCCCTGCCATGATCGTTCCTTATTTTTTGCGTTTTTCGGCCAAACAACTAGAATTACGCACGATTCCCACATTTTTGTGTGTTATAGCCCACACCTTCCGAGTGGTCGCGGGACCTCCGGACCCCTATCGCCTAAAATTTTTCCGGACTATCAAATACGGCCTAAGGAACCATAGTGACCGCCCAGCCATGATCATTCCTCATTTGTTGCATTTTTCGGCCAAAAAACTAGAATTTCGCCCGATTACAATATTTTTGTGTGCTATTGCCCACCTTTGCAAGTGGTTTCGGGACCCCCGGACCCCGATCGCCTAAAATTTTTCCGGGCCGTCAAATACGACCTAAGGAACCATAGTAACCGCCCCGCCATCATCGTTTCTCATTTTTTGCATTTTTCGGCAAAAAAACTAGAATTACGCCCGATTCCCATATTTTCGTGTGCTATACCCGCGCTTTCCAAGTGGTCCGGGGAGCCGCGAACCCAGATCGCCTAAAATTTTTCCGGACTATCAAATACGACCTAAGGTACTATAGTCACTGCCCCACCATGATCGTTCCAAATGCTTTGCATTTTTCGGCCAAAAAACTAGAACTCCGCGCGATTTGCATATTTTAGTTTGCTATAGCTTACGCCTTCCGAGTGGTCCCGGGAGCCGTGGACCCCGATCGCCTAAAATTTTCCGAGCCATCAAATACGACCTAAGGAACCATATTCACAGCCCCGCCATGATCGTTCCTCATTTATTGTGTTTTTCGGCCAAAAAACTAGAATTTCGCTCGATTACCATATTTTTGTGTGCTATTGCCCACGCCTTCCGAGTGGGCCGGGCCACCGGACTCGGATCGCCTAAAATTTTTCCGGGCCATCAATTAGGACCTAAGGAGCCATAGTCACTGCCTCGCCATGATCGTTCCTCATTTTTTACATTTGTTGGCCAAATAACTAGAATTTCGCCCGATTCCCATATTTTTGTGTGCTATCAACCACGCCTTCCGAGTGGGTCAGGGCCCCCGGAGCCGGATCGCCTAAAAATTTTCCGGACTATTAAATACGACCTAAGGAACCATAGTCACCGCCATGATTTGCGTTTTTCATGCAAAGCATTTGGAATGATCATGGCGGGGCGGTAACTATGGTTCCTTAGGTTGTATTTGATGGCCCGGAAAATTTTAGACGATCGGGGTCCACGGCTCCCGGGACCACTCAGAAGGCGTAAGCTATAGCACACGAAAATATGGTAATTGGGCGAAATTCTAGGTCTTTTTCAGTAACATGCAAAAAATGTGGAAAGATCTTGGCAGGGCGGTGACTATGGTTCCTTTGGTCTTATTTGATTGTCCGGAAATATATTTGGCGATAGGGGTCCGTAGGTCCCGGGACCACTCGGAAGGCGTGGGCTATAACACACAAAAATATGGGAATCGCGCGGAATTCTAGTTGTTTGGCCGAAAAACGCAAAAATGAGGAATGATCATGGCGGGGTGGTTACTATGGTTCCTTAGATCGTATTTGATGGCCCAGAAAAATTTTAGGCGATCGGGGTTCGGGGTTCCCAGGACCCCTTGGAAGGCGTGGGCTTTCACGAAAATATGAAAATCGCTCGGAATTCTAGTTTTTTCGCTGAATAACACAAAAGACTAGGAACGATCATGGCGGGGCGGTGACTATGGTTCCTTAGGTCGTCTTTGATAGTCCGGAAAATTTTTAGGCGATCCGGCTCCGGGGGGCCCGACCCACTCGGAAGGCGTGGGCGATAGTACACAAAAAGATGGGAATCGGGCGGAATTCTAGTTTTTTGGATAAAAAATGCAAAAAATAAGGAACGATCATGGCGAGGTGGTGACTATGGTTCCTTAGGTCCTAATTGATGGCCCGAAAATTTTTAGGCGATCCGAGTTCGGCGGCCCGGCCCACTCAGAAGGCGCAAGCTATAGCACACAAAAATATGCAAATCGCGTGGAGTTCTAGTTTTTTGGCTGAAGAATGCAAAGCATTTGGAACGATCATGGTGGGGCGGTGACTATGGTACCTTAGGTCATATTTTATAGTCCAGAAAATTTATAGGCGATCGGGGTCCGCGGCTCCCCGGACCACTTGGAAGGCGTGGGTATAGCACACGAAAATATGGGAATCAGGCGTAATTCTAGTTTTTTGGCCGAAAAATGCAAAAAATCAGAAACTATCATGGCTGGGCGGTGACTATGGTTCCTTAGGTCTTATTTGATAGTCCGGAAAAATTTTAGGCGATAGGGGTCCGTAGACCCGGGACCACTCGGAAGGCGTGGGCTATAACACAAAAAAATATGGGATCGCGCAAAATTCTAGTTGTTTGGCCGAAAAACGCAAAAAATGAGGAACGATCATTGCGGGGCGGATACTATGGTTCCTTAGGTCATATTTGATAGTCCGGAAAAATTTTAGGCGATAGGGGTCAGGAGGTCCGGGACCACTCGGAAGGCGTGGGCTATAACACACAAAAATATGGGAATCGCGCGGAATTCTAGTTGTTTGACCGAAAAACGCAAAAAATGAGGAACGATCATGGCGGGGTGGTTACTATGGTTCCTTAGATCGTATTTGATGGCCCGGAAAATTTTTAGGCGATCGGGGTTCGGGGTTCCCGGGACCCCTTGGAAGGCGTGGGCTAAAGCACCCGAAAATATGGAAATCGCGCGGAATTCTAGTTTTTTGGCTGAATAACACAAAAGACAAGGAACGATCATGGCGGGGCGGTGACTATGGTTCCTTAGGTCGTATTTGATAGTCCGGAAAATTTTTAGGCGATCCGGCTCCGTGGGGCCTGACCCACTCGGAAGGCGTGGGCGATAGCACACAAAAATATGGGAATCGGGCGGAATTCTAGTTTTTTGGCCAAAAAATGCAAAAAATGAGGAACGATCATGGCGAGGCGGTGACTATGGTTCCTTAGGTCGTAATTGATGGCCCGAAAAGTTTTTAGGCGATCCGAATCCGGTGGCCCGGCCCATTCGGAAGGCGTGGGCCCACACAAAAATATGGTAATCGAGCGGAATTCTAGTTTTTTGGCCGAAAAACGCAATAAATAAGGAACGATCATGGCATGGCGGTGACTATGGTTCCTTAGGTCGTATTTGATGGCCCGAAAAATTTTAGGCGATCGGGGTCCACGGCTCCAGGGACCACTCGGAAGGCGTAAGCTATAGCACACGAAAATATGCAAATCGCGCGGAGTTCTAGTTTTTTGGCCAAAAAATACAAAGCATTTGGAACGATCATGGTTGGGCGGTGACTATGGTACCTTAGGTCGTATTTGATAGTCCGGAAAAATATTAGGCGATAGGGGTCCTGAGACCCGGGACCACTCGGAAGGCGTGGGCTATAACACACAAAAATATGGGAATCGCACGGAATTCTAGTTATTTGGCCGAAAAACGCAAAAAATGAGGAACGATCATGGCTGGGCGGTGACTATGGTTCCTTAGGTCTTATTTGATAGTCCGGAAAAATTTTAGGCGATAGGGGTCCGGAGACCCGGGACCACTCGGAAGGCATGGGCTATAACACAAAAAAATATGGGATAGCGCGCAATTCTAGTTGTTTGGCCGAAAAACGCAAAAAATGAGGAACGATCATGGCGGGGTGGTTACTATGGTTCCTTAGGTCGTATTTGATGGCCCGGAAAATTTTTAGGCGATCGGGGTTCGGGGTTCCCGGGACCCCTTGGAAGGCATGGGCTAAAGCACACGAAAATATGGAAATCGCGCGGAATTCTAGTTTTTTGGCTGAAAAACGCAAAAGACTAGGAACGATCATGGCGGGGCAGTGACTATGGTTCCTTAGGTCGTATTTGATAGTCCAGAAAATTTTTAGGCGATCCGGCTCCGGGGGGCCCGACCCACTCGGAAGGCGTGGGCGATAGCACACAAAAATATTGGAATCGTGCGGAATTCTAGTTTTTTGGCCAAAAAATCCAAAAACTGAGGAACGATCACGGCGAGGTGGTGACTATGGTTCCTTAGGTCCTAATTGATGGCCCGAACATTTTTTAGGCTATCCGAGTCCGGCGGGCCGGCCCACTCGGAAGGCGTGGGCGCACACAAAAATATGGTAATCGAGCGGAATTCTAGTTTTTTGGCCGAAAAACGCAACAAATGAGGAATGATCAAGGCTGGGCGGTGACTATGGTTCCTTAGGTCGTATTTGATAGTCCGGAAAATTTTTAGGCGATAGGGGTCCGGAGTTCCCGGGTTCACTTGGAAGGCGTGGGCTATAGGACATGAAAATATGGGAATCGCGCGGAATTGTAGTTTTTTGGCCGAAAAACGGAAAACACTAGGAACGATCATGGCTGGGCGGTGACTATGGTTCCTTAGGTCTTATTTGATAGTCCGGAAAAATTTTAGGCGATAGGGGTCCGGAGACCCGGGACCACTCGGAAGGCGTGGGCTATAACACACAAAAATATGGGATGGCGCGAAATTCTAGTTGTTTGGCCGAAAAACGCAAAAAATGTGGAACGATCATGGCGGGGTGGTTACTATGCTTCCTTATGTCATATTTGATGGCCCGGAAAATTTTTAGGCGATCGGGGTTCGGGGTTCCCGGGACCCCTTGGATGGCGTGGGCTAAAGCACACGAAAATATGGAAATCGCGCGGAATTCTAGTTTTTTGGCCGAAAAACGCAAAAGACTAGGAACGATCATGGCGGGGCAGTGACTATGGTTCCTTAGGTCGTATTTGATAGTCCGGAAAATTTTTAGGCGATTCGGCTCCGGGGGGCCCGACCCACTCGGAAGGCGTGGGCGATAGCACACAAAAATATGAGAATCGGGCGGAATTCTAGTTTTTTGGCCAAAAAATGCAAAACATAAGGAACCATCATGGCGAGGCGGTGACTATGGTTCCTTAGGTCCTAATTGATGGCCCGAAAAGTTTTTAGGCGATCCGAGTCCGGCGGCCCGGCCCACTCGGAAGGCGTGGGCGCACACAAAAATATGGTAATCGAGCGGAATTCTAGTTTTTTGGCCGAAAAACGCAATAAATGAGGAACGATCATGGCGGGGCGGTGACTTTGGTTCCTTAGGTCGTATTTGATGGCCCGGAAAATTTTAGGCGATCGGGGTCCACGGCTCCCGGGACCACTCGGAAGGCGTAAGCTATAGCACACGAATATATGGGAATCGGGCGAAATTCTAGTTTTTTGGCCGAAAAATGCAAAAACTGAGAAACGATAATGGCGGGGCGGTTACTATGGTTCTTTAGGTCATATTTGATAGTCCTGAAAAATTTTAGGTGATAGGGTTCAGGAGGTCCCGGGACCACTCGGAAGGAGTGGGCTATAACACACAAAAATATGGGAATCACGCGGAATTCTAGTTGTTTGGCCGAAAAACGCAAAAAATGAGGAACGATCATGGCGAGGTTGTTACTATGGTTCCTTAGGTCATATTTGATGGCCCGGAAAATTTTTAGGCGATCGGGGTTCGGTGTTCCCGGGACCCCTTCGAAGGCGTGGGCTAAAGCACACGAAAATATGGAAATCGCGCGGAATTCTAGTTTTTTGGCTGAAAAACGCAAAAGACTAGGAACGATCATGGCGGGGCGGTGACTATGGTTCCTTAGGTCGTATTTGATAGTCCGTAAAATTTTTAGGCGATCCGACTCCGGGGGGCCCGACCCACTCGGAAGGAGTGGGCGATAGCACACAAAAATATGGGAATCGGGCGGAATTCTAGTTTTTGCCAAAAAATGAGGACCAATCATGGCGGGGCGGTGACTATGGTTCCTTAGGTCGTATTTGATGGCCCGGAAAATTTTAGCCGATCGGGGTCCACGGCTCCCGGGACCACTCGGAAGGCGTAAGCTATAGCACACGAAAATATGCAAATCGCGCGGAGTTCTAGTTGTTTGGCCGAAAACTGCAAAGCATTTGGAACGATCATGGTAGGGCAGTGACTATGGTACCTTAGGTCGTATTTGATAGTCCGGAAAAATTTTAGGCGATCGGGGTCCGCGGCTCCCCGGACCACTTGGAAGGCGTGGGTATAGCACACGAAAATATGGGAATCGGGCGTAATTCTAGTTTTTTGGCCGAAAAATGCAAAAAATGAGAAACGATGATGGCGGGGCGGTTACTATAGTTCTTTAGGTCGTATTTGACGGTCCGAAAAAATTTTAGGCGATCGGGGTCCGGGGGTCCCGGCACCACTTGGAAGGGTGGGCAATAGCGCACAAAAATATTGTAATCGGGCGGAATTCTAGTTTTTTGGCCGAAAAACGCAACAAATGAGGAATGATCATGGCTGGGCGGTGACTATGGTTCCTTTGGTCTTATTTGATAGTCCGGAAAAATATTAGGCGATAGGGGTCAGGAGGTCCCGGGACCACTCGGAAGGCGTGGGCTATAACACACAAAAATATGGGAATCGCACGGAATTCTAGTTATTTGGCCGAAAAACGCAAAAAATGAGGAACGATCATGGCTGGGCGGTGACTATGGTTCCTTAGGTCTTATTTGATAGTCCGGAAAAATTTTAGGCGATAGGGGTCCGGAGACCCGGGACCACTCGGAAGGCATGGGCTATAACACAAAAAAATATGGGATAGCGCGCAATTCTAGTTGTTTGGCCGAAAAACACAAAAAATGAGGAACGATCATGGCGGGGTGGTTACTATGCTTCCTTAGGTCATATTTGAAGGCCCGGAAATTTTTTAGGCGATCGGGGTTCGGGGTTCCCGGGACCCCTTGGAAGGCGTGGGCTAAAGCACACGAAAATATGGAAATCGCGCGGAATTCTAGTTTTTTGGCCGAAAAACGCAAAAGACTAGGAACGATCATGGCGGGGCAGTGACTATGGTTCCTTAGGTCGTATTTGATAGTCTGGAAAATTTGTAGGCGATTCGGCTCCGGGGGGCCCGACCCACTCGGAAGGCGTGGGCGATAGCACACAAAAATATGGGAATCGGGCGGAATTCGAGTTTTTTGGCCATAAAATCCAAAAAATGAGGAACGATCATGGCGAGGCAGTGACTATGGTTCCTTAGGTCCTAATTGATGGCCCGAAAATTTTTTAGGCGATCCGAGTCCGGCGGCCCGGCCCACTCGGAAGGCGTGGGCGCACACAAAAATATGGTAATCGAGCGGAATTCTAGTTTTTTGGCCGAAAAATGCAATAAATGAGGAACGATCATGGCGGGGCGGTGACTATGGTTCCTTTGGTCGTATTTGAAGGCCCGGAAAATTTTAGGTGATCGGGGTCCATGGCTCCCGGGACCACTCGGAAGGCATAAGCTATAGCACACGAAAATATGGGAATCGGGCGAAATTCTAGTTTTTTGGCCGAAAAATGCAAAAACTGAGAAACGATAATGGCGGGGCGGTTACTATGGTTCCTTAGGTCATATTTGACGGCCCGGAAAAATTTTAGGCGATCGGGGTCCGGGGGTCCTGGAACCACTTGGAAGGGTGGGCAATATCAGACAAAAATATTGTAATCGGGCGTAATTCTAGTTGTTTGGCCGAAAAACGCAAAAAATGAGGAACGATCATGGCGGGGTTGTTACTATGGTTCCTTAGGTCGTATTTGATGGCCCGGAAAATTTTTAGGCGATCGGGGTCCGCGTCTCCCCGACCCACTCGGAAGGCGTGGGCGATAGCACACAACAATATGGGAATCGGGCGGAATTCTAGTTTTTTGGCCAAAAAATGCAAAAAATGAGGAACAATCATGGCGGGGCGGTGACTATGGTTCCTTAGGTCGTATTTGATGGCCCGGAAAATTTTAGGCGATCGGGGTCCACGGCTCCCGGGACCACTCGGAAGGCGTAAGCTATAGCACACGAAAATATGCAAATCGCGCGGAGTTCTAGTTTTTTGGCCGAATAATGCAAAGCATTTGGAACGATCATGGTGGGGCAGTGACTATGGTACCTTAGGTCATATTTGATAGTCCGGAAAAATTTTAGGCGATCGGGGTCCGCGGCTCCCCGGACCACTTGGAAGGCCTGGGTATAGCACACGAAAATATGGGAATCGGGCGTAATTCTAGTTTTTTGGCCGAAAAATGCAAAAAATGAGAAACGATGATGGCGGGGCGGTTACTATAGTTCCTTAGGTCGTATTTGACGGCCCGGAAAAATTTTAGGCGATCGGGGTCCGGGGGTCCCGGCACCACTTGGAAGGGTGGGCAATAAGCACACAAAAATATTGTAATCGGGCGGAATTCTAGTTTTTTGGACGAATAACGCAACAAATGAAGAATGATCATGGCTGGGCGGTGACTATGGTTCCTTTGGTCTTATTTGATAGTCCGGAAAAATAATAGGCGATAGGGGTCCGGAGGTCCCGGGACCACTCGGAAGGCGTGGGCTATAGACACGAAAATATGGGAATCGCGTGGAATTCTAGTTTTTTGGCCGAAAAACGGAAAAAACTAGGAACGATCATGGCTGGGCAGTGACTATGGTTCCTTAGGTCTTATTTGATAGTCCGGAAAAATTTTAGGCGATAGGGGTCCGGAGACCCGGGACCACTCGGAAGGCGTGGGCTATAACACACAAAAATATGGGATCGCGCGGAATTCTAGTTGTTTGGCCGAAAAACGCAAAAAATGAGGAACGATCATGGCGGGGCAGATACTATGGTTCCTTAGGTCGTATTTGATAGTCCGGAAAAATTTTAGGCGATAGGGGTCCGGAGGTCCCGGGACCACTCGGAAGGCGTGGGCTATAACACACAAAAATATGGGAATCGCGCGGAATTCTATTTGTTTGGCCGAAAACGCAAAAAATGAGGAACGATCATGGCGGGGCGGATACTATGGTTCCTTAGGTCGTATTTGATAGTCCGGAAAAATTTTAGGCGATAGGGGTCAGGAGGTCCCGGGACAACTCGGAAGGCGTGGGCTATAACACACAAAAATATGGGAATCGCCCGAAATTCTAGTTGTTTGGCCGAAAAATGCAAAAAATGAGGAACGATCATGGTGGGGCGGCAAATATGGTTCCTTAGGTCGTATTTGATTGTCCGAAATTTTTTTAGCTATCCGGCTCCTGGGGGGCTGACCCACTCGGAAGGCGTGGGCGATAGCACACAAAAATATGGGAATCAGGCGGAATTCTAGTTTTTTGGCCAAAAAATGCAAAAAATGAGGAACGATCATGGCGAGGCGGTGATTATGGTTCCTTAGGTCCTATTTGATGGCCCGAAAATTTTTTAGGCGACCCGAGTCCGGCGGCCCGGCCCACTCGGAAGGCGTGGTCAATAGCACACAAAAATATGGTAATCTAGCGGAATTCTAGTGTTTTGGCCGAAAAACACAATAAATGAGGAACGATCATGGCGGGGCGGTGACTATGGTTCCTTAGGTCAAATTTGATGGCCCGAAAAATTTTAGGCGATCGGGGTCCACGGCTCCCGGGACCACTCGGAAGGCGTAAGCTATATCACACGAAAATATGCAAATCGCGCGGAGTTCTAGTTTTTTGGCTGAAAAATGCAAAGCATTTGGAACGATCATGGTGGGGCGGTGACTATGGTACCTTAGGTCGTATTTGATAGTCCTGAAAAATTTTAGGCGATGGGGGTCCGCGGCTCCCGGGACCACTTGGAAGGCGAAAGCTATAGCACACGAAAATATGCAAATCGCGCGGAGTTCTAGTTTTTTGGCCAAAAAATGCAAAGCATTTGGAACGATCATGGTGGGGCGGTGACTATGGTACCTTAGGTCGTATTTGATAGTTCGGAAAAATTTTAGGCGATCGGGGTCCGGGGGTCCGGGAACCACTTGGAAGGGTGGGCAATAGCACACAAAAATATTGTAATCGGGAGGAATTTTAATTTTTTGGCCGAAAAACGCAACAAATGAGGAATGATCATGGCTGGGCGGTGACTATGGTTCCTTTGGTCTTATTTGATAGTCCGGAAAATATTAAGTGATTGGGGTCCGGAGGTCTCGGGACCACTCGGAAGGCGTGGGCTATAACAAACAAAAATATGGGAATCGCGCGGAATTCTAGTTGTTTGGCCGAAAAATGCAAAAAATTTGGAACGATCATGGCGGGGCGGATACTATGGTTCCTTATGTCATATTTGATAGTCCTGAAAAATTTTAGGCGATAGGGTTCAGGAGGTCCCGGGACCACTCGGAAGAAGTGGGCTATAACACACAAAAATATGGGAATCGCGCGGAATTCTAGTTGTTTGGCCGAAAAACGCAAAAAATGAGGAACGATCATGGCGGGGTGGTTACTATGGTTCCTTAGGTCGTATTTGATGGCCCGGAAAATTTTTAGGCGATCGGGGTTCGGGGTTCCCGGGATCCCTTGGAAGGCGTGGGCTAAAGCACACGAAAATATGGAAATCGCGCGGAATTCTAGTTTTTTGGCTGAAAAACGCAAAAGACTAGGAACGATCATGGCGGGGCGGTGACTATGGTTCCTTAGGTCGTATTTGATAGTTCGGAAAATTTTTAGGCAATCCGGCTCCGGGGGGCCCGACCCACTCGGAAGGCATGGGCGATAGCACACAAAAATATGGGAATCGGGCGGAATTCTACTTTTTTGGCAAAAAAATGCAAAAAATGAGGAACACCCATGGCGAGGAGGTGACTATGGTTCCTTAGGTCCTAATTGATGGCCCAAATTCTTTTTAGGCGATCCGAGTCCGGCGGCCCGGCCCACTCGGAAGGCGTGGGCAATAGCACACAAAAATATCGTAATCTAGTGGAATTCTAGTTTTTTGGCTGAAAAACGCAATAAATGAGGAATGATCCTGGCAGGGCGGTGACTATGGTTCCTTAGGTCGTATTTGATGGCCCGGAAAATTTTAGGCGATCGGGGTCCACGGCTCCCGGGACCACTCGGAAGGCGTAAGCTATAGCACACGAAAATATGCAAATCGCGCGGAGTTCTAGTTTTTTGGCCGAAAAATGCAAAGAATTTGGAATGATCATGGTGGGGCGGTGACTATGGTACCTTAGGTCGTATATGATAGTCCAAAAAAATTTTAGGCGATCGAGGTCCGCGGCTCCCCGGACCACTTGGAAGGCGTGGGTATAGCACACGAAAATATGGGAATCAGGCAAAATTCTAGTTTTTTGGCCGAAAAATGCAAAAAATGAGAAACGATAATGGCAGGGCGGTTACTATGGTTCCTTAGGTCGTATTTGACGGCCCGAAAAAATTTTAGGCGATCGGGGTCCGGGGGTCCTGGAACCACTTGGAAGGGTGGGAAATATCACACAAAAATATTGTAATCGGGCGGAATTCTAGTTTTTTGGCCGAAAAACGCAACAAATGAAGAATGATCATGGCTGGGCGGTGACTATGGTTCCTTTGGTCTTATTTGATAGTCCGGAAAAATATTAGGCGATAGGGGTACGGAGGTCCCGGGACCACTCGGAAGGTGTGGGCTATAGGACACGAAAATATGGGAATCGCGTGGAATTCTAGTTTTTTGGCCGAAAAACGAAAAAAACTAGGAACGATCATGGCTGGGTGGTGACTATGGTTCCTTAGGTCTTATTTGATAGTCCGGAAAAATTTTAGGCGATAGGGGTCCGGAGACCCGGGACCACTCGGAAGGCGTGGGCTATAACACACAAAAATATGGGATCGCGCG
The DNA here is from genome assembly GCF_000715075.1 of Nicotiana tabacum. NCBI lineage: Eukaryota > Viridiplantae > Streptophyta > Magnoliopsida > Solanales > Solanaceae > Nicotiana > Nicotiana tabacum. The sequence goes on along the minus strand of NW_027438291.1, from coordinate 279,891 downwards.
GAATTCTAGTTGTTTGGCCGAAAAACGCAAAAAATGAGGAACGATCATGGCGGGGCGGATACTATGGTTCCTTAGGTCGTATTTGATAGTCCGGAAAAAGTTTAGGCGATAGGGGTCCGGAGGTCCCGGGACCACTCGGAAGGCGTGGGCTATAACACACAAAAATATGGGAATCGCGCGGAATTCTAGTTGTGCCGAAAAATGCAAAAAATGAGGAACGATCATGGCGGGGCGGATACTATGGTTCCTTAGGTTGTATTTGATAGTCCGGAAAAATTTTAGGCGATAGGGGTCTGGAGGTCCCGGGACCACTCGGAAGGCGTGGGCTATATAACACACAAAAATATGGTAATCGAGCGGAATTCTAGTTTTTTGGCCAAAAAATGCAATAAATGAGGAACGATCATGGCGGGGCGGTGACTATGGTTCCTTAGGTCGTATTTGATGGCCCGGAAAATTTTAGGCGATCGGGGTCCACGGCTCCCGGGACCACTCGGAAGGCGTAAGCTATGCACACGAAAATATGCAAATCGCGCGGAGTTCTAGTTTTTTGGCCGAAAAATGCAAAGCATTTGGAACGATCATGGTGGGGAGGTGACTATGGTACCTTAGGTCGTATTTGATAGTCCGGAAAAATTTTAGGCGATTGGGGTCCGCGGCTCCCCGGACCACTTGGAAGGCGTGGGTATAGCACACGAAAATATGGGAATCGGGCGTAATTCTAGTTTTTTGGCCGAAAAATGCAAAAAATGAGAAACGATCATGGCTGGGCGGTGACTATGGTTCCTTAGGTCTTATTTGATAGTCCGGAAAAATTTTAGGCGATAGGGGTCCGGAGACCCGGGACCACTCGGAAGGCGTGGGCTATAACACACAAAAATATGGGATCGCGCGGAATTCTAGTTGTTTGGCCGAAAAACGCAAAAAATGAGGAACGATCATGGCGGGGCGGATACTATGGTTCCTTAGGTCGTATTTGATAGTCCGGAAAAATTTTAGGCGATAGGGGTCAGGAGGTCCCGGGACAACTCGGAAGGCGTGGGCTATAACACACAAAAATATGGGAATCGCCCGAAATTCTAGTTGTTTGGCCGAAAAATGCAAAAAATGAGGAACGATCATGGTGGGGCGGCAAATATGGTTCCTTAGGTCGTATTTGATTGTCCGAAATTTTTTTAGCTATCCGGCTCCTGGGGGGCTGACCCACTCGGAAGGCGTGGGCGATAGCACACAAAAATATGGGAATCGGGCGGAATTCTAGTTTTTTGACCAAAAAATGCAAAAAATGAGGAACGATCATGGCGAGGCGGTGATTATGGTTCCTTAGGTCCTATTTGATGGCCCGAAAATTTTTTAGGCGATCCGAGTCCGGCGGCCCGGCCCACTCGGAAGGCGTGGTCAATAGCACACAAAAATATGGTAATCTAGCGGAATTCTAGTGTTTTGGCCGACAAATGCAATAAATGAGGAACGATCATGGCGGGGCGGTGACTATGGTTCCTTAGGTCAAATTTGATGGCCCGGAAAATTTTAGGCGATCGGGGTCCACGGCTCCCGGGACCACTCGGAAGGCGTAAGCTATAGCATACGAAAATATGCAAATCGCGCGGAGTTCTAGTTTTTTGGCTGAAAAATGCAAAGCATTTGGAACGATCATGGTGGGGCGGTGACTATGGTACCTTAGGTCGTATTTGATAGTCCTGAAAAATTTTAGGCGATGGGGGTCCGCGGCTCCCGGGACCACTTGGAAGGCGAAAGCTATAGCACACGAAAATATGCAAATCGCGCGGAGTTCTAGTTTTTTGGCCAAAAAATGCAAAGCATTTGGAACGATCATGGTGGGGCGGTGACTATGGTACCTTAGGTCGTATTTGATAGTTCGGAAAACTTTTAGGCGATCGGGGTCCGGGGGTCCGGGAACCACTTGGAAGGGTGGGCAATAGCACACAAAAATATTGTAATCGGGAGGAATTCTAATTTTTTGGCCGAAAAACGCAACAAATGAGGAATGATCATGGCTGGGCGGTGACTATGGTTCCTTTGGTCTTATTTGATAGTCCGGAAAATATTAAGTGATTGGGGTCCGGAGGTCTCGGGACCACTCGGAAGGCGTGGGCTATAACAAACAAAAATATGGGAATCGCGCGGAATTCTAGTTGTTTGGCCGAAAAATGCAAAAAATTTGGAACGATCATGGCGGGGCGGATACTATGGTTCCTTATGTCATATTTGATAGTCCTGAAAAATTTTAGGCGATAGGGTTCAGGAGGTCCCGGGACCACTCGGAAGAAGTGGGCTATAACACACAAAAATATGGGAATCGCGCGGAATTCTAGTTGTTTGGCCGAAAAACGCAAAAAATGAGGAACGATCATGGTGGGGTGGTTACTATGGTTCCTTAGGTCGTATTTGATGGCCCGGAAAATTTTTAGGCGATCGGGGTTCGGGGTTCCCGGGATCCCTTGGAAGGCGTGGGCTAAAGCACACGAAAATATGGAAATCGCGCGGAATTCTAGTTTTTTGGCTGAAAAACGCAAAAGACTAGGAACGATCATGGCGGGGCGGTGACTATGGTTCCTTAGGTCGTATTTGATAGTCCGGAAAATTTTTAGGCAATCCGGCTCCGGGGGGCCCGACCCACTCGGAAGGCGTGGGCGATAGCACACAAAAATATGGGAATCGGGCGGAATTCTACTTTTTTGGCAAAAAAATGCAAAAAATGAGGAACACCCATGGCGAGGAGGTGACTATGGTTCCTTAGGTCCTAATTGATGGCCCAAATTCTTTTTAGGCGATCCGAGTCCGGCGGCCCGGCCCACTCGGAAGGCGTGGGCAATAGCACACAAAAATATCGTAATCTAGCGGAATTCTAGTTTTTTGGCCGAAAAACGCAATAAATGAGGAATGATCCTGGCAGGGCGGTGACTATGGTTCCTTAGGTCGTATTTGATGGCCCGGAAAATTTTAGGCGATCGGGGTCCACGGCTCCCGGGACCACTCGGAAGGCGTAAGCTATAGCACACGAAAATATGCAAATCGCGCGGAGTTCTAGTTTTTTGGCCGAAAAATGCAAAGCATTTGGAATGATCATGGTGGGGCGGTGACTATGGTACCTTAGGTCGTATATGATAGTCCAAAAAAATTTTAGGCGATCGAGGTCCGCGGCTCCCCGGACCACTTGGAAGGCGTGGGTATAGCACACGAAAATATGGGAATCAGGCAAAATTCTAGTTTTTTGGCCGAAAAATGCAAAAAATGAGAAACGATAATGGCAGGGCGGTTACTATGGTTCCTTAGGTCGTATTTGACGGCCCGGAAAAATTTTAGGCGATCGGGGTCCGGGGGTCCTGGAACCACTTGGAAGGGTGGGAAATATCACACAAAAATATTGTAATCGGGCGGAATTCTAGTTTTTTGGCCGAAAAATGCAACAAATGAAGAATGATCATGGCTGGGCGGTGACTATGGTTCCTTTGGTCTTATTTGATAGTCCGGAAAAATATTAGGCGATAGGGGTACGGAGGTCCCGGGACCACTCGGAAGGTGTGGGCTATAGGACACGAAAATATGGGAATCGCGTGGAATTCTAGTTTTTTGGCCGAAAAACGAAAAAAACTAGGAACGATCATGGCTGGGTGGTGACTATGGTTCCTTAGGTCTTATTTGATAGTCCGGAAAAATTTTAGGCGATAGGGGTCCGGAGACCCGGGACCACTCGGAAGGCGTGGGCTATAACACACAAAAATATGGGATCGCGCGGAATTCTAGTTGTTTGGCCGAAAAACGCAAAAAATGAGGAACGATCATGGCGGGGCGGATACTATGGTTCCTTAGGTCATATTTGATAGTCCGGAAAAAGTTTAGGCGATAGGGGTCCGGAGGTCCCGGGACCACTCGGAAGGCGTGGGCTATAACACACAAAAATATGGGAATCGCGCGGAATTCTAGTTGTGCCGAAAAATGCAAAAAATGAGGAACGATCATGGCGGGGCGGATACTATGGTTCCTTAGGTTGTATTTGATAGTCCGGAAAAATTTTAGGCGATAGGGGTCTGGAGGTCCCGGGACCACTCGGAAGGCGTGGGCTATATAACACACAAAAATATGGTAATCGAGCGGAATTCTAGTTTTTTGGCCAAAAAATGCAATAAATGAGGAACGATCATGGCGGGGCGGTGAGTATGGTTCCTTAGGTCGTATTTGATGGCCCGGAAAATTTTAGGCGATCGGGGTCCACGGCTCCCGGGACCACTCGGAAGGCGTAAGCTATGCACACGAAAATATGCAAATCGCGCGGAGTTCTAGTTTTTTGGCCGAAAAATGCAAAGCATTTGGAACGATCATGGTGGGGAGGTGACTATGGTACCTTAGGTCGTATTTGATAGTCCAGAAAAATTTTAGGCGATTGGGGTCCGCGGCTCCCCGGACCACTTGGAAGGCGTGGGTATAGCACACGAAAATATGGGAATCGGGCGTAATTCTAGTTTTTTGGCCGAAAAATGCAAAAAATGAGAAACGATCATGGCTGGGCGGTGACTATGGTTCCTTAGGTCTTATTTGATAGTCCGGAAAAATTTTAGGCGATAGGGGTCCGGAGACCCGGGACCACTCGGAAGGCGTGGGCTATATAACACACAAAAATATGGGATCGCGCGAAATTCTAGTTGTTTGGCCGAAAAATGCAAAAAATGAGGAACGATCATGGCGGGGTGGTTACTATGGTTCCTTAGGTCGTATTTGATGGCCCGGAAAACTTTTAGGCGATCGGGGTTCGGGGTTCCTGGGACCCCTTGGAAGGCGTGGGCTAAATAACACGAAAATATGGAAATCGCGCGGAATTCTAGTTTTTTGGCTGAAAAACACAAAAGACTAGGAACGATCATGGCGGGGCGATGACTATGGTTCCTTAGGTCATATTTGATAGTCCGGAAAATTTTTAAGCGATCCAGCTCCGGAGGGCCCGACCCACTCGGAAGGCGTGGGCGATAGCACACAAAAATATGGGAATCGGGCGGAATTCTAGTTTTATGGCCAAAAAATACAAAAAATGAGGAACGATCATGGCGAAGCGGTGACTATGGTTCCTTATGTCATAATTGATGGCCCGAAAATTTTTTAGGCGATCCGAGTCAGGCGGCCCGGCCCACTCGGAAGGCGTGGGCAATAGCATACAAAAATATGATAATCTAGCGGAATTCTAGTTTTTTGGCCGAAAAACGCAATAAATGAGGAACGATCATGGCGGGGCGGTGACTATGGTTCCTTAGGTCGTATTTGATGGCCCGGAAAATTTTAGGCGATCGGGGTCCACGGCTCCCGGGACCACTCGGAAGGCGAAAGCTATAGCACACGAAAATATGCAAATCGCGCGGAGTTCTAGATTTTTGGCCGAAAAATGCAAAGCATTTGGAACGATCATGGTGGGGCGGTGACTATGGTACCTTAGGTCATATTTGATAGTCCGGAAAAATTTTAGGCGATCGGGGTCCGCGGCTCCCCGGATCACTTGGAAGGCGTGGGTATAACACAAGAAAATAAGGGAATCGGGCGTAATTCTAGTTTTTTGGCCGAAAAATGCAAAAAATGAGAAACGATGATGGCGGGGCGGTTACTATGCTTCCTTATGTCGTATTTGACGGCCCGGAAAAATTTTAGGCGATCGGGGTCCGGGGGTCCCGGAACCACTTGGAAGGGTGGGCAATAGCACACAAAAATATTGTAATCGGGCGGAATTCTAGTTTTTTGGCCGAAAAATACAACAAATGAGGAATGATCATGGCTGGGCGGTGACTATGGTTCCTTTGGTCTTATTTGATAGTCCGGAAAAATATTAGGCAATAGGGGTCCGGAGGTCCCGGGACCACTTGGAAGGCGTGGGCGATAACACACAAAAATATGGGAATCGCGCGAAATTCTAGTTTTTTGGGCAAAAAATGCAAAAAATGAGAAACAATGATGGCGGGGCAGTTACTATGGTTCCTTAGGTCGTATTTGACGGCCCGGAAAAATTTTAGGCGATCGGGGTCCGGGGGTCCGGGAACCACTTGGAAGGGTGGGAAATATCACACAAAAATATAGTAATCGGGCGGAATTCTAGTTTTTTGGCCGAAAAACGCAACAAATGAAGAATGATCATGGCTGGGCGGTGACTATGGTTCCTTTGGTCTTATTTGATAGTCCGGAAAAATATTAGGCGATAGGGGTACGGAGGTCCCGGGACCACTCGGAAGGTGTGGGCTATAGGACACGAAATTATGGGAATCGCGTGGAATTCTAGTTTTTTGGCCGAAAAACGAAAAAAACTAGGAACGATCATGGCTGGGTGGTGACTATGGTTCCTTAGGTCTTATTTGATAGTCCGGAAAAATTTTAGGCGATAGGGGTCCGGAGACCCGGGACCACTCGGAAGGCGTGGGCTATAACACACAAAAATATGGGATCGCGCGGAATTCTAGTTGTTTGGCCGAAAAACGCAAAAAATGAGGAACGATCATGGCGGGGTGGTTACTATGATTCCTTAGGTCGTATTTGATGGCCCGGAAAATTTTTAGGCGATCGGGGTTCGGGGTTCCCGGGACCCCTTGGAAGGCGTGGGCTAAAGCACACGAAAATATGGAAATCGCGCGAAATTCTAGTTTTTTGGCTGAAAAACGCAAAAGACTAGGAACGATCATGATGGGGCGATGACTATGGTTCCTTAGGTCGTATTTGATAGTCCGGAAAATTTTTAAGCGATCAGGCTCCGGGGGGCCCGACCCACTCGGAAGGCGTGGGCGATAGCACACAAAAATATGGGAATCGGGCGGAATTCTAGTTTTATGGCCAAAAAATGCAAAAAATGAGGAACGATCATGGCGAAGCGGTGACTATGGTTCCTTATGTCATAATTGATGGCCCAAAAATTTTTTAGGCGATCCGAGTCAGGCGGCCCGGCCCACTCGGAAGGCGTGGGCAATAGCACACAAAAATATGATAATCTAGCGGAATTCTAGTTTTTTAGCCGAACACCGCAATAAATGAGGAACGATCATGGCGGGGAGGATACTATGGTTCCTTAGGTCGTATTTTATAGTCCGGAAAAATTTTAGGCGATAGGGGTCAGGAGGTCCCGGGACCCCTTGGAAGGCATGGGCTAAAGCACACGAAAATATGGAAATCGCGCGGAATTCTAGTTGTTTGGCTGAAAAATGCAAAAAATGAGGAATGATCATAGCGGAGTGGTTACTATGGTTCCTTAAGTCGTATTTGATGGCCCGGAAAATTTTTAGGCGATCCGGCTCTGGGGGGCCCGACCCACTCGGAAGGCGTGGGCTATAACACACAAAAATATGGGAATCGTGCGGAATTCTAGGTTTTTGGCCAAAAAATGCAAACAATGAGGAACGATCATGGCGGGGTGGTTACTATGGTTCCTTAGGTCGTATTTGATGGCCCGGAAAATTTTTAGGCGATCGGGGTCCGCGTCTCCCCGGACCACTTGGAAGGCGTGGGCAATAGCACACAAAAATATGGGAATCGGGCGGAATTCTAGTTGTTTGGCCAAAAAATGCAAAAAATGAGGAACGATCATGGCGAGGCGGTGACTGTGGTTCCTTAGGTCCTTATTGATGGCCCGAAAATATTTTAGGCGATCCGAGTCCGGCGGCCCGGCCCACTCGGAAGGCGTGGGCAATAGCACACAAAAATATGATAATCTAGCGGAATTCTAGTTTTTTAGCCGAAAAACGCAATAAATGAGGAACGATCATGGCGGGGCGGTGAATATGGTTCCTTAGGTCGTATTTGATGGCCCGAAATATTTTAGGCGATCGGGGTCCACGGCTCCCGGGACCACTCGGAAGGAGTAAGCTATAGCACACGAAAATATGCAAATCGCGCGGAGTTCTAGTTTTTTGGCCGAAAAATGCAAATCATTTGGAACGATCATGGTGGGGCAGTGACTATGGTACCTTAGGTCGTATTTGATAGTCCGGAAAAATTTTAGGCGATCGGGGTCCGCGGCACCCCGGACCACTTGGAAGGCGTGGGTATAGCACATGAAAATATGGGAATCGGGCGTAATTCTAGGTTTTTGGCCGAAAAATGCAAAAAATGAGAAACGATGATGGCGGGGCGGTTACTATGGTTCCTTAGGTCGTATTTGATGGCCCGGAAAAATTTTAGGCGATCGGGGTCCGGGGGTCCCGGAACCACTTGGAAGGATGGGCAATAGCACACAAAAATATTGTAATCGGGCGGAATTCTACTTTTTTGGCCGAAATACGCAACAAATGAGGAATGATCGTGGCTGGGCGGTGACTATGGTTCCTTTGGTCTTATTTGATAGTCCGGAAAAATATTAGGCGATAGGGGTCCGGAGGTCCTGGGACCACTCGGAAGGCGTGGTCTATAACACACAAAAATATGGGAATCGCGCAGAATTCTAGTTGTTTGGCCGAAAAATGCAAAAAACGAGGAACGATCATGGCGTGGCGGATAATATGGTTCCTTAGGTCGTATTTGATAGTCCGGAAAAATTTTAGGCGATAGGGGTCAGGAGGTCCCGGGACCACTCGGAAGGCGTGGGCTATAACACACAAAAATATGGGAATCGCGCGAAATTCTAGTTTTTTGGCTGAATAACGCAAAAGTCTAGGAACGATCATGGCGGGGCGGTGACTATGGTTCCTTAGGTCGTATTTGATAGTCCGGAAAATTTTTAGGCGATCCGGCTCCGGGGGGCCCGACCCACTCGGAAGGCGTGGGCGATAGCACACAAAAAATGGGAATCGGGCGGAATTCTAATTGTTTGGCCAAAAAATGCAAAAAATGATGAACGATCATGGCGAGGCGGTGACTATGGTTCCTTAGTTCCTAATTGATGGTCCGAAAATTCTTTTGGCAATCCGAGTCCGGCGGCCCGGCCCACTCGGAAGGCGTGGGCAATAGCACACAAAAATATGGTAATCGAGCGGAATTCTAGTTTTTTGGCCGAAAAAAGCAATAAATGAGGAACGATCATGGCGGGGCGGTGACTATGGTTCCTTAGGTCGTATTTGATGGCCCGGAAAATTTTAGGCGATCGGGGTCCACGGCTCCCGGGACCACTCGGAAGGAGTAAGCTATAGCACACTAAAATATGCAAATCGCGCGAAGTTTTAGTTTTTTGGCCGAAAAATGAAAAGCATTTGGAACGATCATGGTGGGGCGGTGACTATGGTACCTTAGGTCGTATTTGATAGTCCAAAATATTTTTAGGCGATCGGGGTCCGCGGCTCCCCGGACCACTTGGAAGGCGTGGGTATAGCACACGAAAATATGGGAATCTGGCGTAATTCTAGTTTTTTGGCCGAAAAATGCTAAAAATGAGAAACGATGATGGCGGGGCGGGTACTATGGCTCCTTAGGTCGTATTTGACGGCCCTAAAAATTTTAGGCGATCGGGGTGCGGGGGTCCCGGAACCACTTGGCTGGGTGGGCAATAGCACACAAAAATAATGTAATCGGGCGGAATTCTAGTTTTTTGGCCGAAAAACTCAACAAATGAGGAATGATCATGGCTGGGAGGTGACTATAGTTCCTTTGGTCTTATTTGATAGTCCGGAAAAATATTAGGCGATAGGGGCCAGGAGGTCCCGGGACCACTCGGAAGGCGTGGGCTATAATACACAAAAATATGGGAATCGTGCGAAATTCTAGTTGTTTGGCCGAAAAATGCAAAAAATGAGGAACGATCATGGCGGGGTGGTTACTATGGTTCCTTAGGTCGTATTTGATGTCCCGGAAAATTTTTAGGCGATCGGGGTCCGCGTCTCCCCGGACCACTTGGAAGGCGTGGGCAATAGCACACAAAAATATGGGAATCGGGCAGAATTCTAGTTTTTTGGCCGAAAAACGCAATAAATGAGGAATGATCATGGCTGGGCGGTGACTATGGTTCCTTTGGTCTTATTTAATAGTCCGGAAAAATATTAGGCGATAGGGGTCCGGAGGTCCCGGGACCACTCGGAAGGCGTGGGTTATAACACACAAAAATATGGGAATCGCACGGAATTCTAGTTGTTTGGCCGAAAAACGCAAAAAATGAGGAACGATCATGGCGGGGCGGATACTATGGTTCCTTAGGTCGTATTTGATAGTCAGGAAAAATTTTAGGCGATAGGGGTTAGGAGGTCCAGGGACCACTCGGAAGGCGTGGGCTATAACACACAAAAATATGGGAATCGCGCGGAATTCTAGTTGTTTGGCCGAAAAACGCAAACAATGAGGAACGATCATGGCGGGGAGGATACTATGGTTCCTTAGGTCGTATTTTATAGTCCGGAAAAATTTTAGGCGATAGGGGTCAGGAGGTCCCGGGACCCCTTGGAAGGCATGGGCTAAAGCACACGAAAATATGGAAATCGCGCGGAATTCTAGTTGTTTGGCTGAAAAATGCAAAAAATGAGGAACGATCATAGCGGGGTGGTTACTATGGTTCCTTAGGTCGTATTTGATGGCCCGAAAAATTTTTAGGCGATCCGGCTCCGGGGGGCCCGACCCACTCGGAAGGCGTGGGCTATAACACACAAAAATATGGGAATCGTGCGGAATTCTAGTTGTTTGGCCGAAAAATGCAAAAAATGAGGAACGATCATGGCGGGGTGGTTACTATGGTTCCTTAGGTCGTATTTGATGGCCCGGAAAATTTTTAGGCGATCGGGGTCCGCGTCTCCCCGGACCACTTGGAAGGCGTGGGCAATAGCACACAAAAATATGGGAATCGGGCGGAATTCTAGTTGTTTGGCCAAAAAATGCAAAAAATGAGGAACGATCATGGCGAGGCGGTGACTGTGGTTCCTTAGGTCCTTATTGATGGCCCGAAAATATTTTAGGCGATCCGAGTCCGGCGGCCCGGCCCACTCGGAAGGCGTGGGCAATAGCACACAAAAATATTGTAATCTAGCGGAATTCTAGTTTTTTGGCCGAAAAACGCAATAAATGAGGAACGATCATGGCGGCGCGGTGACTATGGTTCCTTAGGTCGTTTTGATGGCCCGGAAAATTTTAGGCGATCGGGGTCCACGGCTCCCGGGACCACTCGGAAGGCGTAAGCTATAGCACACGAAAATATGCAAATCGCGCGGAGTTCTAGTTTTTTGGCCGAAAAATGCAAATCATTTGGAACGATCATGGTGGGGCGGTGACTATGGAACCTTAGGTCGTATTTGATGGTCCGAAAAAATTTTAGGCGATCGGGGTCCGCGGCACCCCGGACCACTTGGAAATCGTGGGTATAGACATGAAAATATGGGAATCGGGCGTAATTCTAGGTTTTTGGCCGAAAAATGCAAAAAATGAGAAACGATGATGGCGGGGCGGTTACTATGGTTCCTTAGGTCGTATTTGATGGCCCGGAAAAATTTTAGGCGATCGGGGTCCGGGGGTCCCGGAACCACTTGGAAGGGTGGGCAATAGCACCCAAAAATATTGTAATCGGGCGGAATTCTACTTTTTTGGCCGAAAAATGCAACAAATGAGGAATGATCATGGCTGGGCGGTGACTATGGTTCCTTTGGTCTTATTTGATAGTCCAGAAAAATATTAGGCGATAGGGATCTGGAGGTCCCGGGACCACTCGGAAGGCATGGTCTATAACACACAAAAATATGGGAATCGCGCAGAATTCTAGTTGTTTGGCCGAAAAACGCAAAAAATGAGGAACGATCATGGCGTGGCGGATAATATGGTTCCTTAGGTCGTATTTGATAGTCTGGAAAAATTTTAGGCGATAGGGGTCAGGAGGTCCCGGGACCACTCGGAAGGCGTGGGCTATAACACACAAAAATATGGGAATCGCGCGGAATTCTAGTTTTTTGGCTGAATAACGCAAAAGACTAGGAACGATCATGGCGGGGCGGTGACTATGGTTCCTTAGGTCGTATTTGATAGTCCAGAAAATTTTTAGGCGATCCGGCTCCGGGGGGCCCGACCCACTCGAAAGGCGTGGGCGATAGCACACAAAAAAATGAGAATCGGGCGGAATTCTAATTGTTTGGCCAAAAAATGCAAAAAATGATGAACGATCATGGCGAGGCGGTGACTATGGTTCCTTAGTTCCTAATTGATGGTCCGAAAATTCTTTTGGCAATCAGAGTCCGGCGGCCCGGCCCACTCGGAAGGCGTGGGCAATAGCACACAAAAATATGATAATCGAGCGGAATTCTAGTTTTTTGGCCGAAAAAAGCAATAAATGAGGAACGATCATGGCGGGACAGTGACTATGGTTCCTTAGGTTGTATTTGATTTCCCGGAAAATTTTAGGCGGTCGGGGTCCACGGCTCCCGGGACCACTCAGAAGGCGTAAGCTATAGCACACTAAAATATGCAAATCGCGCGAAGTTCTAGTTTTTTGGCCGAAAAATGAAAAGCATTTGGAACGATCATGGTGGGGCGGTGACTATGGTACCTTAGGTCATATTTGATAGTCCAAAAAATTTTTAGGCGATCGGGGTCCGCGGCTCCCCGGACCACTTGGAAGGCATGGGTATAGCACACGAAAATATGGGAATCTGGCGTAATTCTAGTTTTTTGGCCGAATACGCAAAAAATGAGAAACGATGATGGCGGGGCGGTTACTATGGTTCCTTAGGTCGTATTTGACGGCCCTGAAAAATTTTAGGCGATCGGGGTCCGGGGGTCCCGGAACCACTTGGAAGGGTGGGCAATAGCACACAAAAATATTGTAATCGGGCGAAATTCTAGTTTTTTGGCCGAAAAACTCAACAAATGAGGAATGATCATGGCTGGGCGGTGACTATGGTTCCTTTGGTCGTATTTGATAGTCCGGAAAAATATTAGACGATAGGGGTCAGGTGGTCCCGGGACCACTCGGAAGGCGTGGGCTATAACACACAAAAATATGGGAATCGTGCGTAATTCTAGTTGTTTGGCCGAAAAATGCAAAAAATGAGGAACGATCATGGCGGGGTGGTTACTATGGTTCCTTAGGTCGTATTTGATGGCCCGGAAAATTTTTAGGCGATCGGGGTCCGCGTCTCCCCGGACCACTTGGAAGGAGTGGGTATAGCACACGAAAATATGGGAATCGGGCGTAATTCTAGTTTTTTGGCCGAAAAATGCAAAATATGAGAAACGATGATGGCAGGGCGGTTACTATGGTTCCTTAGGTCGTATTTGATGGCCCGGAAAAATTTTAGGTGATCGGGGTCCGGGGGTCCCGAAACCACTTGGAAGGGTGGGCAATAGCACACAAAAATATTGTAATCGGGCGGAATTCTAGTTTTTTGGCCGAAAAACGCAACAAATGAGGAATGATCATGGCTGGGAGGTGACTATGGTTCCTTTGGTCTTATTTGATAGTCCGGAATAATAATAGGCGATAGGGGTCAGGAGGTACCGGGACCACTCGGAAGGCGTGGGCAATAACACACAAAAATATGGGAATCGTGCGGAATTCTAGTTGTTTGGCCGAAAAATGCAAAAAATGAGGAACGATCATGGCGGGGTGGTTACTATGGTTCCTTAGGTCGTATTTGATGGCCCGGAAAAATTTTAGGCGATCGGGGTCCGGGGGGTCCCGGAACCACTTGGAAGGGTAGGCAATAGCACACAAAAATATTCTAATCGGGCGGAATTCTAGTTTTTTGGCCGAAAAACGCAATAAATGAGGAATGATCATGGTTGGGCGGTGACTATGGTTCCTTTGGTCTTATTTGATAGTCCGGAAAAATATTAGGCGATAGAGGTTCGGAGGTCCCGGGACCACTCGGAAGGCGTGGGCTATAACACACAAAAATATGGGAATCGCACGGATTTCTAGTTGTTTGGCCGAAAAACGCAAAAAATGAGGAACGATCATGGCGGGGCGGATACTATGGTTCCTTAGGTCGTATTTGATAGTCCGGAAAAATTTTAGGCGATAGGGGTTAGGAGGTCCCGGGACCACTCGGAAGGCGTGGGCTATAACACACAAAAATATGGGAATCGCGCGGAATTCTAGTTGTTTGGCCGAAAAACGCAAAAAATGAGGAACGATCATGGCGGGGCGGATACTATGGTTCCTTAGGTCGTATTTCATAGTCCGGAAAAATTTTAGGCGATAGGGGTCAGGAGGTCCCGGGACCCCTTGGAAGGCGTGGGCTATAACACACAAAAATATGGGAATTGCGCGGAATTCTAGTTTTTTGGCTGAATAACGCAAAAGACTAGGAACGATCATGGCGGGGCGGTGACTATGGTTCCTTAGGTCGTATTTGATAGTCCGGAAAATTTTAGGCGATCGGTCTCCGGGGGACCCGACCCACTCGGAAGTCGTGGGCGATAGCACACAAAAATATGGGAATCGGGTGGAATTCTAGTTTTTTGGCCAAAAAATGCAAAAAATGAGGAACGATCATGGCGAGGTGGTTACTATTGTTCCTTAGGTCCTAATTGATTGTACGAAAATTCTTTTGGCTATCCGAGTCCGGTGTACCGGCCCACTCGGAAGGCGTGGGCAATAGCACACAAAAATATGGTAATCGAGCGGAATTCTAGTTTTTTGGCCGAAAAATAAAAAGCATTTGGAACGATCATGGTGGGGCGGTGACTATGGTACCTTAGGTCGTATTTGATAGTCCAGAAAATTTTTGGGCGATCGGGGTCCGCGGCTCCCCAGACCACTTGGAAGGTGTGGGTATAGCGCACGAAAATATGGGAATCAGGCGTAATTCTAGTTTTTTGGCCGAAAAATGCAAAAAATGAGAAACGATAATGGCGGGGCTGTTACTATGGTTCCTTAGGTCGTATTTGACAGCCCGGAAAAATTTAAGGCGATCGGGGTCCGGGGGTCCCGGAACCACTTGGAAGGGTCGGCAAAAGCACACAAAAATATTGTAATCGGGCGGAATTCTAGTTTTTTGGCCGAAAAATGCAACAAATGAGGAATGATCATGGCTGGGCGGTGACTATGGTTCCTTAGGTCGTATTTTATAGTCCGGAAAAATTTTAGGCGATAGGGGTCCGGAGTTCCCGGGTTCACTTGGAAGGCGTGGGCTATAGGACACAAAAATATGGGAATCACGCGGAATTCTAGTTTTTTGGCCGAAAAACGGAAAAAACTAGGAACGATCATGGATGGGTGGTGACTATGGTTCCTTAGGTCTTATTTGATAGTCCGAAAAAATTTTAGGCGATAAGGGTCCGGAGACCCGGGACCACTCGGAAGGCATGGGCTATATAACACACAAAAATATGTGATCGCGCGGAATTCTAGTTGTTTGGCCTAGAAACGCAAAAAATGAAGAACGATCATAGCGGGGCGGATGCTATGGTTCCTTAGGTCGTATTTGATAGTCCGGAAAAATTTTAGGCGATAGGGGTCCGGAGGTCCCGGGACCACTCGGAAGGTGTGGGCTATAACACAAAAAAATAAGGGAATCGCGCGGAATTCTAGTTGTTTGGCCGAAAAATGCAAAAAATAAGGAACGATCATGGCGGGGCGGATACTATGGTTCCTTAGGTCGTATTTGATTTCCCGGAAATTTTTTAGGCGATCGGGGTCCGCGGCTCTTGGGACCACTCGGAATGCGTGGGTATAGCACAAGAAAATATGGGAATCGGGCGAAATTCTAGGTCTTTTTCAGTAACATGCAAAAAATATGGAAAGATCTTGGCAGGGCGGTGACTATGGTTCCTTTGGTCTTATTTGATTGTCCGAAAAAATATTAGGAGATGGGGGTCCGGAGGTCCCGGGACCACTCGGAAGGCGTGGGCTATAACACTCAAAAATATGGGAATCGCGCGGAATTCTAGTTGTTTGGCCGAAAAACACAAAAAATGAGGAACGATCATGGTTGGGCAGTGATTATGGTTCCTTAGGTCGTATTTGATAGTCCGGAAAAGTTTTAGGCGATAGGGGTCCGGAGTTCCCGGGTTCACTTGGAAGGCGTGGGCTATAAGACACGAAAATATGGCAATCGCGCGAAATTCTAGTTTTTTGGCCAAAAAATGAAAAAAACTAGGAACGATCATGGCTGGGCGGTGACTATGGTTCCTAAGGTCTTATTTGATAGTCCGGAAAAATTTTAGGCGATAGGGGTCCGGAGACCCGGGAGACCACTCGGAAGGTGTGGGCTATAACACACAAAAATATGGGAATCGCGCGGAATTCTAGTTGTTTGGCCGAAAAACGCAAAACAATAAGGAACGATCATTGCGGGGCGGATACTATGGTTCCTTAGGTCGTATTTTACTGCCCGGAAAATTTTTAGGCGATCTGGGTCCGCGGCTCTTGGGACCACTCGGAAGGCGTAAGCTATAGCACACTAAAATATGCAAATCGCGCGGAGTTCTAGTTTTTTGGCCGAAAAATGCAAAGCATTTGGAACGATCATGGTGGGGCGGTGACTATGGTACCTTAGGTCGTATTTGATAGTCAAGAATATTTTTAGGCGATCGGGGTCCGCGGCTCCCCGGTCCACTTGGAAGGCGTGGGTATAGCACACGAAAATATGGGAATCGGCAGTAATTCTAGTTTGTTGGCCGAAAAATGCAAAAAATGAGAAACGATAATGGCGGGGCTGTTACTATGGTTCCTTAGGTCGTATTTGATGACCCGGAAAAATTTTAGGCGATCGGGGTCCGGGGGTCCCGGAACCACTTGGAAGGGTGGGCGCACACAAAAATATTGCAATCGGGCAGAATTGTAGATTTTTGGCCGAAAAAACGCAACAAATGAGGAATGATCATGGCTGGGCGGTGACTATGGTTCTTAGGTCGTATTTGATAGCCCGGAAAAATTTTAAGCGATAGGGGTCCGGAGTTCCCGTGTTCACTTGGAAGGCGTTGGCTATAGGACACGAAAATATGGGAATCACGCGAAATTCTAGTTTTTTGGCCGAAAAACGGAAAAAACTAGGAACGATCATGGATGGGCGGTGACTATGGTTCCTTAGGTCGTATTTGATAGTCCGGAAAAATTTTAGGCGATAGGGGTCCGGAGACCCGGGACCACTCGGAAGGTGTGGGCTATAACACACAAAAATATGGGAATCGCGCGGAATTCTAGTTGTTTGGCCGAAAAATGCAAAAAATAAGGAACGATAATGGCGGGGCTGTTACTATGGTTCCTTAGGTCGTATTTGACGAACCGGAAAAATTTTAGGCGATCGGGGTCCGGGGGTCCCGGAACCACTTGGAAGGGTGGGCAATAGCACACAAAAATATTGTAATCGGGCGGAATTCTAGATTCTTGGCCGAAAAACGCAACAAATGAGGAATGATCATGGCTGGGCGGTGATGATTGTTCTTAGGTCGTATTTGATAGTCCGGAAAATTTTTAGGCGATAGGGGTCCGGAGTTCCCGGGTTCACTTGGAAGGCGTGGGCTATAGGACACGAAAATATGGGAATCGCGAGAAATTCTAGTTTTTTGGCCGAAAAATGGAAAACACTAGGAACGATCATGGATGGGCGGTGACTATGGTTCCTTAGGTCTTATTTGATAGTCCGGAAAAATTTTAGGCGATAGGGGTCCGAAGACCCGGGACCACTCGGAAGGCGTGGGCTATAACACACAAAAATATGGGATCGCGCGGAATTCTAGTTGTTTGGCCGAAAAACGCAAAAAATGAGGAACGATCATGGCGGGGCAGATACTATGGTTCCTTAGGTCGTATTTGATAGTCCAGAAAAATATTTGGCGATAGAGGTCCGGAGGTCCCGGGACCACTCGGAAGGCGTGGGCTATAACACACAAAAATATGGGAATCGCACGGAATTCTAGTTGTTTGGCCGAAAAACGCAAAAAATGAGGAACGATCATGGCGGGGCGGATACTATGGTTCCTTAGGTCGTATTTGATAGTCCGGAAAAATTTTAGGCGATAGGGGTCTGGAGGTCCCGGGACCACTCGGAAGATGTGGGCTATAACACACAAAAATATGGGAATCGCGCGGAATTCTAGTTGTTTGGCCGAAAAATGCAAAAAAATAAGGAACGATCATGGCGGGGCAGATACTATGGTTCCTTTGGTCTAAATTGATTGCCCGGAAAATTTTTAGGCGATAGAGGTCCGGAGGTCCCGGGACCACTCGGAAGGCGTGGGCTATAACTCACAAAAATATGGGAATCGCACGGAATTCTAGTTGTTTGGCCGAAAAACGCAAAAAATGAGGAACGATCATGGCGGGGCAGATACTATTGTTCTTTAGGTCGTATTTGATAGTCCGGAAAAATTTTAGGCGATAGGGGTTAGGAGGTCCCGGGACCACTCGGAAGATGTGGGCTATAACACACAAAAATATGGGAATCGCGCGGAATTCTAGTTGTTTGGCCGAAAAATGCAAAAAAATAAGGAACGATCATGGCGGGGTGGATACTATGGTTCCTTAGGTCGTATTTTATTGCCTGGAAAATTTTTAGGCGATTTGGGTCCGCGGCACTTGGGACCACTCGGAAGGCGTAAGCTATAGCACACTAAAATATGCAAATCGTGCGGAGTTCTAGTTTTTTGGCCGAAAAATGCAAAGCATTTGGAACGATCATGGTGGGGCGGTGACTATGGTACCTTAGGTCGTATTTGATAGTCAAGAATATTTTTAGGCGATCGGGGTCCGCGGCTCCCCGGACCACTTGGAAGGCGTGGGTATAGCACACGAAAATATGGGAATCGGCCGTAATTCTAGTTTTTTGGCCGAAAAATGCAAAAAATGAGAAACGATAATGGCAGGGCTGTTACTATGGTTCCTTAGGTTGTATTTGATGACCCGGAAAAATTTTAGGCGATCGGGGTCCGGGGGTCCCGGAACCACTTGGAAGGGTGGGCAATAGCAGACAAAAATATTGTAATCGGGCGGAATTCTAGATTTTTGGCCGAAAAACGCAACAAATGAGGATTGATCATGGCTGGGCGGTGACTATGGCTCTTAGGTCGTATTTGATAATCCGGAAAAATTTTAGGCGATAGGGGTCCGGAGTTCCCGGGTTCACTTGGAAGGCGTGGGCTCTAGGACACGAAAATATGGGAATCGCGCGGAATTCTAGTTTTTTGGCCGAAAAATGCAAAAAATGAGGAACGATCATGGATGGGCGGTGAATATGGTTCCTTAGGTCTTATTTGATAGTCCGGAAAAATTTTAGGCGATAGGGGTCCGAAGACCCGGGACCACTCGGAAGCCGTGGGCTATAACACACAAAAATATGGGATCGCGCGGAATTCTAGTTGTTTGGCCGAAAAACTCAAAAAATGAGGAACGATCATGGCGGGGCAGATACTATGGTTCCTTTGGTCTTATTTGATTGTCCGGAAAAATATTAGGAGATGGGGGTCCGGAGGTCCCGGGACCACTCGGAAGATGTGGGCTATAACACACAAAAATATGGGAATCGCGCGGAATTCTAGTTGTTTGGCCGAAAAATGCAAAAAATGAGGAACGATTATGGCTGGGCGGTGACTATGGTTCCTTAGGTCGTATTTGATAGTCCGGAAAAATTTTAGGCGATAGGGGTCCGGAGTTCCCGGGTTCACGTGGAAGGCGTGGGGTATAAGACACGAAAATATGGCAATGGCGCGGAATTCTAGTTTTTTGGCCGAAAAATGGAAAAAACTAGGAACGTTCATGGCTGGGCTGTGACTATGGTTCCTTAGGTCTTATTTGATAGTCCGGAAAAATATTAGGCGATAGGGGTCCGGAGACCCGGGACCACTCGGAAGGTGTGGGCTATAACACACAAAAATATGGGAATCGCGCGGAATTCTAGTTGTTTGGCCGAAAAACGCAAAACAATAAGGAACGATCATGGCGGGGTGGATACTATGGTTCCTTAAGTCGTATTTTACTGCCCGGAAAATTTTTAGGCGATCTGGGTCCGCGGCTCTTGGGACCACTCGTAAGGCGTAAGCTATAGCACACTAAAATATGCAAATCGCGCGGAGTTCTAGTTTTTTGGCCGAACAATGCAAAGCATTTGGAACAACCATGGTGGGCGGTGACTATGGTACCTTAGGTCGTATTTGATAGTCCAAAAAATATTTAGGCGATCGCGGTCCGCGGCTCCCCGGACCACTTGGAAGGCGTGGGTATAGCACACGAAAATATGGGAATCGGGCGTAATTCTAGTTTTTTGGCCGAAAAATGCAAAAAATGAGAAACGATGATGGCGGGGCGGTTACTATGTTCCTTAGGTCGTATTTGATGGCCCGGAAAATTTTTAGGCGATCGGGGTCCGGGGGTCCCGGAACCACTTGGAAGGGTGGGCAATAGCACACAAATATATTGTAATCGGGCGGAATTCTAGTTTTTTGGCCGAAAAACTCAACAAATGAGGAATGATCATGGCTGGGCGGTGACTATTGTTCCTTAGGTCGTATTTGATAGTCCGGAAAAATTTTAGGCGATAGGGGTCCGGAGACCCGGGACCACTTGGAAGGCGTGGGCTATAACACACAAAAATATGGGATAGCGCGGAATTCTAGTTGTTTGGCCGAAAAACGCAAAAAATAAGGAACGATCTTGGCGGGGCAGATACTATGGTTCCTTAGGTCGTATTTGATTGCCCAGAAAAATTTTAGGCGATCGGGGTCCGCGCTCTTGGGACCACTCGGAATGCGTGGGTATAGCACACGAAAATATGGGAATCGGGTGAAATTCTCGGTCTTTTTCAGTAACTTGCAAAAAATGTGGAAAGATCTTGGCAGGGCGGTGACTATGGTTCCTTTGATCTTATTTGATAGTCCGGAAAAATATTAGGCGATAGGGGTCCGGAGGTCCCGGGACCACTCGGAAGGCGTGGGCTATAACACACAAAAATATGGGATCGCGCGGAATTCTAGTTGTTTGGCCGAAAAACGAAAAAAATGAGGAACGATCATGGCGGGGCGGATACTATGGTTCCTTAGGTCATATTTGATTGCCCAGAAAAATTTTAGGACATCGGGGTCCGGAGGTCCCGTGACCACTCGGAAGGCGTGGGCTATAAAACACAAAAATATGTGAATCACGCGGAATTCTAGTTGTTTGGCCGAAAAACGCAAAAAATAAGGAACGATCATGGCGGGGCGGATACTATGGTTCCTTAGGTCGAATTTGATTGCCCGGAAAATTTTTAGGCGATCGGGGTCCGCGGCTCTTGGGACCACTTGGAATACGTGGGTACGAAAATATGGGAATCGGGCGAAATTCTAGGTCTTTTTCAGTAACATGCAAAAAATGTTGAAAGATCTTGGCAGGGCGGTGACTATGGTTCCTTTGGTCTTATTTGATTGTCCGGAAAAATATTAGGAGATGGGGGTCCGGAGGTCCCGGGACCACTCGGAAGGCGTGGGCTATAACACACAAAAATATGGGATCGCGCGAAATTCTAGTTGTTTGGCCGAAAAATGAAAAAAATGAGGAACGATCATGGAGGGGAGGATACTATGCTTCCTTAGGTCGTATTTGATTGCCCGAAAAATTTTTAGGCGATAGGGGTCCGGAGATACCGGGACCACTCGGAAGGTGTGGGCTATAACACACAAAAATATGGGAATCACGCGGAATTCTAGTTGTTTGGCCGAAAAACGCAAAAAATAAGGAAAGATCATGGCGGGGCAGATACTATGGTTCCTTAGGTCGTATTTGATTGCCCGGAAAAATGTTAGGCGATCAGGGTCCGCGGCTCTTGGGACCACTCGGAATGCGTGGGTATAGCTCACGAAAATATGGGAATCACGCGAAATTCTAGGTCTTTTTCAGTAACATGCAAAAAATGTGGAAAGATCTTGGCAGGGCGGTGACTATGGTTCCTTCGGTCTTATTTGATTGTCCGGAAAAATATTAGACGATGGGGGTCCGGAGGTCCCGGGACCACTCGGATGGCGTGGGCTATAACACACAAAAATATGTGAATCGCGCGGAATTCTAGTTGTTTGGCCGAAAAATGCAAAAAATAAGGAACGATCCTGGCGGGGCGGATACTATGGTTCCTTAGGTCGAATTTGATTGCCCGGAAAAATTTTAGGTGATCGGGGTCCGCGGCTCTTGGGACCACTCGGAATACGTGGGTATAGCACACGAAAATATGGGAATCGGGCGAAATTCTAGGTCTTTTTCAGTAACATGCAAAAAATGTTGAAAGATCTTGGCAGGGCGGTGACTATGGTTCCTTTGGTGTTATTTGATTGTCCGGAAAAATATTAGGAGATGGGGGTCCAGAGGTCCCGGGACCACTCGGAAGGCGTGGGCTATAACACACAAAAATATGGGAATCGCGCGGAATTCTAGTTGTTTTGCCGAAAAACGCAAAAAATGAGGAACGATCATGGCTGGGCGGTGACTATGGTTCCTTAGGTCGTTTTTGATAGTCCGGAAAAATTTTAGGCGATAGGGGTCCGGAGTTCCCGGGTTCACTTGGAAGGCGTGGGCTATAGGACACGAAAATATGGGAATCGCGCAGAATTCTAGTTTTTTGGCCGAAAAACGGAAAAACCTAGGAACAATCATGGCTGGGCAGTGACTATGGTTCCTTAGGTCTTATTTGATAGTCCAGAAAACTTTTAGGCGATAGGGGTCCGGAGATCCGGGACCACTCGGAAGGTGTGGGCTATAACACACAAAAATATGGGAATCGCGCGGAATTCTAGTTGTTTGGCCGAAAAACGCAAAAAAATAAGGAACGATCATGGCGGGGCGGATACTATGGTTCCTTAGGTCGTATTTTATTGCCTGGAAAAATTTTAGGCGATCTGGGTCCTCGGCTCTTCGGACCACTCGGAAGGCATAAGCTATAGCACACTAAAATATGCAAATCGCGCGGAGTTCTAGTTTTTTGGCTGGTGGGGCGGTGACTATGGTACCTTAGGTCATATTTGATAGTCCAGAAAATTTTTAGGCGATCGGGGTCCGCGGCTCCCCGGACCATTTGGAAGGCGTGGGTATAGCACACGAAAATATGGGAATCGGGCGTAATTCAAGTTATTTGGCCGAAAAATGCAAAAAATGAGAAACGATTATGGCATGGCGGTTACTATTGTTCCTTAGGTCGTATTTGACGGCCCGGAAAAATTTTAGGCGATCGGGGTCCGAGGGTCCCGGAACCACTTGGAAGGGTGGGCAATAGCACACGAAAATATGGGATTCGCGCGGAATTCTAGTTTTTTGGCCGAAAAACGGAAAAAACTAGGAACGATCATGGATGGGTGGTGACTATGGTTCCTTAGGTCTTATTTGATAGTCCGGAAAAATTTTAGGCGATAAGGGTCCGGAGACCCGGGACCACTAGGAATGCGTGGGTATAGCACACGAAAATATGGGAATCGGGCGAAATTCTAGGTCTTTTTCAGTAACATGCAAAAAATGTGGAAAGATCTTGGCAGGGCGGTGACTATGGTTCCTTTGGTCTTATTTGATTGTCCGGAAAAATATTAGGCGATGGGGGTCCGGAGGTCCCGGGACCACTCGGAAGGCGTGGGCTATAACACACAAAAATATGGGAATCGCGCGGAATTCTAGTTGTTTGGCCGAAAAACGCAAAAAATGAGGAACGATCATGGCTGGGCGGTGACTATGGTTACTTAAGTCGTATTTGATAGTCCGGAAAAATTTTAGGCGATAGGGGTCCGGAGTTCCCGGGTTCACTTGGAAGGCGTGGGCTATAGGACACGAAAAATATGGGAATCACGCGGAATCCTAGTTTTTTGGCCGAAAAATGGAAAAAACTAGGAACGATCATGGCTGGGCGGTGACTATGGTTCCTTAGGTCTTATTTGATAGTCCGATAAAATTTTAGGCGATAGGGGTCCGGAGACCCGGGACCACTCGGAAGGTGTGGGCTATAACACACAAAAATATGGGAATCGCGCGGAATTCTAGTTGTTTGGCCGAAAAACGCAAAAAAATAAGGAACGATCATGGCGGGGCGGATACTATGGTTCCTTAGGTCGTATTTTATTGCCCGGAAAAATTTTAGGCGATCTGGGTCCGCGGCTCTTGGGACCACTCGGAAAGCGTAAGCTGTAGCACACTAAAATATGCAAATCGCGCGGAGTTCTAGTTTTTTGGCCGAAAAATGCAAAGCATTTCGAACGATCATGGTGGGGCGGTGACTATGGTACCTTAGTTCGTATTTGATAGTCCAGAAAATTTTTAGGCGATCGGGGTCCGCGGCTCCCTGGACCACTTGGAAGGCGTAAGCTATAGCACACTAAAATATGCAAATCGCGCGGAGTTCTAGTTTTTTGGCCGAAAAATGCAAAGCATTTGGAACGATCATGGTGGGGCGGTGACTATGGTACCTTAGGTCGTATTTGATAGTCCAGAAAAATTTTAAGGCGATCGGGGTCTGCGGCTACCCGTACCACTTGGAAGGCGTGGGTATAGCACACGAAAATACGGGAATCGGGCGGAATTCTAGTTTTTTGGCTGAAAAACGAAACAAATGAGGAACGATCATGGCGGGGCGGATACTATGGTTCCTTAGGTCGTATTTGATTGCCCGGAAAAATTTTAGGCTATAGGGGTCCGGAGATACCGGGACCACTCGGAAGGTGTGGGCTATAACACACAAAAATATGGGAATCACGCGGAATTCTAGTTGTTTGGCCGAAAAACGCAAAAAATAAGGAACGATCATGGCGGGGCGGATACTATGGTTCCTTAGGTCGTATTTGATTGCCCGAAAAAATGTTAGGCGATCAGGGTCCGCGGCTCTTGGGACCACTCGGAATGCGTGGGTATAGCTCACGAAAATATGGGAATCACGCGAAATTCTAGGTCTTTTTCAGTAACATGCAAAAAATGTGGAAAGATCTTGGCAGGGCGGTGACTATGGTTCCTTTGGTCTTATTTGATTGTCCGGAAAAATATTAGATGATGGGGGTCCGGAGGTCCCGGGACCACTCGGAAGGCGTGGGCTATAACACACAAAAATATGTGAATCGCGCGGAATTCTAGTTGTTTGGCCGAAAAATGCAAAAAATAAGGAACGATCATGGCGGGGCGGATACTATGGTTCCTTAGGTCGAATTGGATTGCCCGGAAAATTTTTAGGCGATCGGGGTCCGCGGCTCTTGGGACCACTCGGAATACGTGGGTACGAAAATATGGGAATCGGGCGAAATTCTAGGTCTTTTTCAGTAACATGCAAAAAATGTTGAAAGATCTTGGCAGGGCGGTGACTATGGTTCCTTTGGTCTTATTTGATTGTCCGGAAAAATATTAGGAGATGGGGGTCCGGAGGTCCCGCGACCACTCGGAAGGCGTGGGCTATAACACACAAAAATATGGGATCGCGCGGAATTCTAGTTGTTTGGCCGAAAAATGAAAAAAATGAGGAACGATCATGGAGGGGAGGATACTATGGTTCCTTAGGTCGTATTTGATTGCCCGGAAAATTTTTAGGCGATAGGGGTCCGGAGATACCGGGACCACTCGGAAGGTGTGGGCTATAACACACAAAAATATGGGAATCACGCGGAATTCTAGTTGTTTGGCCGAAAAATGCAAAAAATAAGGAACGATCATGGCGGGGCGGATACTATGGTTCCTTAGGTCGTATTTGATTGCCCGGAAAAATGTTAGGCGATCAGGGTCCGCGGGTTTTGGGACCACTCGGAATGCGTGGGTATAGCTCACGAAAATATGGGAATCACGCGAAATTCTAGGTCTCTTTCAGTAACATGCAAAAAATGTGGAAAGATCTTGGCAGGGCGGTGACTATGGTTCCTTTGGTCTTATTTGATTGTCCGGAAAAATATTAGACGATGGGGGTCCGGAGGTCCCGGGACCACTCGGAAGGCGTGGGCTATAACACACAAAAATATGTGAATCGCGCGGAATTCTAGTTGTTTGGCCGAAAAATGCAAAAAATAAGGAACGATCATGGCGGGGCGGATACTATGGTTCCTTAGGTCGAATTTGATTGCCCGGAAAAATTTTAGGCGATCGGGGTCCGCGGCTCTTGGGACCACTCGGAATACGTGGGTATAGCACACGAAAATATGGGAATCGAGCGAAATTCTAGATCTTTTTCTGTAACATGCAAAAAATGTTGAAAGATCTTGGCAAGGCGGTGACTATGGTTCCTTTGGTGTTATTTGATTGTCCGGAAAAATATTAGGAGATGGGGGTCCAGAGGTCCCGGGACCACTCGGAAGGCGTGGGCTATAACACACAAAAATATGGGAATCGCGCGGAATTCTAGTTGTTTTACCAAAAAACGCAAAAAATGAGGAACGATCATGGCTGGGCGGTGACTATGGTTCCTTAGGTCATTTTTGATTGCCCAGAAAAATTTTAGGCGATAGGGGTCCGGAGTTCCCGGGTTCACTTGGAAGGCGTGGGCTATAGGACACGAAAATATGGGAATCGCGCGGAATTCTAGTTTTTTGGCCGAAAAACGAAAAAACCTAGGAACAATCATGGCTGGGCAGTGACTATGGTTCCTTAGGTCTTATTTGATAGTCCGGAAAACTTTTAGGCGATAGGGGTCCGGAGATCCGGGACCACTCGGAAGGTGTGGGCTATAACACACAAAAATATGGGAATCGCGCGGAATTCTAGTTGTTTGGCCAAAAAATGCAAAAAAATAAGGAACGATCATGGCGGGGCGGATACTATGGTTCCTTAGGTCGTATTTTATTGCCAGGAAATATTTTAGGCGATCTGGGTCCTCGGCTCTTCGGACCACTCGGAAGGCATAAGCTATAACACACTAAAATATGCAAATCGCGTGGAGTTCTAGTTTTTTGGCTGGTGGGGCGGTGACTATGGTACCTTAGGTCATATTTGATAGTCCAGAAAATTTTTAGGCGATCGGGGTCCGCGGCTCCCCGGACCACTTGGAAGGCGTGGGTATAGCACACGAAAATATGGGAATCGGGCTTAATTCAAGTTTTTTGGCCGAAAAATGCAAAAAATGAGAAACGATGATGGCGTGGCGGTTACTATGGTTCCTTAGGTCGTATTTGACGGCCCGGAAAAATTTTAGGCGATCGGGGTCCGGGGGTCCCGGAACCACTTGGAAGGGTGGGCAATAGCACATGAAAATATGGGATTCGCACGGAATTCTAGTTTTTTAGCCGAAAAACGGAAAAAACTAGGAACGATCATGGATGGGTGGTGACTATGGTTCCTTAGGTCTTATTTGATAGTCCGGAAAAATTTTAGGCGATAAGGGTCCGGAGACCCGGGACCACTAGGAATGCGTGGGTATAGCACACGAAAATATGGGAATCGGGCGAAATTCTAGGTCTTTTTCAGTAACATGCAAAAAATGTGGAAAGATCTTGGCAGGGCAGTGACTATGGTTCCTTTGGTCTTATTTGATTGTCTGGAAAAATATTAGGCGATGGGGGTCCGGAGGTCCCGGGACCACTCGGAAGGCGTGGGCTATAACACACAAAAATATGGGAATCGCGCGGAATTCTAGTTGTTTGGCCGAAAAACGCAAAAAATGAGGAACGATCATGGCTGGGCGGTGACTATGGTTCCTTAAGTCGTATTTGATAGTCCGGAAAAATTTTAGGCGATAGGGGTCCGGAGTTCCCGGGTTCACTTGGAAGGCGTGGGCTATAGGACACGAAAATATAGGAATCACACGGAATCCTAGTTTTTTGGCCGAAAAACGGAAAAAACTAGGAACGATCATGGCTGGGCGGTGACTATGGTTCCTTAGGTCTTATTTGATAGTCCGATAAAATTTTAGGCGATAGGGGTCCGGAGACCCGGGACCACTCGGAAGGTGTGGGCTATAACACACAAAAATATGGGAATCGCGCGGAATTCTAGTTGTTTGGCCGAAAAACGCAAAAAAATAAGGAACGATCATGGCGGGGCGGATACTATGGTTCCTTAGGTCGTATTTTATTGCCCGGAAAAATTTTAGGCGATCTGGGTCCGCGGCTCTTGGGACTACTCGGAAAGCGTAAGCTATAGCACACTAAAATATGCAAATCGCGCGAAGTTCTAGTTTTTTGGCCGAAAAATGCAAAGCATTTGGAACGATCATGGTGGGGCGGTGACTATGGTACCTTAGTTCGTATTTGATAGTCCAGAAAATTTTTAGGCGATCGGGGTCCGCGGCTCCCTGGACCACTTGGAAGGCGTAAGCTATAGCACACTAAAATATGCAAATCGCGCGGAGTTCTAGTTTTTGGCCGAAAAATGCAAAGCATTTGGAACGATCATGGTGGGGCGGTGACTATGGTACCTTAGGTCGTATTTGATAGTCCAGAAAATTTTTAGGCGATCGGGGTCTGCGGCTACCCGTACCATTTGGAAGGCGTGGGTATAGCACACGAAAATATGGGAATCGGGCAGAATTCTAGTTTTTTGGCCGAAAAACGAAAAAAATGAGGAACAATCATGGCGGGGCGGATACTATGGTTCCTTAGGTCGTATTTGATTGCCCGGAAAAATTTTAGGCTATAGGGGTCCGGAGATACCGGGACCACTCGGAAGGTGTGGGCTATAACACACAAAAATATGGGAATCACGCGGAATTCTAGTTGTTTGGCCGAAAAACGCAAAAAATAAGGAACGATCATGGCGGGGCGGATACTATGGTTCCTTAGGTCGTATTTGATTGCCCGGAAAAATGTTAGGCGATCAGGGTCCGCGGCTCTTGGGACCACTCGGAATGTGTGGGTATAGCTCACGAAAATATGGGAATCACGCGAAATTCTAGGTCTTTTTCAGTAACATGCAAAAAATGTGGAAAGATCTTGGCAGGGCGGTGACTATGGTTCCTTTGGTCTTATTTGATTGTCCGGAAAAATATTAGACGATGGGGGTCCGGAGGTCTCGGGACCACTCGGAAGGCGTGGGCTATAACACACAAAAATATGTGAATCGCGCGGAATTCTAGTTGTTTGGCCAAAAAATGCAAAAAATAAGGAACGATCATGGCGGGGCGGATACTATGGTTCCTTAGGTCGAATTTGATTGCCCGGAAAATTTTTAGGCGATCGGGGTCCGCGGCTCTTGGGACCACTCGGAATACGTGGGTACGAAAATATGGGAATCGGGCGAAATTCTAGGTCTTTTTCAGTAACATGCAAAAAATGTTGAAAGATCTTGGCAGGGCGGTGACTATGGTTCCTTTGGTCTTATTTGATTGTCCGGAAAAATATTAGGAGATGGGGGTCCGGAGGTCCCGGGACCACTCGGAAGGCATGGGCTATAACACACAAAAATATGGGAATCGCGCGAAATTCTAGTTATTTGGCCGAAAAACGCAAAAAATGAGGAACGATCATGGCTGGGCGATGACTATGGTTCCTTAGGTCATATTTGATAGTCCGGAAAAATTTTAGGCGATAGGGGTCCGGAGTTCTCGGGTTCACTTGGAAGGCGTAGGCTATAGGACACGAAAATATGGGAATCGCGCGGAATTCTAGTTATTTGGCCGAAAAACGGAAAAACATAGGAACAATCATGGCTGGGCGGTGACTATGGTTCCTTAGGTCTTATTTGATAGTCCGGAAAACTTTTAGGCGATAGGGGTCCGGAGACCCGGGACCACTCGGAAGGTGTGGGCTATAACACACAAAAATATGGGAATCGCGCGGAATTCTAGTTGTTTGGCCGAAAAACGCAAAAAAATAAGGAACGATCATGGCGGGGTGGATACTATGGTTCCTTAGGTCGTATTTTATTGCCAGGAAAAATTTTAGGCGATCTGGGTCCGCGGCTCTTGGGACCACTCGGAAGGCATAAGCTATAGCACACTAAAATATGCAAATCGCGCGGAGTTCTAGTTTTTTGGCTGGTGGGGCGGTGACTATGGTACCTTAGGTCGTATTTGATAGTCCAGAAAAATTTTAGGCAATCGGGGTCCGCGGCTCCCCGGACCACTTGGAAGGCGTGGGTATAGCACACGAAAATATGGGAATCGGGCGTAATTCAAGTTTTTTGGCCGAAAAATGCAAAAAATGAGAAACGATGATGGCGGGGCGGTTACTATGGTTCCTTAGGTCGTATTTGACGGCCCGGAAAAATTTTAGGCGATCGGGGTCCGGGGGTCCCGGAATCACTTGGAAGGGTGGGCAATAGCACACGAAAATATGGGAATCGCGCGGAATTCTAGTTTTTTGGCCGAAAAACAGAAAAAACTAGGAACGATCATGGATGGGTGGTGACTATTGTTCCTTAGGTCTTATTTGATAGTCCGGAAAAATTTTAGGCGATAGGGGTCCAGAGACCCGGGACCACTCGGAAGGCGTGGGCTATAACACACAAAAATATGGGATCGCACGGAATTCTAGGTCTTTTTCAGTAACATGCAAAAAATGTGGAAAGATCTTGGCAGGGCGGTGACTATGGTTCCTTTGGTCTTATTTGATTGTCCGGAAAAATAATAGGCGATGGGGGTCCGGAGGTCCCGGGACCACTCGGAAGGCGTGGGCTATAACACACAAAAATATGGGAATCGCGCGGAATTCTAGTTGTTTGGCCGAAAAACGCAAAAAAATAAGGAACGATCATGGCGGGGCGGATACTATGGTTCCTTAGGTCGAATTTTATAGCCCGGAAAAATTTTAGACGATCTGGGTCCGCGGCTCTTGGGACCACTCGGAAAGCGTAAGTTATAGCACACTAAAATATGCAAATCGAGCGGAGTTCTAGTTTTTTGGCCAAAAAATGCAAAGCATTTGGAACGATCATGATGGGGCGGTGACTATGGTACCTTAGTTCGTATTTGATAGTCCAGAAAATTTTTAGGCGATCGGGGTCCGCGGCTCCCTGGACCACTTGGAAGGCGTAAGCTATAGAACACTAAAATATGCATATCGCGCGGAGTTCTAGTTTTTTGGCCGAAAAATGCAAGGCATTTGGAATGATAATGGTGGGGCGGTGACTATGGTACCTTTGGTCGTATTTGATAGTCCAGAAAATTTTTAGGCGATCGAGGTCTGCGGCTACCCGTACCACTTGGAAGGCGTGGGTATAGCACACGAAAATATGGGAATCGGGCGTAATTCTAGTTTTTTGGCCGAAAAATGCAAAAAATGAGAAACGATGATTGCGGGGCGGATACTATGGTTCCTTAGGTCTTATTTGATAGTCCGGAAAAATTTTAGGCGATAGGGGTCCGGAGGTCCCGGGACCACTCGGAAGGTGTGGGCTATAACACACAAAAATATGGGAATCACGCGGAATTCTAGTTGTATGGCCGAAAAATGCAAAAAATAAGGAACGATCATGGCGGGGCGGATACTATGGTTCCTTAGGTCGAATTTGATTGCCCGGAAAAATTTTAGCCGATCGGGGTCCGCGGCTCTTGGGACCACTCGGAATACGTGGGTATAGCACACGAAAATATGGGAATCGGGCGAAATTCTAGGTCTTTTTCAGTAACATGCAAAAAATGTTGAAAGATCTTGGCAGGGCGGTGACTATGGTTCCTTTGGTCTTATTTGATTGTCCAAAAAAATATTAGGAGATGGGGGTCCGGAGGTCCCGGGACCACTCGGAAGGAGTGGGCTATAACACACAAAAATATGGGAATCGCGCGAAATTCTAGTTGTTTGGCCGAAAAACGCAAAAAATGAGGAACGATCATGGCTGGGCGGTGACTATGGTTCCTTAGGTCGTATTTGATAGTCCGGAAAAATTTTAGGCGATAGGGGTCCGGAGTTCCCGGGTTCACTTGGAAGGCGTAGGCTATAGGACATGAAAATATGGGAATCGCGCGGAATTCTAGTTTTTTGGCCGAAAAACGGAAAAACCTAGGAACAATCATGGCTGGGCGGTGACTATGGTTCCTTAGGTCTTATTTGATAGTCCGGAAAACTTTTAGGCGATAGGGGTCCGGAGACCCGGGACCACTCGGAAGGTGTGGGCTATAGAACACAAAAATATGGGAATCGCGCGGAATTCTAGTTGTTTGGCCGAAAAACGCAAAAAAATAAGGAACGATCATGGCGGGGCGGATAGTATGGTTCCTTAGGTCGTATTTTATTGCCAGGAAATATTTTAGGCGATCTGGGTCCGCGGCTCTTCGGACCACTCGGAAGGCATAAGCTATAGCACACTAAAATATGCAAATCGCGCGAAGTTCTAGTTTTTTGGCTGGTGGGGCGGTGACTATGGTACCTTAGGTCGTATTTGATAGTCCAGAAAATTTTTAGGCGATCGGGGTCCGCGGCTCCCCGGACCACTTGGAAGGCGCGGGTATAGCACACGAAAATAAGGGAATCGGGCGTAATTCATGTTTTTTGGCCGAAAAATGCAAAAACTGAGAAACGATGATGGCGGGGCGGTTACTATGGTTCCTTAGGTCGTATTTAACGGCCCAGAAAAATTTTAGGCGATCGGGGTCCGGGGGTCCCGGAATCATTTGGACGGGTGGGCAATAGCACACGAAAATATGGGAATCGCGCGAAATTCTAGTTTTTTGGCCGAAAAACGGAAAAACCTAGGAACAATCATGGCTGGGCGGTGACTATGGTTCCTTAGGTCTTATTTGATAGTCCGAAAAACTTTTAGGCGATAGGGGTCCGGAGATTCGGGACCACTCGGAAGGTGTGGGCTATAACACACAATAATATGGGAATCGCGCGGAATTCTAGTTGTTTGGCCGAAAAACGCAAAAAAATAAGGAACGATCATGGCGGGGCGGATAGTATGGTTCCTTAGGTCGTATTTTATTGCCAGGAAATATTTTAGGCGATCTGGGTCCGCGGCTCTTCGGACCACTCGGAAGGCATAAGCTATAGCACACTAAAATATGCAAATCGCGCGGAGTTCTAGTTTTTGGCTGGTGGGGCGGTGACTATGGTACCTTAGGTCGTATTTGATAGTCCAAAAAATTTTTAGGCGATCGGGGTCCGCGGCTCCCCGGACCACTTGGAAGGCGTGGGTATAGCACACGAAAATAAGGGAATCAGGCGTAATTCAAGATTTTTGGCCGAAAAATGCAAAAACTGAGAAACGATGATGGCGGGGCGGTTACTATGGTTCCTTAGGTCGTATTTGACGGCCCGGAAAAATTTTAGGCGATCGGGGTCCGGGGTCCCGGAACCACTTGGAAGGGTGGGCAATAGCACACGAAAATATGGGAATCGCGCGAAATTCTAGTTTTTTGGCCGAAAAACGGAAAAACCTAGGAACAATCATGGCTGGGCGGTGACTATGGTTCCTTAGGTCTTATTTGATAGTCCGAAAAACTTTTAGGCGATAGGGGTCCGGAGATTCGGGACCACTCGGAAGGTGTGGGCTATAACACACAAAAATATGGGAATCGCGCGGAATTCTAGTTGTTTGGCCGAAAAACGCAAAAAAATAAGGAACAATCATGGCGGGGTGGATACTATGATTCCTTAGGTCGTATTTTATTTCCAGGAAAAATTTTAGG
Organism: Nicotiana tabacum; assembly: GCF_000715075.1. Lineage (NCBI taxonomy): Eukaryota > Viridiplantae > Streptophyta > Magnoliopsida > Solanales > Solanaceae > Nicotiana > Nicotiana tabacum. Next base: position 246,598 of record NW_027438291.1, on the reverse strand, counting down.
CGATCTGGGTCCGCGGCTCTTCGGACCACTCGGAAGGCATAAGCTATAGCACACTAAAATATGCAAATCGCGCGGAGTTCTAGTTTTTTGGCTGGTGGGGCGGTGACTATGGTACCTTAGGTCGTATTTGATAGTCCAGAAAATTTTTAGGTGATCGGGGTCCGCGGCTCCCCGGACCACTTGGAAGGCGTGGGTATAGCACACGAAAATATGGGAATCGGGCGTAATTCAAGTTTTTTGGCCGAAAAATGCAAAAAATGAGAAACGATGATGGCGTGGCGGTTACTATGGTTCCTTAGGTCGTATTTGACGGCCCGAAAAAAGTTTAGGCGATCGGGGTCCGGGGGTCCCGGAACCACTTGGAAGGGTGGGCAATAGCACACGAAAATATGGGATTCGCGCGGAATTCTTGTTTTTTTGGCCGAAATACGGAAAAAACTAGGAACGATCATGGATGGGTGGTGACTATGGTTCCTTAGGTCTTATTTGATAGTCCGGATAAATTTTAGGCGATAAGGGTCCGGAGACCCGGGACCACTAGGAATGCGTGGGTATAGATCACAAAAATATAGGAATCGGGCGAAATTCTAGGTCTTTTTCAGTAACATGCAAAAAATGTGGAAAGATCTTGGCAGGGCGGTGACTATGGTTCCTTTGGTCTTATTTGATTATCTGGAAAAATATTAGGCGATGGGGGTCCGGAGGTCCCGGGACCACTCGGAAGGCGTGGGCTATAACACACAAAAATATGGGAATCGCGCGGAATTCTAGTTGTTTGGCCGAAAAACGCAAAAAATGAGGAACGATCATGGCTGGGCGGTGACTATGGTTCCTTAAGTCGTATTTGATAGTCCGGAAAAATTTTAGGCGATAGGGGTCCGGAGTTCCCAGGTTCAATTGGAAGGCGTGGGCTATAGGACACGAAAAATATGGGAATCACGCGGAATCCTAGTTTTTTGGCCGAAAAATGGAAAAAACTAGGAACGATCATGGCTGGGCGGTGACTATGGTTCCTTAGGTCTTATTTGATAGTCCGATAAAATTTTAGGCGATAGGGGTCCGGAGACTCGGGACCACTCGGAAGGTGTGGGCTATAACACACAAAAATATGGGAATCGCGCGGAATTCTAGTTGTTTGGCCGAAAAACGCAAAAAAATAAGGAACGATCATGGAGGGGCGGATACTATGGTTCCTTAGGTCGTATTTTATTGCCCGGAAAAATTTTAGGCGATCTGGGTCCGCGGCTCTTGGAACCACTCGGAAAGCGTAAGCTATAGCACACTAAAATATGCAAATCGCGCGGAGTTCTAGTTTTTTGGCCGAAAAATGCAAAGCATTTGGAACGATCATGGTGGGGCGGTGACTATGGTACCTTAGTTCGTATTTGATAGTCCAGAAAATTTTTAGGCGATCGGGGTCCGCGGCTCCCTGGACCACTTGGAAGGCGTAAGCTATAGCACACTAAAATATGCAAATCGCGCGGAGTTCTAGTTTTTTGGCCGAAAAATGCAAAGCGTTTGGAACGATCATGGTGGGGCGGTGACTATGGTACCTTAGGTCGTATTTGATAGTCCAGAAAATTTTTAGGCGATCGGGGTCTGCGGCTACCCGTACCACTTGGAAGGCGTGGGTATAGCACACGAAAATATGGGAATCGGGCGGAATTCTAGTATAGTTGTTTGGCCGAAAATCGCAAAAAATAAGGAACGATCATGGCAGGGCAGATACTATGGTTCCTTAGGTCGTATTTGATTGCCCAGAAAATTTTTAGGCGATCGGACCACTCGGAATGCGTTGGTATAGCACACGAAAATATGGGAATCGGTCGAAATTCTAGGTCTTTTTCAGTAACATGCATAAAATGTGGAAAGATCTTGACAGGGCGGTGACTATGGTTCCTTTGGTCTTATTTGATAGTCCGGAAAAATATTAGGCGATAGGGTTCCGGAGGTCCCGGGACCACTCGGAAGGCGTGGGCTATAACACACAAAAATATGGGAATCGCGCGAAATTCTAGTTGTTTGGCCGAAAAACGCAAAAAATGAGGAACGATAATGGCGGGGTGGATACTATGGTTCCTTAGGTCGTATTTGATAGTCCGGAAAAATTTTAGGCGATAGGGGTCAGGAGGTCCCAGGACCACTCGGAAGGCGTGGGCTATAACACACAAAAATATGGGAATCGCGCGGAATTTTAGTTGTTTGGCCGAAAAATGCAAAAAATGAGGAACGATCATGGCGAGGTGGTTACTATGGTTCCTTAGGTCGTATTTGACAGCCCGGAAAAATTTTAGGCGATCGGGGTCAGTGGGTCCCGGAACCACTTGGAAGGGTGGGCAATAGCACACAAAAATATTGTAATCGGGCGAAATTCTAGATTTTTGGCAGAAAAACGCAACAAATGAGGAATGATCATGGCTGGGCGGTGACTATGGTTCCTTAGGTCGTATTTGATAGTCCGGAAAAATTTTAGGCGATAGGGGTCCGGAGTTCCTGGGTTCACTTGAAAGGCGTGGGCTATAGGACACGAAAATATGGGAATCACGCGGAATTCTAGTTTTTTGGCCGAAAAACAGAAAAAACTAGGAATGATCATGGCTGGGCGGTGACTATGGTTCCTTAGGTCTTTTTTGATAGTCCGGAAATTTTTAGGCGATAGGGGTCCGGAGACCCAGGACCACTCGGAAGGCGTGGGCTATATAACACACAAAAATATGGGATAGCGCGGAATTCTACTTGTTTGGCCGAAAAACACAAAAAATGAGGAACGATCATGGCGGGGCGGATACTATGGTTCCTTAGGTCGTATTTGATAGTCCGGAAAATTTTTAGGCGATAGTGGTTCGTAGGTCCCGGGACCACTCGGAAGGTGTGGGCTATAACACACATAAATATGGGAATCGCGCGGAATTCTAGTTGTATGGCCGAAAAATGCAAAAAATAAGGAACGATCATGGCGTGGCGGATACTATGGTTCCTTAGGTCGTATTTGATTGCCCGGAAAAATTTTAGGCAATCGGGGTCCGCGGCTCTTGGGACCACTCGGAAGGCGTGGGCAATAGCACACGAAAATATGGGAATCGGGCGAAATTCTAGGTCTTTTTCAGTAACACACAAAAATTGTGGAAAGATCTTGACTGGGCGGTGACTATGGTTCCTTAGGTCATATTTGATAGTCCGTAAAAATATTAGGCGATAGGGGTCCGGAGGTCCCGGGACCACTCGGAAGGCGTGGGCTATAACACACAAAAATATGGGAATCGCACGAAATTCAAGTTGTTTGGCCGAAAAACGCAAAAAATGAGGAACGATCATGGCGGGGCGGATACTATGGTTCCTTAGGTCGTATTTGTTAGTCCGGAAAAATTTTAGGCGATAGGGGTCCGGAGTTCCCGGGTTCACTTGGAAGGCGTGTGCAATAGGACATGAAAATATGGGAATCGCACAGAATTCTAGTTTTTTGGCCGAAAAATAGAAAAAACTAGGAACGATCATGGCTGGGCGGGGACTATGGTTCCTTAGGTCTTATTTGATAGTCCGGAAAAATTGTAGGCGATAGGGGTCCAGAGACCCGGGACCACTCGGAAGGCGTGGGCTATAACACACAAAAATATGGTATCGCACGGAATTCTAGTTGTTTGGCCGAAAAACACAAAAAATGAGGAACGATCATGGCAGGGTGGATACTATGGTTCCTTAGGTCATATTTGATAGTCCGAAAAAATTTTAGGCGATAGGGGTCCGGAGGTCCCGGGACCACTCGGAAGGTGTGGGCTATAACACACAAAAATATGGGAATCAGGTGGAATTCTAGTTGTTTGGCCGAAAATCGCAAAAAATAAGGAACGATCATGGCAGGGCGGATACTATGGTTCCTTAGGTCGTATTTGATTGCCCAGAAAATTTTTAGGCGATCGGGGTCCGTGGCTCTTGGGACCACTCGGAATGCGTTGGTATAGCACACGAAAATATGGGAATCGGGCGAAATCGTAGGTCTTTTTCAGTAACATGCAAAAAATGTGGAAAGATCTTGACAGGGCGGTGACTATGGTTCCTTTGGTCTTATTTGATAGTCCGGAAAAATATTAGGTGATAGGGGTCCGGAGGTCCCGGGACCACTCGGAAGGTGTGGGCTATAACACACAAAAATATGGGAATCGCGCGAAATTCTAGTGGTTTGGCCGAAAAACGCAAAAAATGAGGAACGATCATGGCGGGGCGGATACTATGGTTCCTTAGGTCGTATTTGATAGTCCGGAAAAATTTTAGGCGATAGGGGTAAGGAGGTCCCGGGACCACTCGGAAGGCGTGGGCTATATAACACACAAAAATATGGGAATCGCGCGGAATTCTAGTTTTTTGGCCGAAAAATGCAAAAAATGAGGAACGATCATGGCGACGTGGTTACTATGGTTCCTTAGGTCGTATTTGAAGACCCGGAAAAATTTTAGGCGATCGGGGTCAGTGGGTCCCGGAACCACTTGGAAGGGTGGGTAATAGCACACAAAAATATTGTAATCGGGCGGAATTCTAGTTTTTTGGCCGAAAAACGCAACAAATGAGGAATGATCATGGCTGGGCGGTGACTATGGTTCCTTATGACGTATTTGATAGTCCGGAAAAATTTTAGGCGATAGGGGTCCGGAGTTCCTGGGTTCACTTGGAAGGCGTGGGCTATAGGGCACGAAAATATGGGAATCGCGCGGAATTCTAGTTTTTTGGCCGAAAAACAGAAAAAACTAGGAACGATCATGGCTGGGCGGTGAATATGGTTCCTTAGGTCTTTTTTGATAGTCCGGAAATTTTTAGGCTATAGGGGTCCGGAGACCCAGGACCACTCGGAAGGCGTGGGCTATATAACACACAAAAATATGGGATCGCGCGGAATTCTAGTTGTTTGGCCGAAAAACACAAAAAATGAGGAACGATCATGGCGGGGCGGATACTATGGTTCCTTAGGTCATATTTGATAGTCCGGAAAATTTTTAAGCGATAGGGGTCCGGAGGTCCCGGGACCACTCGGAAGGTGTGGGCTATAACACACAAAAATATGGGAATCGCGCGGAATTCTAGTTGTCTGGCCGAAAAATGCAAAAAATAAGGAACGATCATGGCGTGGCAGATACTATGGTTCCTTAGGTCGTATTTGATTGCCCGGAAAAATTTTAGGCGATCGGGGTCCGCGGCTCTTGAGACCACTCGGAAGGCGTGGGCAATAGCACACGAAAATATGGGAATCGGGCGAAATTCTAGGTCTTTTTCAGTAACATGCAAAAATTGTGGAAAGATCATGGCGGGGCGGATACTATGGTTCCTTAGGTCGTATTTGATAGTCCGGAAAAATTTTAGGCGATAGGGGTCCGGAGGTCCCGGGACCACTCGGAAGGCGTGGGCTATAACACACAAAAATATGGGAATCGCGCGGAATTCTAGTTGTTTGGCCGAAAAACGCAAAAAATGAGGAACGATCATGGCGGGGCGGATACTATGGTTCCTTAGGTCGTATTTGATAGTGCGGAAAAATTTTAGGCGATAGGGGTCCGGAGTTCCCGGGTTCACTTGGAAGGCGTGTGCTATAGGACACGAAAATATGGGAATCGAGCGGAATTATAGTTTTTTGGCCGAAAAATAGAAAAAACTAGGAACGATCATGGCTGGGCGGTGACTATGGTTCCTAAGGTCTTATTTGATAGTCCGGAAAAATTTTAGGCGATAGGGGTCCAGAGACCCGGGTCCACTCGGAAGGCGTGGGCTATAACACACAAAAATATGGGATCGCACGGAATTCTAGTTGTTTGGCCGAAAAACACAAAAAATGAGGAACGATCATGGCGGGGTGGATACTATGGTTCCTTAGGTCGTATTTGATAGTCCGGAAAAATTTTAGGCGATAGGGGTCCGTAGGTCCCGGGACCACTCGGAAGGTGTGGGCTATAACACACAAAAATATGGGAATCGCGCGGTATTCTAGTTGTTTTGCCGAAAATCGCAAAAAATAAGGAACGATCATGGCGGGGCGGATACTATGGTTCCTTAGGTCGTATTTGATTGCCCGGAAAATTTTTAGGCGATCGGGGTCCTCGGCTCTTGGGACCACTCGGAATGCGTGGGTATAGCACACGAAAATATGGGAATCGGGCGAAATTCTAGGTCTTTTTCAGTAACATGCAAAAAATGTGGAAAGATCTTGACAGGGCGGTGACTATGGTTCCTTTGGTCTTATTTGATAGTCCGAAAATATATTAGGCGATAGGGGTCCGGAGGTCCCGGGACCACTCGGAAGGCGTGGCATATAACACACAAAAATATGGGAATCGCGCGGAATTCTAGTTGTTTGACCGAAAAATGCAAAAAATGAGGAACGATCATGGTGGGTCGGATACTATGGTTCCTTAGGTCGTATTTGATAGTCCTGAAAAATTTTAGGCGATAGGGGTCAGGAGGTCCCGGGACCAGTCGGAAGGCGTGGGCTATAACGCACAAAAATATGGGAATCACGCGAAATTCTAGTTGTTTGGCCGAAAAATGCAAAAAATGAGGAACGATCATGGCGGGGCGGATACTATGGTTCCTTAGGTCGTATTTGATAGTCCGGAAAAATTTTAGGCAATAGGGGTCCGGAGTTCCCAGGTTCACTTGGAAGGCGTGTGCTATAGGACACGAAAATATGGGAATCGCGCGGAATTCTAGTTTTTTGGCCGAAAAATAGAAAAAACTAGGAACGATCATGGCTGGGCGGTGACTATGGTTCCTTAGGTCTTATTTGATAGTCCGAAAAAATTTTAGGCGATAGGGGTCCAGAGACCCGGGACCACTCGGAAGGCGTGGGCTATAACACACAAAAATATGGGATCGCACGGAATTCTAGTTGTTTGGCCGAAAAACACAAAAAAATGAGGAACGATCATGGCGGGGTGGATACTATGGTTCCTTAGGTCGTATTTGATAGTCCGGAAAAATTTTAGGCGATAGGGGTCCGGAGGTCCCGGGACCTCTCGGAAGGTGTGGGCTATAACACACAAAAATATGGGAATCGCGCGGAATTCTAGTTGATTGGCCGAAAATCGCAAAAAATAAGGAACCATCATGGCGGGGCAGATACTATGGTTCCTTAGGTCGTATTTGATTGCCCAGAAAAATTTTAGGCGATCTGGGTCCGCGGCTCTTTGGACCACTCGGAATGTGTGGGTATAGCACACGAAAATATGGGAATCAGGCGAAATTCTAGGTCTTTTTCAGTAACATGCAAAAAATGTGGAAAGATCTTGACAGGGTGGTGACTATGGTTCCTTAGGTCTTATTTGATAGTCCGGAAAAATATTAGGCGATAGGGGTCCGGAGGTCCCGGGACCACTCGGAAGGCGTGGGATATAACACACAAAAATATGGGAATCGTGCGAAATTCTAGTTGTTTGGCCGAAAAATGCAAAAAATGAGGAACGATCATGGCGAGGTGGTTACTATGGTTCCTTAGGTTGTATTTGACGGCCTGGAAAAATTTTAGGCGATCGGGGTCACTGGGTCCCGGAACCACTTGGAAGGGTGGGCAATAGCACACAAAAATATTGTAATCGGGCAGAATTCTAGTTTTTTGGCCGAAAAATGCAACAAATGAGGAATGATCATGGCTGGGCGGTGACTATGGTTCCTTAGGTCGTATTTGATAGTCCGGAAAAATTTTAGGCGATAGGGGTCCGGAGGTCCCGGGTTCACTTGGAAGGCGTGGGCTATAGGACACGAAAATATGGGAATCGCGCGGAATTCTAGTTTTTTGGCCGAAAAACAGAAAAAACTAGGAACGATCATGGCTGGGCAGTGACTATGGTTCCTTAGGTCTTATTTGATAGTCCGGAAAAATTTTAGGCGATAGGGGTCCGGAGACCCAGGACCACTCTGAAGGCGTGGGCTATATAACACACAAAAATATGGGATCGCGCGGAATTCTTGTTGTTTGGCCGAAAAACACAAAAATTGAGGAACGATCATGGCAGGGCGGTGACTATGGTTCCTTAGGTCTTATTTGATAGTCCGGAAAAATATTAGGCGATAGGGGTCCGGAGGTCCCGGGACCACTCGGAAGGCGTGGGCTATAACACAAAAATATGGGAATCGCGCGAAATTCTAGTTGTTTGGACGAAAAACGCAAAAAATGAGGAACGATCATGGCGGGGCGGATACTATGGTTCCTTAGGTCGTATTTGATAGTCCGGAAAAATTTTAGGCGGTAGGGGTCCGGAGTTCCCGGGTTCACTTGGAAGGCGTGTGCTATAGGACACGAAAATATGGGAATCGCGCGGAATTCTAGTTTTTTGGCCGAAAAATAGAAAAAACTAGGAACGATCATGGCTGGGCGGTGACTATGGTTCCTTTGGTCTTATTTGATAGTCCGGAAAAATTTTAGGCGATAGGGGTCCAGAGACCCGGGACCACTCGGAAGGCGTGGGCTATAACACACAAAAATATGGGATCGCACGGAATTCTAGTTGTTTGGCCGAAAAACACAAAAAATGAGGAACGATCATGGCGGGGTGGATACTATGGTTCCTTAGGTCGTATTTGATAGTCCGGAAAAATTTTAGGCGATAGGGGTCCGTAGGTCCCGGGACCACTCGGAAGGTGTGGGCTATAACACACAAAAATATGGGAATCGCGCGGAATTCTAGTTGTTTGGCCGAAAAACGCAAAAAATAAGGAACGATCATGGCGGGGCAGATACTATGGTTCCTTAGGTCGTATTTGATTGCCCGGAAAAATTTTAGGCGATCGGGGTCCGCGGCTCTTGGGACCACTCGGAATGCGTGGGTATAGCACACGAAAATATGGGAATCGGGCGAAATTCTAGGTCTTTTTCAGTAACATGCAAAAAATGTGGAAAGATCTTGACAGGGCGGTGACTATGGTTCCTTAGGTCTTATTTGATAGTCCGGAAAAATATTAGGCGATAGGGGTCCGGAGGTCCCGGGACCACTCGGAAAGCGTGGGCTATAACACACAAAAATATGGGAATCGCGCGAAATTCTAGTTGTTTGGCCGAAAAACGCAAAAAATGAGGAACGATCATGGCGGGGCAGATACTATGGTTCCTTAGGTCGTATTTGATAGTCCGGAAAAATTTTAGGCGATAGGGGTCCGGAGTTCCCGGGTTCACTTGGAAGGCGTGTGCTATAGGACACGAATATATGGGAATCGCGCGGAATTCTAGTTTTTTGGCCGAAAAATAGAAAAAACTAGGAACGATCATGGCTGGGCGGTGACTATGGTTCCTTAGGTCTTATTTGATAGTCCGGAAAATTTTTAGGCGATAGGGGTCCAGAGACCCGGGACCACTCGGAAGGCGTGGGCTATAACACACAAAAATATGGGATCGCACGGAATTCTAGTTGTTTGGCCGAAAATCGCAAAAAATAAGGAACGATCATGGCGGGGCGGATACTATGGTTCCTTAGGTCGTATTTGATAGTCCGGAAAAATTTTAGGCGATAGGGGTTCGGAGTTCCCGGGTTCACTTGGAAGGCATGTGCTATAGGACACGAAAATATGGGAATCGCGCGGAATTCTAGTTTTTTGGCCGAAAAATTGAAAAAACTAGGAACGATCATGGCTGGGCGGTGACTATGGTTCCTTAGGTCTTATTTGATAGTCCGGAAAAATTTTAGGCGATAGGGGTCCAGAGACCCGGGACCACTAGGAAGGCGTGGGCTATAACACACAAAAATATGGGATCGCACGGAATTCTAGTTGTTTGGCCGAAAACACACAAAAAATGAGGAACGATCATGGCGGGGTGGATACTATGGTTCCTTAGGTCGTATTTGATAGTCCGGAAAAATTTTAGGCGATAGGGGTCCGGAGGTCCCGGGACTACTCGGAAGGTGTGGGCTATAACACACAAAAATATGGGAATCGCGCGGAATTCTAGTTGTTTGGCCGAAAATCGCAAAAAATAAGGAACGATCATGGCGGGGCGGATACTATGGTTCCTTAGGTCGTATTTGATTGCCCGGAAAAATTTTAGGCGATCGGGGTCCGCGGCTCTTGGGACCACTCGGAATGCGTTGGTATAGCACACGAAAATATGGGAATCGGGCGAAATTCTAGGTCTTTTTCAGTAACATGCAAAAAATGTGGAAAGATCTTGATAGGGTGGTGACTATGGTTCCTTAGGTCTTATTTGATAGTCCGGAAAAATATTAGGCGATAGGGGTCCGGAGGTCCCGGGACCACTCGGAAGGCGTGGGCTATAACACACAAAAATACGGGAATCGCGCGAAATTCTAGTTGTTTGGCCGAAAAACGCAAAAAATGAGGAACGATCATCGCGGGGCGGATACTATTGTTCCTTAGGTCGTATTTGATAGTCCGAAAAAATTTTAGGCGATAGGGGTCTGGAGTTCCCGGGTTCACTTGGAAGGCGTGTGCTATAGGACACGAAAATATGGGAATCGCGCGGAATTCTAGTTTTTTGGCCGAAAAATAGAAAAAACTAGGAACGCTCATAGCTGGGCGGTGACTATGGTTCCTTACGTCTTATTTGATAGTCCGGAAAAATTTTAGGCGATAGGGGTCCAGAGACCCGGGACCACTCGAAAGGCGTGGGCTATAACACACAAAAATATGGGATCGCACGGAATTCTAGTTGTTTGGCCGAAAAACACAAAACAATGAGGAACGATCATGGCGGGGTGGATACTATGGTTCCTTAGGTCGTATTTGATTGTCCGGAAAAATTTTAGGCGATAGGGGTCCGGAGGTCCCGGGACCACTCGGAAGGTGTGGGCTATAACACACAAAAATATGGGAATCGCGCGGAATTCTAGTTGTTTGGCCGAAAATCGCAAAAAATAAGGAACGATCATGGCGGGGCGGATACTATGGTTCCTTAGGTCGTATTTGATTTCCCGGAAAAATTTTAGGCGATCGGGGTCCGCGGCTCTTGGGACCACACGGAATGCGTGGCTATAACACACGAAAATATGGGAATCGGGCGAAATTCTAGGTCTTTTTCAGTAACATGCAAATAATTTGGAAAGATCTTGGCAGGGCGGTGACTATGGTTCCTTTAGTCTTATTTGATAGTCCGGAAAAATATTAGGCGATAGGGGTCCGGAGGTCCCGGGACCACTCGGTAGGCGTGGGATATAACACACAAAAATATGGGAATCGCGCGGAATTCTAGTTGTTTGGCCAAAAAATGCAAAAAATGAGGAACGATCATGGCGGGGCGGATACTATGGTTCCTTAGGTCGTATTTGGTAGTCCGAAAAAATTTTAGGCGATAGGGGTCAGGAGGTCCCGGGACCACTCGGAAGGCGTGGGCTATAGCACACAAAAATATGGGAATCGCGCGGAATTCTAGTTGTTTGGCCGAAAAATGCAAAAATGGAGGAACAATCATGGCGAGGTGGTTACTATGGTTCCTTAGGTCGTATTTGACGGCCCGGAAAAATTTTAGGCGATCGGGGTCAGTGGGTCCCGGAACCACTTGGAAGGGTGGGCAATAGCACACAAAAATATTGTAATCGGGCGGAATTCTAGTTTTTTGGCCGAAAAACGCAACAAATGAGGAATGATCATGGCTGGGCGGTGACTATGGTTCCTTAGGTCATATTTGATAGTCCGAAAAAATTTTAGGCGATAGGGGTCCGGAGTTCCCGGGTTCACTTGGAAGGCGTGGGCTATAGGACACGAAAATATGGGAATCGCGCGGAATTCTAGTTTTTTGGCCGAAAAATAGAAAAAACTAGGAACGATCATGGCTGGGTGGTGATTATGGTTCCTTAGGCCTTATTTGATAGTCCGGAAAAATTTTAGGCGATAGGGGTCCAGAGACCCGGGACCACTCGGAAGGCGTGGGCTATAACACACAAAAATATGGGATCGCTCGGAATTCTAGTTGTTTGGCCGAAAAACACAAAAAAAATGAGGTACGATCATGGCGGGGTGTATACTATGGTTCCTTAGGTCGTATTTGGTAGTCCGGAAAAATTTTAGGCGATAGGGGTCAGGAGGTCCCGGGACCACTCGGAAGGCGTGGGCTATAGCACACAAAAATATGGGAATCGCGCGGAATTCTAGTTGTTTGGCCGAAAAATGCAAAAAATGAGGAACGATCATGGCGAGGTGGTTACTATGGTTCCTTAGGTCGTATTTGACGGCCCGGAAAAATTTTAGGCGATCGGGGTCAGTGGGTCCCAGAACCACTTGGAAGGGTGGGCAATAGCACACAAAAATATTGTAATCGGGCGGAATTCTAGTTTTTTGGCCGAAAAACGCAACAAATGAGGAATGATCATGGCTGGGCGGTGACTATGGTTCCTTAGGTCATATTTGATAGTCCGGAAAAATTTTAGGCAATAGGGGTCCGGAGTTCCCGGGTTCACTTGGAAGGCGTGGGCTATAGGACACGAAAATATGGGAATCGCGCGGAATTCTAGTTTTTTGGCCGAAAAATAGAAAAAACTAGGAACGATCATGGCTGGGTGGTGATTATGGTTCCTTAGGTCTTATTTGATAGTCCGGAAAAATTTTAGGCGATAGGGGTCCAGAGACCCGGGACCACTCGGAAGGCGTGGGCTATAACACACAAAAATATGGGATCGCACGGAATTCTAGTTGTTTGGCCGAAAAACACAAAAAAAATGAGGTACGATCATGGCGGGGTGGATACTATGGTTCCTTAGGTCGTATTTGATAAGTCCGGAAAAATTTTAGGCGATAGGGGTCAGGAGGTCCCGGGACCACTCGGAAGGCGTGGGCTATAGCACACAAAAATATGGGAATCGCGCGGAATTCTAGTTGTTTGGCCGAAAAATGCAAAAAATGAGGAACGATCATGGCGAGGTGGTTACTATGGTTCCTTAGGTCGTATTTGATGGCCCGGAAAAATTTTAGGCGATCGGGGTCAGTGGGTCCCGGAACCACTTGGAAGGGTGGGCAATAGCACACAAAAATATTGTAATCGGGCGGAATTCTAGTTTTTTGGCCGAAAAACGCAACAAATGAGGAATGATAATGGCTGGGCGGTGACTATGGTTCCATAGGTCATATTTGATAGTCCGGAAAAATTTTAGGCGATAGGGGTCCGGAGTTCCCGGGTTCACTTGGAAGGCGTGGGCTATAGGACACGAAAATATGGGAATCGTGCGGAATTCTAGTTTTTTGGCCGAAAAATAGAAAAAACTAGGAACGATCATGGCTGGGTGGTGATTATGGTTCCTTAGGTCTTATTTGATAGTCCGGAAAAATTTTCGGCGATAGGGGTCCAGAGACCCGGGACCACTCGGAAGGCGTGGGCTATAACACACAAAAATATGGGATCGCACGAAATTCTAGTTGTTTGGCCGAAAAACACAAAAAAAATGAGGTACGATCATGGCGGGGTGGATACTATGGTTCCTTAGGTCGTATTTGGTAGTCCGGAAAAATTTAAGGCGATAGGGGTCAGGAGGTCCCGGGACCACTCGGAAGGCGTGGGCTATAGCACACAAAAATATGGGAATCGCGCGGAATTCTAGTTGTTTGGCCGAAAAATGCAAAAAATGAGGAACGATCATGGCGAGGTGGTTACTATGGTTCCTTAGGTCGTATTTGACTGCCCGGAAAAATTTTAGGCGATCGGGGTCAGTGGGTCCCGGAACCACTTGGAAGGGTGGGCAATAGCACACAAAAATATTGTAATCGGGCGGAATTCTAGTTTTTTGGCCGAAAAATGCAACAAATGAGGAATGATCATGGCTGGGCGGTGACTATGGTTCCTTAGGTCATATTTGATAGTCCGGAAAAATTTTAGGCAATAGGGGTCCGGAGTTCCCGGGTTCACTTGGAAGGCGTGGGCTATAGGACACGAAAATATGGGAATCACGCGGAATTCTAGTTTTTTGGCCGAAAAATAGAAAAAACTAGGAACGATCATGGCTGGGTGGTGATTATGGTTCCTTAGGTCTTATTTGATAGTCCGGAAAAATTTTAGGCGATAGGGGTCCTGAGACCCGGGACCACTCGGAAGGCGTGGGCTATAACACACAAAAATATGGGATCGCACGGAATTCTAGTTGTTTGGCCGAAAAACACAAAACAATGAGGAACGATCATGGCGGGGCGGATACTATGGTTCCTTAGGTCGTATTTGATAGTCCGGAAAAATTTTAGGCGATAGGGGTCCGGAGGTCCCGGGACCACTCGGAAGGTGTGTGCTATAACACACAAAAATATGGGAATCGCGCGGAATTCTAGTTGTTTGGCCGAAAATCGCAAAAAATAAGGAACGATCATGGCGGGGCAGATACTATGGTTCCTTAGGTCGTATTTGATTGCCCGAAAAAATTTTAGGCGATCGGGGTCCGCGGCTCTTTGGACCACTCGGAATGCGTGGCTATAACAGACGAAAATATGAGAATCGAGCGAAATTCTAGGTCTTTTTCAGTAACATGCAAATAATTTGGAAAGATCTTGGCAGGGCGGTGACTATGGTTCCTTTGGTCTTATTTGATAGTCCGGAAAAATATTAGGCGATAGGGGTACGGAGGTCCCGGGACCACTCGGTAGGCGTGGGATATAACACACAAAAATATGGGAATCGCGCGGAATTCTAGTTGTTTGGCCGAAAATGCAAAAAATGAGGAACGATCATGGCGGGGCGGATACTATGGTTCCTTAGGTCGTATTTGATAGTCCGAAAAAATTTTAGGCGATAGGGGTCAGGAGGTCCCGGGACCACTCGGAAGGCGTGGGCTATAACACACAAAAATATGGGAATCGCGCGGAATTCTAGTTGTTTGGCCGAAAAATGCAAAAAATGAGGAACGATCATGGCGAGGTGGTTACTATGGTTCCTTAGGTCATATTTGACGGCCCGGAAAAATTTTAGGCGATCGGGGTCAGTGGGTCCCCGAACCACTTGGAAGGGTGGGCAATAGCACACAAAAATATTGTAATCGGGCGGAATTCTAGTTTTTTGGCCGAAAAACGCAACAAATGAGGAATGATCATGGCTGGGCGGTGACTATGGTTCCTTAGGTCATATTTGATAGTCCGGAAAAATTTTAGGCGATAGGGGTCCGGAGTTCCCGGGTTCACTTGGAAGGCGTGGGCTATAGGACACGAAAATATGGGAATCGCGCGGAATTCTAGTTTTTTGGCCGAAAAATAGAAAAAACTAGGAACGATCATGGCTGGGCGGTGACTATGGTTCCTTAGGTCTTATTTGATAGTCCGGAAAAATTTTAGGCGATAGGGGTCCAGAGACCCGGGACCACTCGGAAGTCGTGGGCTATAACACACAAAAATATGGGATCGCACGGAATTCTAGTTGTTTGGCCGAAAAACACAAAACAATGAGGAACGATCATGGCGGGGTGGATACTATGGTTCCTTAGGTCGTATTTGATTGTCCGGAAAAATTTTAAGCGATAGGGGTCCGGAGGTCCCGGGACCACTCGGAAGGTGTGGGCTATAACAAACAAAAATATGGGAATCGCGCGGAATTCTAGTTGTTTGGCCGAAAATCGCAAAAAATAAGGAACGATCATGGCGGGGCGGATACTATGGTTCCGTAGGTCGTATTTGATTTCCCGGAAAAATTTTAGGCGATCGGGGTCCGCGGCTCTTGGGACCACACGGAATGCGTGGCTATAACACAAGAAAATATGGGAATCGGGCGAAATTCTAGGTCTTTTTCAGTAACATGCAAATAATTTGGAAAGATCTTGGCAGGGCGGTGACTATGGTTCCTTTAGTCTTATTTGATAGTCCGGAAAAATATTAGGCGATAGGGGTCCGGAGGTCCCGGGACCACTCGGAAGGCGTGGGATATAACACACAAAAATATGGGAATCGCGCGGAATTCTAGTTGTTTGGCCGAAAAATGCAAAAAATGAGGAACGATCATGGCGGGGCGGATACTATGGTTCCTTAGGTCGTATTTGATAGTCCGGAAATATTTTAGGCGATAGGGGTCAGGAGGTCCCGGGACCACTCGGAAGGCGTGGGCTATAGCACACAAAAATATGGGAATCGCGCGGAATTCTAGTTGTTTGGCCGAAAAATGCAAAAAATGAGGAACGATCATGGCGAGGAGGTTACTATGGTTCCTTAGGTCGTATTTGACGGCCCGGAAAAATTTTAGGCGATCGGGGTCAGTGGGTCCCGGAACCACTTGGAAGGGTGGGCAATAGCACAGAAAAATATTGTAATCGGGCGGAATTTTAGTTTTTTGGCCGAAAAACGCAACAAATGAGGAATGATCATGGCTGGGCGGTGACTATGGTTCCTTAGGTCATATTTGATAGTCCGGAAAAATTTTAGGCGATAGGGGTCCGGAGTTCCCGGGTTCACTTGGAAGGCGTGGGCTATAGGACACGAAAATATGGGAATCGCGCAGAATTCTTGTTTTTTGGCCGAAAAATAGAAAAAACTAGGAACGATCATTGCTGGGCGGTGACTATGGTTCCTTAGGTCTTATTTGATAGTCCGGAAAAATTTTAGGCGATAGGGGTCCAGAGACCCGGGACCACTCGGAAGTCGTGGGCTATAACACACAAAAATATGGGATCGCACGGAATTCTAGTTGTTTGGCCGAAAAACACAAAAAATGAGGTACGATCATGGCGGGGCGGATACTATGGTTCCTTAGGTCGTATTTGACAGTCCGGAAAAATTTCAGGCGATAGGGGTCCGGCGGTCCCGGGACCACTCGGAAGGTGTGGGCTATAACACACAAAAATATGGGAATCGCGCGGAATTCTAGTTGTTTGGCCGAAAAATGCAAAAAGTATGGAACGATCATGGCGTGGCAGATACTATGGTTCCTTAGGTCGTATTTGATTGCCCGAAAAAATTTTAGGCGATCGGGGTCCGCGGCTCTTGGGACCACTTGGAAGGCGTGGGCAATAGCACACGGAAATATGGGAATCGGGCGAAATTCTAGGTCTTTTTCAGTAACATGCAAAAAATGTTGAAAGATCTTGACAGGGAGGTGACTATGGTTCCTTTGGTCTTATTTGATAGTCCGGAAAAATATTAGGCGATAGGGGTCCGGAGGTCCCGGAACCACTCGGAAGGCGTGGGCAAAAATATGGGAATCGCGCGGAATTCTAGTTGTTTGGCCGAAAAACGCAAAAAATGAGGAACGATCATGGCGGGGCGGATACTATGGTTCCTTAGGTCGTATTTGATAGTCCGAAAAAATTTTAGGCGATAGGGGTCAGGAGGTCCCGGGACCACTCGGAAGGCGTGGGCTATAACACACAAAAATATGGGAATCGCGCGGAATTCTAGTTGTTTGGCCGAAAAACGCAAACAATGAGGAACGATCATGGCGGGGTGGTTACTATGGTTCCTTAGGTCGTATTTGATGGCCCGAAAAATTTTTAGGCGATCGGGGTTCGGGGTTCCCGGGACCCATTGGAAGGTGTTGGCTAAAGCACACGAAAATATGGAAATCGCGCGAAATTCTAGTTTTTTGGCTGAAAAACGCAAACGACTAGGAACCATATATGGGTTCCTTAGGTCCCGGGACCACTCGTAAGGCGTGGGCTATAACACACAAAAATGTGGGAATCACGCGAAATTCTAGTTGTTTGGCCGAAAAACGCAAAAAATGAGGAACGATCATGGCGGGGCGGATACTATGGTTCCTTAGGTCGTATTTGATAGTCCGGAAAAATTTTAGGCGATATGGGTCCGGAGTTCCTGGGTTCACTTGGAAGGCGTATGCTAAATATGAGAATCGCGCGGAATTCTAGTTTTTTGGCCGAAAAATAGAAAAAACTAGGAACGATCATGGCTGGGCGGTGACTATGGTTCCTTAGGTCTTATTTGATAGTCCGGAAAAATTTTAGGCGATAGGGGTCCAGAGACCCGGGACCACTCGGAAGGCGTGGGCTATAACATACAAAAATATGGGATCGCACGGAATTCTAGTTGTTTGGCCGAAAAACACAAAAAATGAGGAACGATCATGGCGGGGCGGATACTATGGTTCCTTAGGTCGTATTTGATAGTCCGGAAAAATTTTAGGCAATAGGGGTCCGGAGGTCCCGGGACCACTCGGAAGGTGTGGGCCATAACACACAAAAATATGGGAATCGCGCGGAATTCTAGTTGTTTGGCCAAAAAACGCATAAAATAAGGAACGATCATGGCGGGGTGGATACTATAGTTCCTTAGGTCGTATTTGATTGCCAGAAAATTTTTTAGGAGATCGGGGTCCGCGGCTCTTAGGACCACTCGGAATGCGTGGGTATAGCACACGAAAAAAATGGGAATCGGGGGAAATTTTAGGTCTTTTTCAGTAATATGCAAAACATGTGGAAAGATCTTGGCAGGGCGGTGACTATGGTTCCTTTGGTCTTATTTGATAGTCCGAAAAAATATTAGGCGATAGGGGTCCGGAGGTCCCGGGACCACTCGGAAGGCGTGGCATATAACACACAAAAATATGGGAATCGCGCGGAATTCTAGTTGTTTGACCGAAAAATGCAAAAAATGAGGAACGATCATGGTGGGTCGGATACTATGGTTCCTTAGGTCGTATTTGATAGTCCTGAAAAATTTTAGGCGATAGGGGTCAGGAGGTCCCGGGACCACTCGGAAGGCGTGGGCTATAACACACAAAAATATGGGAATCGCGCGGAATTCTTGTTGTTTGGCCGAAAAACGCAAAAAATGAGGAACGATCATGGCAGGGTGGTTACTATGGTTCCTTAGGTCGTATTTGATATCCCGGAAAAATTTTAGGCGATTGGGGTTTGGGGTTCCCGGGACCCCTTGGAAGACGTGGGCTAAAGCACACGAAAATATGGAAATCGCGCGAAATTCTAGTTTTTTGGCTGAAAAACGCAAAAGACTAGGAACGATCATGGAGGGCGGTGACTATGGTTCCTTAGGTCGTATTTGATAGTCCGGAAAATTTTTAGGCGATCCGGCTCCGGGGGTCTGACCCACTCGGAAGGCGTGGGCGATAGCACACAAAAATATGGGAATCGGGCGGAATTCTAGTTTTTTGGCCAAAAAATGCAAAAAATGAGGAACGATCATGGTGAGCCGGTGACTATGGTTCCTTAGGTCTTAATTGATGGCCCGAAAATTTTTTAGGCGATCCGAGACCGGTGGCCCGGCCCACTCGGAAGGCGTGGGCAATAGCACACAAAAATATGGTAATCGAGGGGAATTCTAGTTTTTTGGCCGAAAAACGCAATAAATGAGGAACGATCATGGCGGGGCGGTGACTATGGTTCCTTAGGTCATATTTGATGGCCCGGAAAATTTTAGGCGATCGGGGTCCACGGCTCCCGGGACCACTCGGAAGGCGTAAGCTATAGCACACTAAAATATGCAAATCGCGCGGAGTTCTAGTTTTTTGGGCCGAAAAGTGCAAAGTATTTGGAACGATCATGGTGGGGCGGTGACTATGGTACCTTAGGTCGTATTTGATAGTCCGGAAAAATTTTAGGCGATCGGGGTCCGCGGCTCCCCGGACCACTTGGAAGGCGTGGGTATAGCACACGAAAATATGGGAATCGGGCGTAATGCTAGTTTTTTGGCCGAAAAATGCAAAAACTGAGAAACGATGATGGCGGGGCGGTTACTATGGTTCTTTAGTTCGTATTTGACGGCCCGAAAAATTTTTAAGCGATCGGGGTCCGGGGGTCCCGGAACCACTTGGAAGGGTGGGCAATAGCACACAAAAATATTGTAATCGAGCGGAATTCTAGTTGTTTGGCCGAAAAACGCAACAAATGAGGAATGATCATGGCTGGGCGGTGACTTTGGTTCCTTAGGTCGTATTTGATAGTCCGGAAAAATTTTAGGCGATAGGGGTCCGGAGTTCCCGGGTTCACTTGGAAGGCGTGGGCTATAGGACACGAAAATATGGGAATCGCGCGGAATTCTAGTTTTTTGGCCGAAAAACAGAAAAAACTAGGAACGATCATGGCTGGGAGTTGACTATGGTTCCTTAGGTCTTATTTGATAGTCCGGAAAAAATTTAGGCGATAGGGGTCTTGAGACCCGGGACCACTCGGAAGGCGTGGGCTATAACACACAAAAATATGGGATCGCGCGGAATTCTAGTTGTTTGGCCGAAAAACATAAAAAATGAGGAACGATCATGGCGGGGCGGATACTATGGTTCCTTAGGTCGTATTTGATAGTCCGGAAAAATTTTAGGCGATAGGGGTCCGGAGGTCCCGGGACCACTCGGAAGGTGTGGGCTATAACACACAAAAATATGGCAATTGCACGGAATTCTAGTTGTTTGGCTGAAAAACGCAAAAAATAAGGAACGATCATGGCGGGACGGATACTATTGTTCCTTAGGTCATATTTGATTGCCCGGAAAATTTTTAGGCGATCGGGGTCCGCGGCTCTTGGGACCACTCGGAATGCGTGGGTATAGCACACGAAAATATGGGAATCGGGCGAAATTCTAGGTCTTTTTCAGTAACATGCAAAAAATGTGGAAAGATCATGACAGGGCGGTGACTATGGTTCCTTTGGTCTTATTTGATAGTCCGGAAAAATATTAGGCGATAGGGGTCCGGAGGTCCCGGGACCACTCGGAAGGCGTGGGCAAAAATATGGGAATAGCGCGGAATTCTAGTTGTTTGGCCGAAAACCGCAACAAAATGAGGAACGATCATGGCGGGGCGGATACTATGGTTCCTTAGGTCGTATTTGATAGTCCGAAAAAATTTTAGGCGATAGGGGTCAGGAGGTCCCGGGACCACTCGGAAGGCGTGGGCTATAACACACAAAAATATGGGAATCGCGCGGAATTCTAGTTGTTTGGCCGAAAAACGCAAACAATGAGGAACGATCATGGCGGGGTGGTTACTATGGTTCCTTAGGTCATATTTGATGGCCCGGAAAATTTTTAGGCGATCGGGGTTCGGGGTTTCCGGGACCCATTGGAAGGCGTGGGCTTTTAGCACACGAAAATATGGAAATCGCGCGAAATTCTAGTTTTTTGGCTGAAAAACGCAAAAGACTAGGAAAGACCATGGCGTGGTGGTGACTAAGGTTCCTTAGGTCGTATTTGATAGTCCAGAAAATTTTTAGGCGATCCGGCTCCGGGGGCCCGACCCACTCGGAAGGCGTGGGCGATAGCACACAAAAATATGGGAATCAGGCGGAATTCTAGTTTTTTGGCCAAAAATGCAAAACATGAGGAACGATCATGGCGAGGCGGTGACTATGGTTCCTTAGGTCTTAATTGATGGCCCGAAATATTTTTAGGCGATCCGAGACCGGCAGTCCGGCCCACTCGGAAGGCGTGGGCAATAGCACACAAAAATATGGTAATCGAGCGGAATTCTAGTTTTTTGGCCGAAAACGCAATAAATGAGGAACGATCATGGCGGGGCGGTGACTATGATTCCTTAGGTCATATTTGATGGCCCGAAAATTTTTAGGTGATCGGGGTCCACGGCTCCCGGGACCACTCAGAAGGCGTAAGCTATAGCACACTAAAATATGCAAATAGCGCGGAGTTCTAGTTTTTTGGCCAAAAAATGCAAAGCAATTGGAACGATCATGGCGGGGCGGTGACTATGGTACCTTAGGTCGTATTTGATAGTCCGGAAAAATTTTAGGCGATCGGGGTCCGCGGCTCCCCGGACCACTTGGAAGGCGTGGGTATAGCACACGAAAAAAATGGGAATCGGGCGAAATTTTAGGTCTTTTTCAGTAATATGCAAAACATGTGGAAAGATCTTGGCAGGGCGGTGACTATGGTTCCTTTGGTCTTATTTGATAGTCCGAAAATATATTAGGCGATAGGGGTCCGGAGGTCCCGGGACCACTCGGAAGGCGTGGCATATAACACACAAAAATATGGGAATCGCGCGGAATTCTAGTTGTTTGACCGAAAAATGCAAAAAATGAGGAACGATCATGGTGGGTCGGATACTATGGTTCCTTAGGTCGTATTTGATAGTCCTGAAAAATTTTAGGCGATAGGGGTCAGGAGGTCCCGGGACCACTCGGAAGGCGTGGGCTATAACACACAAAAATATGGGAATCGCGCGGAATTCTTGTTGTTTGGCCGAAAAACGCAAAAAATGAGGAACGATCATGGCAGGGTTGTTACTATGGTTCCTTAGGTCGTATTTGATATCCCGGAAAAATTTTAGGCGATTGGGGTTTGGGGTTCCCGGGACCCCTTGGAAGACGTGGGCTAAAGCACACGAAAATATGGAAATCGCGCGAAATTCTAGTTTTTTGGCTGAAAAACGCAAAAGACTAGGAACGATCATGGAGGGCGGTGACTATGGTTCCTTAGGTCGTATTTGATAGTCCGGAAAATTTTTAGGCGATCCGGCTCCGGGGGTCTGACCCACTCGGAAGGCGTGGGCGATAGCACACAAAAATATGGGAATCGGGCGGAATTCTAGTTTTTTGGCCAAAAAATGCAAAAAATGAGGAACGATCATGGTGAGCCGGTGACTATGGTTCCTTAGGTCTTAATTGATGGCCCAAAAATTTTTTAGGCGATCCGAGACCGGTGGCCCGGCCCACTCGGAAGGCGTGGGCAATAGCACACAAAAATATGGTAATCGAGGGGAATTCTAGTTTTTTGGCCGAAAAACGCAATAAATGAGGAACGATCATGGCGGGGCGGTGACTATGGTTCCTTAGGTCATATTTGATGGCCCGGAAAATTTTAGGCGATCGGGGTCCACGGCTCCCGGGACCACTCGGAAGGCGTAAGCTATAGCACACTAAAATATGCAAATCGCGCGGAGTTCTAGTTTTTTGGCCGAAAAGTGCAAAGTATTTGGAACGATCATGGTGGGGCGGTGACTATGGTACCTTAGGTCGTATTTGATAGTCCGGAAAAATTTTAGGCGATCGGGGTCCGCGGCTCCCCGGACCACTTGGAAGGCGTGGGTATAGCACACGAAAATATGGGAATCGGGCGTAATGCTAGTTTTTTGGCCGAAAAATGCAAAAACTGAGAAACGATGATGGCGGGGCGGTTACTATGGTTCTTTAGTTCGTATTTGACGGCCCGAAAAAATTTTAAGCGATCGGGGTCCGGGGGTCCCGGAACCACTTGGAAGGGTGGGCAATAGCACACAAAAATATTGTAATCGAGCGGAATTCTAGTTGTTTGGCCGAAAAACGCAACAAATGAGGAATGATCATGGCTGGGCGGTGACTTTGGTTCCTTAGGTCGTATTTGATAGTCCGGAAAAATTTTAGGCGATAGGGGTCCGGAGTTCCCGGGTTCACTTGGAAGGCGTGGGCTATAGGACACGAAAATATGGGAATCGCGCGGAATTCTAGTTTTTTGGCCGAAAAACAGAAAAAACTAGGAACGATCATGGC
Organism: Nicotiana tabacum; assembly: GCF_000715075.1. Lineage (NCBI taxonomy): Eukaryota > Viridiplantae > Streptophyta > Magnoliopsida > Solanales > Solanaceae > Nicotiana > Nicotiana tabacum. The sequence continues at coordinate 223,270 of NW_027438291.1, read as the reverse complement.
TGGGAGTTGACTATGGTTCCTTAGGTCTTATTTGATAGTCCGGAAAAAATTTAGGCGATAGGGGTCTTGAGACCCGGGACCACTCGGAAGGCGTGGGCTATAACACACAAAAATATGGGATCGCGCGGAATTCTAGTTGTTTGGCCGAAAAACATAAAAAATGAGGAACGATCATGGCGGGGCGGATACTATGGTTCCTTAGGTCGTATTTGATAGTCCGGAAAAATTTTAGGCGATAGGGGTCCGGAGGTCCCGGGACCACTCGGAAGGTGTGGGCTATAACACACAAAAATATGGCAATTGCACGGAATTCTAGTTGTTTGGCTGAAAAACGCAAAAAATAAGGAACGATCATGGCGGGACGGATACTATTGTTCCTTAGGTCATATTTGATTGCCCGGAAAATTTTTAGGCGATCGGGGTCCGCGGCTCTTGGGACCACTCGGAATGCGTGGGTATAGCACACGAAAATATGGGAATCGGGCGAAATTCTAGGTCTTTTTCAGTAACATGCAAAAAATGTGGAAAGATCATGACAGGGCGGTGACTATGGTTCCTTTGGTCTTATTTGATAGTCCGGAAAAATATTAGGCGATAGGGGTCCGGAGGTCCCGGGACCACTCGGAAGGCGTGGGCAAAAATATGGGAATAGCGCGGAATTCTAGTTGTTTGGCCGAAAACCGCAACAAAATGAGGAACGATCATGGCGGGGCGGATACTATGGTTCCTTAGGTCGTATTTGATAGTCCGAAAAAATTTTAGGCGATAGGGGTCAGGAGGTCCCGGGACCACTCGGAAGGCGTGGGCTATAACACACAAAAATATGGGAATCGCGCGGAATTCTAGTTGTTTGGCCGAAAAACGCAAACAATGAGGAACGATCATGGCGGGGTGGTTACTATGGTTCCTTAGGTCATATTTGATGGCCCGGAAAATTTTTAGGCGATCGGGGTTCGGGGTTTCCGGGACCCATTGGAAGGCGTGGGCTTTTAGCACACGAAAATATGGAAATCGCGCGAAATTCTAGTTTTTTGGCTGAAAAACGCAAAAGACTAGGAAAGACCATGGCGTGGTGGTGACTAAGGTTCCTTAGGTCGTATTTGATAGTCCAGAAAATTTTTAGGCGATCCGGCTCCGGGGGCCCGACCCACTCGGAAGGCGTGGGCGATAGCACACAAAAATATGGGAATCAGGCGGAATTCTAGTTTTTTGGCCAAAAATGCAAAACATGAGGAACGATCATGGCGAGGCGGTGACTATGGTTCCTTAGGTCTTAATTGATGGCCCGAAATATTTTTAGGCGATCCGAGACCGGCGGTCCGGCCCACTCGGAAGGCGTGGGCAATAGCACACAAAAATATGGTAATCGAGCGGAATTCTAGTTTTTTGGCCGAAAACGCAATAAATGAGGAACGATCATGGCGGGGCGGTGACTATGATTCCTTAGGTCATATTTGATGGCCCGAAAATTTTTAGGCGATCGGGGTCCACGGCTCCCGGGACCACTCAGAAGGCGTAAGCTATAGCACACTAAAATATGCAAATAGCGCGGAGTTCTAGTTTTTTGGCCAAAAAATGCAAAGCAATTGGAAAGATCATGGCGGGGCGGTGACTATGGTACCTTAGGTCGTATTTGATAGTCCGGAAAAATTTTAGGCGATCGGGGTCCGCGGCTCCCCGGACCACTTGGAAGGCGTGGGTATAGCACACGAAAAAAATGGGAATCGGGCGAAATTCTAGGACTTTTTCAGTAATATGCAAAACATGTGGAAAGATCTTGGCAGGGCGGTGACTATGGTTCCTTTGGTCTTATTTGATAGTCCGAAAATATATTAGGCGATAGGGGTCCGGAGGTCCCGGGACCACTCGGAAGGCGTGGCATATAACACACAAAAATATGGGAATCGCGCGGAATTCTAGTTGTTTGACCGAAAAATGCAAAAAATGAGGAACGATCATGGTGGGTCGGATACTATGGTTCCTTAGGTCGTATTTGATAGTCCTGAAAAATTTTAGGCGATAGGGGTCAGGAGGTCCCGGGACCACTCGGAAGGCGGGGGCTATAACACACAAAAATATGGGAATCGCGCGGAATTCTTGTTGTTTGGCCGAAAAACGCAAAAAATGAGGAACAATCATGGCAGGGTGGTTACTATGGTTCCTTAGGTCGTATTTGATGGCCCAGAAAATTTTTAGGCGATTGGTGTTCGGGGTTCCCGGGACCCCTTGGAAGACGTGGGCTAAAGCACACGAAAATATGGAAATCGCGCGAAATTCTAGTTTTTTGGCTGAAAAACGCAAAAGACTAGGAACGATCATGGCGGGCGGTGACTATGGTTCCTTAGGTCGTATTTGATAGTCCGGAAAATTTTTAGGCGATCCGGCTCCGGGGGTCTGACCCACTCGGAAGGCGTGGGCGATAGCACACAAAAATATGGAAATCGGGCGGAATTCTAGTTTTTTGGCCAAAAAATGCAAAAAATGAGGAACGATCATGGTGAGCCGGTGACTATGGTTCCTTAGGTCTTAATTGATGGCCCGAAAATTTTTTAGGCGATCCGAGACCGGTGGCCCAGCCCACTCGGAAGGCGTGGGCAATAGCACACAAAAATATGGTAATCGAGGGGAATTCTAGTTTTTTGGCCGAAAAATGCAATAAATGAGGAACGATCATGGCGGGGCGGTGACTATGGTTCCTAAGGTCATATTTGATGGCCCGGAAAATTTTAGGCGATCGGGGTCCACGGCTCCCGGGACCACTCGGAAGGCGTAAGCTATAGCACACTAAAATATGCAAATCGCGCGGAGTTCTAGTTTTTTGGCCGAAAAGTGCAAAGTATTTGGAACGATCATGGTGGGGCGGTGACTATGGTACCTTAGGTCGTATTTGATAGTCCGGAAAATTTTTAGGCGATCGGGGTCCGCGGCTCCCCGGACCACTTGGAAGGCATGGGTATAGCACACGAAAATATGGGAATCGGGCGTAATTCTAGTTTTTTGGCCGAAAAATGCAAAAAATGAGAAACGATGATGGCGGGGCGGTTACTATGGTTCCTTAGGTCGTATTTGACGGCCCGAAAAAATTTTAAGCGATCGGGGTCCGGGGGTCCCGGAACCACTTGGAAGGGTGGGCAATAGCACACAAAAATATTGTAATCGGGCGGAATTCTAGTTGTTTGGCCGAAAAACGCAACAAATGAGGAATGATCATGGCTGGGCGGTGACTTTGGTTCCTTAGGTCGTATTTGATAGTCCGGAAAAATTTTAGGCGATAGGGGTCCGGAGTTCCCGGGTTCACTTGGAAGGCGTGGGCTATAGGACACGAAAATATGGGAATCGCGCGGAATTCTAGTTTTTTGGCCGAAAAACAGAAAAAACTAGGAACGATCATGGCTGGGAGTTGACTATGGTTCCTTAGGTCTTATTTGATAGTCCGGAAAAAATTTAGGCGATAGGGGTCTGGAGACCCGGGACCACTCGGAAGGCGTGGGCTATAACACACAAAAATATGGGATCGCGCGGAATTCTAGTTATTTGGCCGAAAAACATAAAAAATGAGGAACGATCATGGCGGGGCGGATACTATGGTTCCTTAGGTCGTATTTGATAGTCCGGAAAAATTTTAGGCGATAGGGGTCCGGAGGTCCCGGGACCACTCGGAAGGTGTGGGCTATAACACACAAAAATATGGCAATTGCACGGAATTCTAGTTGTTTGGCCGAAAAACGCAAAAAATAAGGAACGATCATGGCGGGACGGATACTATTGTTCCTTAGGTCGTATTTGATTGCCCGGAAAATTTTTAGGCGATCGAGTTCCGCGGCTCTTGGGACCACTCGGAATGCGTGGGTATAGCACACGAAAATATGGGAATCGGGCGAAATTCTAGGTCTTTTTCAGTAACATGCAAAAAATGTGGAAAGATCATGACAAGGCGGTGACTATGGTTCCTTTGGTCTTATTTGATAGTCCGGAAAAATATTAGGCGATAGGGGTCCGGAGGTCCCGGGACCACTCGGAAGGCGTGGGCAAAAATATGGGAATAGCGCGGAATTCTAGTTGTTTGGCCGAAAACCGCAAAAAATGAGGAACGATCATGGCGGGGCGGATACTATGGTTCCTTAGGTCGTATTTGATAGTCCGAAAAAATTTTAGGCGATAGGGGTCAGGAGGTCCCGGGACCACTCGGAAGGCGTGGGCTATAACACACAAAAATATGGGAATCGCGCGGAATTCTAGTTGTTTGGCCGAAAAACGCAAACAATGAGGAACGATCATGGCGGGGTGGTTACTATGGTTCCTTAGGTCATATTTGATGGCCCGGAAAATTTTTAGGCGATCGGGGTTCGGGGTTTCCGGGACCCATTGGAAGGCGTGGGCTTTTAGCACACGAAAATATGGAAATCGCGCGAAATTCTAGTTTTTTGGCTGAAAAACGCAAAAGACTAGGAACGACCATGGCGTGGTGGTGACTAAGGTTCCTTAGGTCATATTTGATAGTCCAGAAAATTTTTAGGCGATCCGGCTCCGGGGGGCCCGACCCACTCGGAAGGCGTGCACACAAAAATATGGGAATCAGGCGGAATTCTAGTTTTTTGGCCAAAAATGCAAAACATGAGGAACGATCATGGCGAGGTGGTGACTATGGTTCCTTAGGTCTTAATTGATGGCCCGAAATATTTTTAGGCGATCCGAGACCGGCGGTCCGGCCCACTCGGAAGGCGTGGGCAATAGCACACAAAAATATGGTAATCGAGCGGAATTCTAGTTTTTTGGCCGAAAACGCAATAAATGAGGAACGATCATGGCGGGGCGGTGACTATGATTCCTTAGGTCATATTTGATGGCCCGAAAATTTTTAGGCGATCGGGGTCCACGGCTCCCGGGACCACTCGGAAGGCGTAAGCTATAGCACACTAAAATATGCAAATAGCGCGGAGTTCTAGTTTTTTGGCCAAAAAATGCAAAGCAATTGGAACGATCATGGTGGGGCGGTGACTATGGTACCTTAGGTCGTATTTGATAGTCCGGAAAAATTTTAGGCGATCGGGGTCCGCGGCTCCCCGGACCACTTGGAAGGCGTGGGTATAGCACACGAAAATATGGGAATCGGGCGTAATTCTAGTTTTTTGGCCGAAAAGTTAGAAACGATGATGGCGGGGCGGTTACTATGGTTCCTTAGGTCGTATTTGACGGCCCGAAAAAATTTTAAGCGATCGGGGTCCGGGGGTCCCGGAACCACTTGGAAGGGTGGGCAATAGCACACAAAAATATTGTAATCGGGCGGAATTCTAGTTGTTTGGCCGAAAAACGCAACAAATGAGGAATGATCATGGCTGGGCGGTGACTTTTGTTCCTTAGGTCGTATTTGATAGTCTGGAAAAATTTTAGGCGATAGGGGTCCGGAGTTCCCGGGTTCACTTGGAAGGCGTGGGCTATAGGACACGAAAATATGGGAATCGCGCGGAATTCTAGTTTTTGGCCGAAAAACAGAAAAAACTAGGAACGATCATGGCTGGGAGTTGACTATGGTTCCTTAGGTCTTATTTGATAGTCCGGAAAAAATTTAGGCGATAGGGGTCCGGAGACCCGGGACCACTCGGAAGGCGTGGGCTATAACACACAAAAATATGGGATCGCACGGAATTCTAGTTGTTTGGCCGAAAAACACAAAAAATGAGGAACGATCATGGCGGGGCGGATACTATGGTACCTTAGGTCGTATTTGATAGTCCGGAAAAATTTTAGGCGATAGGGGTCCGGAGGTCCCGGGACCACTCGGAAGGTGTGGGCTATAACACACAAAAATATGGCAATCGCACGGAATTCTAGTTGTTTGGCCGAAAAATGCAAAAAATAAGGAACGATCATGGCGGGATGGATACTATTGTTCCTTAGGTCGTATTTGACTGCCCGGAAACTTTTTAGGCGATCGGGGTCCGCGGCTCTTGGGACCACTCGGAATGCGTGGGTATAGCACACGAAAATATGGGAATCGGGCGAAATTCTAGGTCTTTTTCAGTAACATGCAAAAAATGTGGAAAGATCTTGACAGGGCGGTGACTATGGTTCCTTTGGTCTTATTTGATAGTCCGAAAAAATATTAGGCGATAGGGGTCCGGAGGTCCCGGGACCAATCGGAAGGCGTGGGCAAAAATATGGGAATTGCGCGGAATTCTAGTTGTTTGGCCGTAAAATGCAAAAAATGAGGAACGATCATGGCGGGGCGGATACTATGGTTCCTTAGGTCGTATTTGATAGTCCGAAAAAATTTTAGGCGATAGGGGTCAGGAGGTCCCGGGACCACTCGGAAGGCCTGGGCTATAACACACAAAAATATGGGAATCGCGCGGAATTCTAGTTGTTTGGCCGAAAAACGCAAACAATGAGGAACGATCATGGCGGGGTGGTTACTATGGTTCCTTAGGTCGTATTTGATGGCCCGGAAAATTTTTAGGCGATCGGGGTTCGGGGTTCCCGGGACCCATTGGAAGGCGTGGGCTAAAGCACACGAAAATATGGAAATCGCGAGAAATTCTAGTTTTTTGGCTGAAAAACGCAAAAGACTAGGAAAGATCATGGCATGGTGGTGACTAAGGTTCCTTAGGTCGTATTTGATAGTCCGGAAAATCTTTAGGCGATCCGGCTCCGGGGGGCCTGACCCACTCGGAAGGCGTGGGCGATAGCACACAAAAATATGGGAATCAGGCGGAATTCTAGTTTTTTGGCCAAAAAATGCAAAACATGAGGAACGATCATGGCGAGCCGGTGACTATGGTTCCTTAGGTCTTAATTGATGGCCCGAAATTTTTTTAGGCGATCCGAGACCGGCGGCCCGGCCCACTCGGAAGGCGTGTGCAATATCACACAAATATATGATAATCGAGCGAAATTCTAGTTTTTTGGCCGAAAACGCAATAAATGAGGAACGATCATGGCGGGGCGGTGACTATGGTTCCTTAGGTCATATTTGATGGCCCGAAATTTTTTAGGCGATCGGGGTGCACGGCTCCCGGGACCACTCGGAAGGCGTAAGCTATAGCACACTAAAATATGCAAATCGCGCGGAGTTCAAGTTTTTTGGCCAAAAAATGCAAAGCATTTGGAACGATCATGGTGGGGCGGTGACTATGGTACCTTAGGTTGTATTTGATAGTCCGGAAAAATTTTAGGCGATCGGGGTCCGCGGCTCCCCGGAACACTTGGAAGGCTTTGGTATAGCACACGAAAATATGGGAATCGGGCGTAATTCTAGTTTTTTGGCCGAAAAACGCAAAAAATGAGGCGATAGGGGTCAGGAGGTCCCGGGACCACTCGGAAGGCGTGGGTTATAACACACAATAATATGGGAATCGCGCAGAATTCTAGTTTTTTGGCCGAAAAACGCAAAAAATGAGGAACGATCATGGCGGGGTGGTTACTATGGTTCCTTAGGTCGTATTTGATGGCCCGAAAAATTTTTAGTCGATCGGGGTTCGGGGTTCCCGGGACCCCTTGGAAGGCGTGGGCTTTGCACACGAAAATATGGAAATCGCGCGAAATTCTAGTTTTTTTGCTAAAAAACGCAAAAGACTAGGAACAATCATGGTGGGGCGGTGACTATGGTACCTTTGGTCGTATTTGATAGTCCGGAAAAATTTTAGGCGATCGGGGTCCGCGGCTCCCCGGACCACTTGGAAGGCGTGGGTATAGCACACGAAAATATGGGAATCGAGCGTAATTCTAGTTTTTTGGCCGAAAAATGCAAAAAATGAGAAACGATGATGGCGGGGCGGTTACTATGGTTCCTTAGGTCGTATTTGTGCCCGGAAAAATTTTAAGCGATCGGGGTCCGGGGGTCCCGGAACCACTTGGAAGGGTGGGCAATAGCACACAAAAATATTGTAATCGGGCGGAATTCTAGTTGTTTGGCCGAAAAACGCAACAAATGAGGAATGATCATGGCTGGGCGGTGACTTTGGTTCCTTAGGTCGTATTTGATAGTCCGGAAAAATTTTAGGCGATAGGGGTCCGGAGTTCCCGGGTTCACTTGGAAGGCGTGGGCTATAGGACACGAAAATATGGGAATCGCGCGGAATTCTAGTTTTTTGGCCGAAAAACAGAAAAAACTAGGCACGATCATGGCTGGGAGTTGACTATGGTTCCTTAGGTCTTATTTGATAGTCCGGAAAAAATTTAGGCGATAGGGATCCGGAGACCCGGGACCACTCGGAAGGCGTGGGCTATAACACACAAAAATATGGGATCGCACGGAATTCTAGTTGTTTGGCCGAAAAACAGAAAAAATGAGGAACGATCATGGCGGGGCGGATACTATGGTACCTTAGGTCGTATTTGATAGTCCGGAAAAATTTTAGGCGATAGGGGTCCGGAGGTCCCGGGACCACTCGGAAGGTGTGGGCTATAACACACAAAAATATGGCAATCGCGCGGAATTCTAGTTGTTTGGCCGAAAAATGCAAAAAATAAGGAACGATCATGGCGGGATGGATACTATTGTTCCTTAGGTCGTATTTGATTGCCCGGAAAATTTTTAGGCGATCGGGGTCCGCGGCTCTTGGGACCACTCGGAATGCGTGGGTATAGCACACTAAAATATGGGAATCGGGCGAAATTCTAGGTCTTTTTCAGTAACATGCAAAAAATGTGGAAAGATCTTGACAGGGCGGTGACTATGGTTCCTTTGGTCTTATTTGATAGTCCGAAAAAATATTAGGCGATAGGGGTCCGGAGGTCCCGGGACCACTCGGAAGGCGTGGGCAAAAATATGGGAATCGCGCGGAATTCTAGTTGTTTGGCCGTAAAACGCATAAAATGATGAACGATCATGGCGGGGCGGATACTATGGTTCCTTAGGTCGTATTTGATAGTCCGAAAAAATTTTAGGTGATAGGGGTCAGGAGGTCCCGGGACCACTCGGAAGGCGTGGGCTATAACACACAAAAATATGGGAATCGCGCGGAATTCTAGTTGTTTGGCCGAAAAACGCAAACAATGAGGAACGATCATGGCGGGGTGGTTACTATGGTTCCTTAGGTCATATTTGATGGCCCGGAAAATTTTTAGGCGATCGGGGTTCGGGGTTTCCGGGACCCATTGGAAGGCGTGGGCTTTTAGCACACGAAAATATGGAAATCGCGCGAAATTCTAGTTTTTTGGCTGAAAAACGCAAAAGACTAGGAAAGACCATGGCGTGGTGGTGACTAAGGTTCCTTAGGTCGTATTTGATATTCCAGAAAATTTTTAGGCGATCCGGCTCCGGGGGGCCCGACCCACTCGGAAGGCGTGGGTGATAGCACACAAAAATATGGGAATCAGGCGGAATTCTAGTTTTTTGGCCAAAAATGCAAAACATGAGGAACGATCATGGCGAGGCGGTGACTATGGTTCCTTAGGTCTTAATTGATGGCCCGAAATATTTTTAGGCGATCCGAGACCGGCGGTCCGGCCCACTCGGAAGGCGTGGGCAATAGCACACAAAAATATGGTAATCGAGCGGAATTCTAGTTTTTTGGCCGAAAACGCAATAAATGAGGAACGATCATGGCGGGGCGGTGACTATGATTCCTTAGGTCATATTTGATGGCCCGAAAATTTTTAGGCGATCGGGGTCCACGGCTCCCGGGACCACTCGGAAGGCGTAAGCTATAGCACACTAAAATATGCAAATAGCGCGGAGTTCTAGTTTTTTGGCCAAAAAATGCAAAGCAATTGGAACGATCATGGTGGGGCGGTGACTATGGTACCTTAGGTCGTATTTGATAGTCCGGAAAAATTTTAGGCGATCGGGGTCCGCGGCTCCCCGGACCACTTGGAAGGCGTGGGTATAGCACACGAAAATATGGGAATCGGGCGTAATTCTAGTTTTTTGGCCGAAAAGTTAGAAACGATGATGGCGGGGCGGTTACTATGGTTCCTTAGGTCGTATTTGACGGCCCGAAAAAATTTTAAGCGATCGGGGTCCGGGGGTCCCGGAACCACTTGGAAGGGTGGGCAATAGCACACAAAAATATTGTAATCGGGCGGAATTCTAGTTGTTTGGCCGAAAAACGCAACAAATGAGGAATGATCATGGCTGGGCGGTGACTTTGGTTCCTTAGGTCGTATTTGATAGTCTGGAAAAATTTTAGGCGATAGGGGTCCGGAGTTCCCGGGTTCACTTGGAAGGCGTGGGCTATAGGACACGAAAATATGGGAATCGCGCAGAATTCTAGTTTTTGGCCGAAAAACAGAAAAAACTAGGAACGATCATGGCTGGGAGTTGACTATGGTTCCTTAGGTCTTATTTGATAGTCCGGAAAAAATTTAGGCGATAGGGGTCCGGAGACCCGGGACCACTCGGAAGGCGTGGGCTATAACACACAAAAATATGGGATCGCACGGAATTCTAGTTGTTTGGCCGAAAAACACAAAAAATGAGGAACGATCATGGCGGGGCGGATACTATGGTTCCTTAGGTAGTATTTGATAGTCCGGAAAAATTTTAGGCGATAGGGGTCCGGAGGTCCCGGGACCACTCGGAAGGTGTGGGCTATAACACACAAAAATATGGCAATCGCGCGGAATTCTAGTTGTTTGGCCTAGAAACGCAAAAAATAAGGAACGATCACGGCGGGACGAATACTATTGTTCCTTAGGTCGTATTTGATTGCCCGGATAATTTTTAGGCGATCGGGGTCCATGGCTCTTGGGACCACTTGGAATGCGTGGGTATAGCACACGAAAATATGGGAATCAGGCGAAATTCTAGGTCTTTTTCAGTAACATGCAAAAAATGTGGAAAGATCTTGACAGGGAGGTGACTATGGTTCCTTTGGTCTTATTTGATAGTCCGGAAAAATATTAGGCGATAGGGGTCCGGAGGTCCCGGAACCACTCGGAAGGCGTGGGCAAAAATATGGGAATCGCGCGGAATTCTAGTTGTTTGGCCGAAAAACGCAAAAAATGAGGAACGATCATGGCGGGGCAGATACTATGGTTCCTTAGGTCGTATTTGATAGTCCGAAAAAATTTTAGGCGATAGGGGTCAGGAGGTCCCGGGACCACTCGGAAGGCGTGGGCTATAACACACAAAAATATGGGAATCGCGCGGAATTCTAGTTGTTTGGCCGAAAAACGCAAACAATGAGGAACGATCATGGCGGGGTGGTTACTATGGTTCCTTAGGTCGTATTTGATGGCCCAGAAAATTTTTAGGCGATCGGGGTTCGGGATTCCCGGGACCCATTGGAAGGCGTGGGCTAAAGCACACGAGAATATGGAAATGGCGCGAAATTCTAGTTTTTTGGCTGAAAAACGCAAAAGACTAGGAACGATCATGGCGGGGTGGTGACTAAGGTTCCTTAGGTCGTATTTGATAGTCCGGAAAATTTTTAGGCGATCCGGCTCCGGGGGGCCCGACCCACTCGGAAGGCGTGGGCGATAGCACACAAAAATATGGGAATCAGGCGGAATTCTAGTTTTTTGGCCAAAAAATGCAAAACATGAGGAACGATCATGGCGAGGCGGTGACTATGGTTCCTTAGGTCTTAATTGATGGCCCGAAATTTTTTTAGGCGATCCGAGACCGGCGGCCCGGCCCACTCGGAAGGCATGGGCAATAGCACACAAAAATATGGTAATCGAGCGAAATTCTAGTTTTTTGGCCGAAAACGCAATAAATGAGGAACGATCATGGCGGGGCGGTGACTATGGTTCCTTAGGTCATATTTGATGGCCCGAAAATTTTTAGGCGATCGGGGTCCACGGCTCCCGGGACCACTCGAAAGGCGTAAGCTATAGCACACTAAAATATGCAAATCGCGCGGAGTTCTAGTTTTTTGGCCAAAAAATGCAAAGCATTTGGAACGATCATGGTGGGGCGGTGATTAAGGTACCTTAGGTAGTATTTGATAGTCCGGAAAAATTTTAGGCGATCGGGGTTCGCGGCTCCACGGACCACTTGGAAGGCGTTGGTATAGCACACGAAAATATGGGAATCGGGCGTAATTCTAGTTTTTTGGCCGAAAAACGCAAAAAATGAGGCGATAGGGGTCAGGAGGTCCCAGGACCACTCGGAAGGCGTGGGCTATAACACACAATAATATGGGAATCGCGCGGAATTCTAGTTGTTTGGCCGAAAAATGCAAAAAATGAGGAACGATCATGGCGAGGCGGTGACTATGGTTCCTTAGGTCTTAATTGATGGCCCAAATTTTTTTTAGGCGATCCGAGACCGGCGCCCCGACCCACTCGGAAGGCGTGGGCAATAGCACACAAAAATATGGTAATCGAGCGGAATTCTAGTTTTTTGGCCGAAAACGCAATAAATGAGGAACGATCATGGCGGGGCGGTGTCTATGGTTCCTTAGGTCATATTTGATGGCCCGAAAATTTTTAGGCGATCGGGGTCCACGGCTCCCGGGACCACTCGTAAGGCGTAAGCTATAGCACACTAAAATATGCAAATCACGCGGAGTTCTAGTTTTTTGGCCAAAAAATGCAAAGCATTTGGAACGATCGTGGCGAGGCAGTGACTATGGTTCCTTAGGTCTTAATTGATGGCCCGAAAATTTTTTAGGCGATCCGAGACCGGGGGCCAGGCCCACTCGAAAGGCGTGGGCGATAGCACACAAAAATATTGGAATCGGGCGAAATTCTAGTTTTTTGGCCAAAAAATGTAAAAAATGAGGAACGATCATGGCGAGGCGGTGACTATGGGGTCCGATAGTCCCGGAACCACTTGGAAGGGTGGGCAATAGAACATAAAAATATTGTAATCGGGCGGAATTCTAGTTTTTTGGCCGAAAAATGCAACAAATGAGGAATGATCATTGCTGGGCGGTGACTATGGTTCCTTAGGTCATATTTGATAATCCGAAAAAATATTAGGCTATAGGGGTCCGGAGGTCCCGGGACCACTCGGAAGGCGTGGGATATAACATATAAAAATATGGGAATCGCGCGGAATTCTAGTTGTTTGGCCGAAAAATGCAAAAAATGAGGAACGATCATGTTGGGGCGGATACTATGGTTCCTTAGGTCGTATTTGATAGTCCGGAAAAATTTTAGGCTATAGGGGTCAGGAGGTCCCGGGACCACGCGGAAGGCGTGGGAAATAACACACAAAAATATGGGAATCGCGCGGAATTCTAGTTGTTTGGCCAAAAAAGATAAAAAATGAGGAACGATCATGGCGAGACGGTGACTATGGTTCCTTAGGTCCTAATTGATGGCCCGAAAATTTTTTAGGCGATCCTAGTCCGGCGGCCCGGCCCACTCGGAAGGCGTGGGTAATTGCACACAAAAATATGGTAACCGAGCGGAATTCTAGTTTTTTTGACGAAAAACACAATAAATGAGGAACGATCATGGCGGGGCGGTGACTATGGTTCCTTAGGTCGTATTTGATGGCCCGGAAAATTTTAGGCGATCGGGGTCCACGGCTCCCGGGACCACTCGGAAGGCGTAAGCTATAGCACACTAAAATATGCAAATCGCGCGGAGTTCTAGTTTTTTGGCCGAAAAATGCAAAGCATTTGGAACGATCATGGTGGGGCGGTGACTATGGTACCTTAGGTCATATTTGATAGTCCGGAAAATTTTTAGGCGATCGGGGTCCGCGGCTCCCCGGACCACTTGTAAGGCGTGGGTATAGCACACGAAAATATGGGAATCGGGCGTAATTCTAGGTTTTTGGCCGAAATATGCAAAAAATGAGAAACGATGATGGCGGGGTGGTTACTATGGTTCCTTAGGTCGTATTTGATGGCCCGGATAAATTTTAGGCGATCGGGGTCCGGGGGTCCCGGAACCACTCGGAAGGGTGGGAAATAGCACACAAAAATATTGTAATCGGGCGGAATTCTAGTTTTTTTGGCCGAAAAATGCAACAAATGAGGAATGATCATGGCTGGGCGGTGACTATGGTTCCTTAGGTCGTATTTTATAGTCCGGAAAATTTTTAGGCGATAGGGGTCCGGAGTTCCCAGGTTCACTTGGAAGGCGTGGGCTATAGGACACGAAAATATGGGAATCGCGCGAAATTCTAGTTTGTTGGCCGAAAAATGGAAAAAATAAGGAACGATCATGGCAGGGCGGATACTATGGTTCCTTAGGTCGTATTTGATTGCCCGGAAAAATTTTAGGCGATAGGGGTCCGGAGGTTCCGGGAACACTCGGAAGGTGTGGGCGATAGCACACAAAAATATGGGAATCAGGCGGAATTCTAGTTTTTTGGCCAAAAAATGCAAAACATGAGGAACGACCATGGCGAGCCGGTGACTATGGTTCCTTAGGTCTTAATTGATGGCCCGAAATATTTTTAGGCGATCCGAGACCGGCGGCCCGGCCCACTCGGAAGGCGTGGGCAATAGCACACAAAAATTTGGTAATCGAGCGGAATTCTAGTTTTTTGGCCGAAAACGCAATAAATGAGGAACGATCATGGCGGGGCGGTGACTATGGTTCCTTAGGTCATATTTGATGGCCTGAAAATTTTTAGGCGATTGGGGTCCACGGCTCCCGGGACCACTCGGAAGGCGTAAGCTATAGCACACTAAAATATGCAAATCGCGCGGAGTTCTAGTTTTTTGGCCAAAAAATGCAAAGCATTTGGAACGATCATGGTGGGGCGGTGACTATGGTACCTTAGGTAGTATTTGATAGTCCGGAAAATTTTTAGGCGATCGGGGTCCGCGGCTCCACGGACCACTTGGAAGGCGTTGGTATAGACCACGAAAATATGGGAATCGGGCGTAATTCTAGTTTTTTGGCCGAAAAACGCAAAAAATGAGGCGATAGGGGTCAGGAGGTCCCAGGACCACTCGGAAGGCGTGGGCTATAACACACAATAATATGGGAATCGCGCGGAATTCTAGTTGTTTGGCCGAAAAACGCAAAAAATGAGGAACGATCATGGCGGGGTTGTTACTATGGTTCCTTAGGTCGTATTTGATGGCCCGGAAAATTTTTAGTCGACCGGGGTTCGGGGTTCCCGGGACCCCTTGGAAGGCGTGGGCTTTGCACACGAAAATATGGAAATCGCGCGAAATTCTAGTTTTTTGGCTGAAAAATGCAAAAGACTAGGAACGATCATGGTGGGGCGGTGACTATGGTACCTTAGGTTGTATTTGATAGTCCGGAAAAAGTTTAGGCGATCGGGGTCCGCGGCTCCCCGGACCACTTGGAAGGCATGGGTATAGCACACGAAAATATGGGAATCGGGCGTAATTCTAGTTTTTTGGCCGAAAAATGCAACAAATGAGAAACGATGATGGCGGGGCGGTTACTATGGTTCCTTAGGTCGTATTTGACGGCCCAGAAAAATTTTAAGCGATCGGGGTCCAGGGGTCCCGGAACCACTTTGAAGGGTGGGCAATAGCACACAAAAATATTGTAATCGGGGGGAATTCTAGTTGTTTGGCCAAAAAACGCAACAAATGAGGAATGATCATGGCTGGGCGGTGACTTTGGTTCCTTAGGTCGTATTTGATAGTCCGGAAAAATTTTAGGCGATAGGGGTCCGGAGTTCCCAGGTTCACTTGGAAGGCGTGGGCTATAGGACACGAAAATATGGGAATCGCGCGGAATTCTAGTTTTTTGGCCGAAAAACAGAAAAAACTAGGAACGATCATGGCTGGGAGTTGACTATGGTTCCTTAGGTCTTATTTGATAGTCCGGAAAAAATTTAGGCGATAGGGGTCCGGAGACCCGGGACCACTCGGAAGGCGTGGGCTATAACACACAAAAATATGGGATCGCGCGGAATTCTAGTTGTTTGGCCGAAAAACGCAAAAAATGAGGAACGATCATAGCGGGGCGGATACTATGGTTCCTTAGGTCGTATTTGATAGTCCGGAAAAATTTTAGGCGATAGGGGTCCGGAGGTCCCGGGACCACTCGGAAGGTGTGGGCTATAACACACAAAAATATGGCAATCGCGTGGAATTCTAGTTGTTTGGCCGAAAAACGCAAAAAATAAGGAATGATCATGGCGGGACGGATACTATTGTTCATTAGGTCGTATTTGATTGCCCGGAAAATTTTTAGGCGATCGGGGTCCGCGGCTCTTGGGACCTCTCGGAATGCGTGGGTATAGCACACGAAAATATGGGAATCGGGCGAAATTCTAGGTCTTTTTCAGTAACATGCAAAAAATGTGGAAAGATCTTGACAGGGCGGTGACTATGGTTCCTTTGGTCTTATTTGATAGTCCGGAAAAATATTAGGCGATAGGGGTCCGGAGGTCCCGGGACCACTCGGAAGGCGTGGGCAAAAATATGGGAATCGCGCGGAATTCTAGTTGTTTGGACGAAAAACGCAAAAAATGAGGAACGATCATGGCGGGGCGGATACTATGGTTCCTTAGGTCGTATTTGATAGTCTGAAAAAATTTTAGGCGATAGGGGTCAGGAGGTCCCGGGACCACTCGGAAGGCGTGGGCTATAACACATAATAATATGGGAATCGCGCGGAATTCTAGTTGTTTGGCCGAAAAATGCAAACAATGAGGAACGATCATGGCGGGGTGGTTACTATGGTTCCTTAGGTCATATTTGATGGCCCAGAAAATTTTTAGGCGATCGGGGTTCGGGGTTCCCGGGACCCCTTGGAAGGCGTGGGCTAAAGCACACGAAAATATGGAAATCGCGCGAAATTCTTGTTTTTTGGCTGAAAAACGCAAAAGACTAGGAACGATCATGGCGGGTGGTGACTAAGGTTCCTTAGGTCGTATTTGATAGTCCAGAAAATTTTTAGGCGATCCGGCTCCGGGGGGCCCAACCCACTCTGAAGGCGTGGGCGATAGCACACAAAAATATGGGAATCGGGCGGAATTCTAGTTTTTTGGCCAAAAAATGCAAAACATGAGGAACGATCATGGCGAGGCGGTGACTATGGTTCCTTAGGTCTTAATTGATGGCCCGAAATTTTTTTAGGCGATCCGAGACCGGCGGCCCGGCCCACTCGGAAGGCGTGGGCAATAGCACACAAAAATATGGTAATCGAGCGGAATTCTAGTTTTTTGGCCGAAAACGCAATAAATGAGGAACGACCATGGCGGGGCGGTGACTATGGTTCCTTAGGTCGTATTTGATAGTCCAGAAAAATTTTAGGCGATCGGGGTCCCCGGCTCCCCGGACCACTTGTAAGGCGTTGGTATAGCACACGAAAATATGGGATTCGGGCGTAATTCTAGTTTTTTGGCTGAAAAACGCAAAAAATGAGGCGATAGGGGTCAGGAGGTCCCGGGACCACTCGGAAGGCGTGGGCTATAACACACAATAATATGGGAATCGCGCGGAATTCTAGTTGTTTGGCCGAAAAACGCAAAAAATGAGGAACGATCATGGCGGGGAGGTTACTATGGTTCCATAGGTCGTATTTGATGGCCCGGAAAATTTTTAGGCGATCGGGGTTCGGGGTTACCGGGACCCCTTGGAAGGCGTGGGCTTTGCACACGAAAATATGGAAATCGCGCGAAATTCTAGTTTTTTGGCTGAAAAACGCAAAAGACTAGGAACGATCATGGTGGGGCGGTGACTATGGTACCTTATGTCGTATTTGATAGTCCGGAAAAATTTTAGGCAATCGGGGTCCGCGGCTCCCCGGACCACTTGGAAGGCGTGGGTATAGCACACGAAAATATGGGAATCGGGCGTAATTCTAGTTTTTTGGCCGAAAAATGCAAAAAATGAGAAACGATGATGGCGGGGCGGTTACTATGGTTCCTTAGGTCGTATTTGACGGCCCGGAAAAATTTTAAGCGATTGGGGTCCGGGGGTCCCGAAACCACTTGGAAGGGTGTAGCACACAAAAATATTTTAATCGGGCAGAATTCTAGTTGTTTGGCCGAAAAACTCAACAAATGAGGAATGATCATGGCTGGGCGGTGACTTTGGTTCCTTAGGCCGTATTTGATCGTCCGGAAAATTTTTAGGCGATAGGGGTCCGGAGTTCCCGGGTTCACTTGGAAGGCGTGGGCTATAGGACACGAAAATATGGGAATCGCGCGGAATTCTAGTTTTTTGGCCGAAAAACAGAAAAAACTAGGAACGATCATGGCTGGGAGTTGACTATGGTTCCTTAGGTCTTATTTGATAGTCCGGAAAAAATTTAGGCGATAGGGGTCCGGAGACCCGGGACCACTCGGAAGGCGTGGGCTATAACACACAAAAATATGGGATCGCGCGGAATTCTAGTTGTTTGGCCGAAAAACACAAAAAAGGAGGAACGATCATGGCGGGGCGGATACTATGGTTCCTTAGGTCGTATTTGATAGTCCGGAAAAATTTTAGGCGATAGGGGTCCGGAGGTCCCGGGAACACTCGGAAGGTGTGGGCTATAACACACAAAAATATGGCAATCGCGCGAAATTTTAGTTGTTTGGCCGAAAAATGCAAAAAATAAGGAACGATCATGGCGGGACGGATACTATTGTTCCTTAGGTCGTATTTGATTGTCCGGAAAATTTTTAGGCGATCGGGGTCCGCGGCTCTTGGGACCACTCGGAATGCGTGGGTATAGCACACGAAAATATGAGAATCGGGCGAAATTCTAGGTCTTTTTCAGTAACATGCAAAAAATGTGGAAAGATCTTGACAGGGCGGTGACTATGGTTCCTTTGGTCTTATTTGATAGTCCGGAAAAATATTAGGCGATAGGGGTCCGGAGGTCCCGGGACCACTCGGAAGGCGTGGGTAAAAATATGGGAATCGCGCGGAATTCTAGTTGTTTGGCCGAAAAACGCAAAAAATGAGGAACGATCATGGCGGGGCGGATACTATGGTTCCTTAGGTCGTATTTGATAGTCCGAAAAAATTTTAGGCAATAGGGGTCAGGAGGTCCCGGGACAACTCGGAAGGCGTGGGCTATAACACAAAATAATAAGGGAATCGCGCGGAATTCTAGTTCTTTGGCCGAAAAACGCAAACAATGAGGAACGATCATGGCGGGGTGCTTACTATTGTTCCTTAGGTCATATTTAATGGCCCGGAAAATTTTTAGGCGATCGGGGTTCGGGGTTCCCGGGACCCCTTGGAAGGCGTGGGCTAAAGCACACGAAAATATGGAAATCGCGCAAAATTCTAGTTTTTTGGCTGAAAAATGCAAAAGACTAGGAACGATCATGGCGGGGTTGTGACTAAGGTTCCTTAGGTCGTATTTGATAGTCCGTAAAATTTTTAGGCGATCCGGCTCCGGGGGGCCCGACCCACTCGGAAGGCGTGGGCGATAGCACACAAAAATATGGGAATCAGGCGGAATTCTAGTTTTTTGGCCAACAAATGCAAAACATGAGGAACGATCATGGCGAGGCGGTGACTATGGTTCCTTAGGTCTTAATTGATGGCCCAAAATTTTTTTAGGCGATCCGAGACCGGCGGCCCGGCCCACTCGGAAGGCGTGGGCAATAGCACACAAAAATATGGTAATCGAGCGGAATTCTAGTTTTTTGGCCGAAAACGCAATAAATGAGGAACGATCATGGTGGGGCGGTGACTATGGTTCCTTAGGTCATATTTGATGGCCCAAAAATTTTTAGGCGATCGGGGTCCACGGCTCCCGGGACCACTCGTAAGGCGTAAGCTATAGCACACTAAAATATGCAAATCACGCGGAGTTCTAGTTTTTTGGCCAAAAAATGCAAAGCATTTGGAACGATCGTGGCGAGGCAGTGACTATGGTTCCTTAGGTCTTAATTGATGGCCCGAAAATTTTTTAGGCGATCCGAGACCGGGGGCCAGGGCCACTCGAAAGGCGTGGGCGATAGCACACAAAAATATGGGAATCGGGCGGAATTCTAGTTTTTTGGCCAAAAAATGCAAAAACTGAGGAACGATCATGGCGAGGCGGTGACTATGGGGTCCGAAAGTCCCGGAACCACTTGGAAGGGTGGGCAATAGAACACAAAAATATTGTAATCGGGCGGAATTCTAGTTTTTTGGCCGAAAAACGCAACAAATGAGGAATGATCATTGCTGGGCGGTGACTATGGTTCCTTAGGTCATATTTGATAATCCGGAAAAATATTAGGCTATAGGGGTCCGGAGGTCTTGGGACCACTCGGAAGGCGTGGGATATAACATACAAAAATATGGGAATCGCGCGAAATTCTAGTTGTTTGGCCGAAAAACGCAAAAGATGAGGAACGATCATGTCAGGGCGGATACTATGGTTCCTTAGGTCGTATTTGATAGTCCGGAAAAACTTTAGGTTATAGGGGTCAGGAGGTCCCGGGGCCACTCGGAAGGCGTGGGCTATAACACACAAAAATATGGGAATCGCGCGAAATTCTAGTTGTTTGGCCAAAAATGATAAAAAATGAGGAACGATCATGGCGAGGCGGTGACTATGGTTCCTTAGGTCCTAATTGATGGCCCGAAATTTTTTTAGGCGATCCTAGTCCGGCGGCCCGGCCCACTCGAAAAGCGTGGGTAATTGCACACAAAAATATGGTAACCGAGCGGAATTCTAGTTCTTTTGACGAAAAACACAATAAATGAGAAACGATCATGGCGGGGCGGTGACTATGGTTCCTTAGGTAGTATTTGATGGCCCGGAAAATTTTAGGCGATCGGGGTCCACGGCTCCCGGGACCACTCGGAAGGCGTAAGCTATAGCACACTAAAATATGCAAATCGCGCGGAGTTCTAGTTTTTTGGCCGAAAAATGCAAAGCATTTGGAACGATCATGGTGGGGCGGTTACTATGGTACCTTAGGTCATATTTGATAGTCCGGAAAATTTTTAGGCGATCGGGGTCCGCGGCTCCCCGGAACACTTGGAAGGCGTGGGTATAGCACACGAAAATATGGGAATCGGGCGTAATTCTAGTTTTTTGGCCGAAATATGCAAACAATGAGAAACGATGATGGCGGGGCAGTTACTATGGTTCCTTAGGTCGTATTTGACGGCCCGGATAAATTTTAGGCGATCGGGGTCCGGGGGGTCCCGGAACCACTCGGAAGGGTGGGCAATAGCACACAAAAATATTATAATCGGGCGGAATTCTAGTTTTTTGGCCGAAAAATGCGAAAAATGAGGAATGTTCATGGCTGGGCGGTGACTATGGTTCCTTAGGTCGTATTTTATAGTCCGAAAAATTTTTAGGCGATAGGGGTCCGGAGTTCCCAGGTTCACTTGGAAGGCGTGGGCTATAGGACACGAAAATATGGGAATCGCGCGGAATTCTAGTTTTTTGGCCGAAAAATGAAAAAAATAAGGAACGATCATGGCGGGGCGGATACTATGGTTCCTTAGGTCGTATTTGATTGCCCGGAAAAATTTTAGGCGATCGGGGTCCGCAGCTCTTGGGACCACTCAAAATGCGTGGGTATAGCACACGAAAATATGGGAATCGGGCGAAATTCTAGGTCTTTTTCAGTAACATGCTAAAAATGTGAAAAGATCTTGACAGGGCGGTGACTATGGTTCCTTTGGTCTTATTTGATAGTCCGGAAAAATATTAGGCGATAGGGGTCCGGAGGTCCCGGGACCACTCGAAAGGCGTGGGCTATAACACACAAAAATATGGGAATCGCGCGGAATTATAGTTGTTTGGCCGAAAAACGCAAAAAATGAGGAAAGATCATGGCGGGGCGGTAACTATGGTTCCTTAGGTCTTATTTGATAGTCCAGAAAAGGTCTTATTTGATAGTCCGGAAAAATATTAGGCGATAGGGGTCCGGAGGTCCCGGGACCACTCGGAAGGCGTGGGCTAAAACACACAAAAATATGGGAATCGCGCGGAATTCTAGTTGTTTGGCCGAAAAACGCAAAAAATGAGGAACGATCAGGGCGGGGCGGATACTATGGTTCCTTAGGTCGTATATGATAGTCCGGAAAAATTTTAGGCGATAGGGGTCAGGAGGTCCCGGGACCACTCGGAAGGCGTGGGCTATAACACACAAAAATATGGGAATCGCGCGGAATTCTACCTGTTTGGCCGAAAAACGCAAATAATGAGGAACGATCATGGCGGGGTGGTTACTATGGTTCCTTAGGTCGTATTTGATGGCCCGAAAAATTTTTAGGCGATCGGGGTTCGGGGTTCCCAGGACCTCTTGGAAGGCGTGGGCTTTAGCACACGAAAATATGGATATCGCCCGAAATTCTAGTTTTTTGGCTGAAAAATGCAAAAGACTAGGAACGATCATGGCGGGGCGGTGACAATGGTTCCTTAGGTCGTATTTGATAGTCTGGAAAATTTTTAGGCGATCCGGCTCCGGGGGGCCCGACCCACTCGGAAGGCGTGGGCGATAGCACACAAAAATATGGGAATCAGGCAAAATTCTAGTGTTTTGGCCGAAAAACGCAATAAATGAGGAACGATCATGGCGGGGCGGATACTATGGTTCCTTAGGTCGTATTTGATTGCCCGTAAAAATTTTATGCGATCGGGGTCCGCGACTCTTGGGACCACTTAGAATGCGTGGGTATAGCACACGAAAATATGAGAATCGGGCAAAATTCTAGGTCTTTTTCAGTAATATGCTAAAAATGTGGAAAGATCTTGACAGGGCGGTGACTATGGTTCCTTTGGTCTTATTTGATAGTCCGGAAAATTTTTAGGCGATAGGGGTCCTGAGGTCCCGGGACCACTCGGAAGGTGTGGGCTATAACACACAAAAATATGGGAATCGCGCGGAATTCTAGTTGTTTGGCCGAAAAACGCAAAAACTAAGGAACGATCATGGCTGGGCGGTGACTATGGTTCCTTAGGTTTTATTTGATAGTCTGGAAAAATTTTAGGCGATAGGGGTCCGGAGACCCGGGACCACTTGTAAGGCATGGGTATAGCACAAAACAATATGGGAATCGGGCGGAATTCTAGTTGTTTGGCCGAAAAATGCAAAAAATGAGAAACGATCATGGCGGGAAGGTGACTATGGTTCCTTAGGTCTTATTTGATAGTACGGAAAAATTTTAGGCGATAGGGGTCCGGAGTTCCCGGGTTCACTTGGAAGGCGTGGGCTATTGGACACGAAAATATGGGAATCGCGCGGAATTCTAGTTTTTTGGCCGAAAAACAGAAAAAACTAGGAACGATCATGGCTGGGCGGTGACTATGGTTCCTTATGTCTTATTTGATAGTCCGGAAAAATTTTAGGCGATAGGGGTCAGGAGGTCCCGGGACCACTCGGAAGGTGTGGGCTATAACACATAAAAATATGGGAATCGCGCGGTATTCTAGTTGTTTGGCCGAAAAACGCAAAAAATAAGGAACGATCATGGCGGGGCGGATACTATGTTTCCTTAGGTCGTATTTGATTGCCCGGAAAAATTTTAGGCGATCTGGGTCCGCGGCTCTTGGGACCACTCAGAATGCGTGGGTATAGCACACAAAAATATGGGAATCGGGCGAAATTCTAGGTCCTTTTCAGTATCATGCCAAAAATGTGGAAAGATCTTGACAGGGCGGTGACTATGGTTCCTTTGGTCTTATTTGATGGTCCGGAAAAATATTAGGCGATAGGGGTCCGGAGGTCCCGGGACCACTCGGAAGGCGTGGGCTATAACACACAAAAATATGGGAATCGCGTGGAATTCTAGTTGTTTGGCCGAAAAACGCAAAAAATGAGGAACGATCATGGCGGGGCGGTGACTATGGTTCCTTAGGTCTTATTTGATAGGCCGGAAAAATATTAGGCGATAGGGGTCCGGAGGTCCCGGGACCACTCGCAAGGCGTGGGCTAAAACATACAAAAATATGGGAATCGCGTGGAATTCTAGTTGTTTGGCCGAAAAACGCAAAAAATGAGGAACGATCATGGCAGGGCGGATACTATGGTTCCTAAGGTCGTATATGATAGTCCGGAAAAATTTTAGGCGATAGGGGTCAGGAGGTCCCGGGACCACTCGGAAGGCGTGGGCTATAACACAAAAAAATATGGGAATCGCGCGAAATTCTACTTGTTTGGCCGAAAAACGCAAAAAATGAGGAACGATCATGGCGGTGTGGTTACTATGGTTCCTTAGGTCGTATTTGATGGCCCAGAAAATTTTTAGGCGATCGGGGTTCGGGGTTCCCAGGACCCCTTGGAAGGCGTGGGCTTTAGCACACGAAAATATGGAAATCGCCCGAAATTCTAGTTTTTTGGCTGAAAAATGCAAAAGACTAGGAACGATCATGGCGGCGCGGTGACTATGGTTCCTTATGTCATATTTGATAGTCTGGAAAATTTTTAGGCGATCCGGCTCCGGGGAGCCCGACCCACTCGGAAGGCGTGGGCGATAGCACACAAAAATATGGGAATCGGGCAAAATTCTAGTTTTTTCGCCAAAAACGCAATAAATGAGGAACGATCATGGCGGGGCGGTGACTATGGTTCCTTAGGTCATATTTGATGGCCCGGAAAATTTTAGGCGATCGGGGTCCACGGCTCCCGGGACCACTCAGAAGGCGTAAGCTATAGCACACTAAAATAGGCAAATCGCGCGGAGTTCTAGTTTTTTGGCCGAAAAATGCAAAGCATTTGGAACGATCATGGTGGGGCGGTGACTATGGTACCTTAGGTCGTATTTGATAGTCCGGAAAAATTTTAGGCGATAGGGGTCCTGAGGTCCCGGGACCACTCGGAAGGTGTGGGCTATAACACATAAAAATATGGGAATCGCGCGGTATTCTAGTTGTTTGGCCGAAAAACGCAAAAAATAAGGAACGATCATGGCGGGGCGGAAACTATGGTTCCTTAGGTCGTATTTGATTGCCCAGAAAAATTTTAGGCGATCGGGGTCCGCGGCTCTTGGGACCACTCAGAATGCGTGGGTATAGCACACAAAAATATGGGAATCGGGCAAAATTCTAGGTCTTTTTCAGTAACATGCTAAAAATGTGGAAAGATCTTGACAGGGCGGTGACTATGGTTCCTTTGGTCTTATTTGATAGTCCGGAAAAATATTAGGCGATAGGGGTCCGGAGGTCCCGGGATCACTCGGAAGGCGTGGGCTATAACACACAAAAATATGGGAATCGCGCGGAATTCTAGTTGTTTGGCCGAAAAACACAAAAAATGAGGAACGATCATGGCGGGGCGGTGACTATGGTTCCTTAGGTCTTATTTGATAGTCCGGAAAAATATTAGGCGATAGGGGTCCGGAGGTCCCGGGACCACTCGGAAGGCGTGGGCTAAAACACACAAAAATATGGGAATCGCGCGGAATTCTAGTTGTTTGGCCGAAAAACGCAAAAAATGAGGAACGATCATGGCAGGGCGGATACTATGGTTCCTAAGGTTGTATCTGATAGTCCGGAAAAATTTTAGGCGATAGGGGTCAGGAGGTCCCGGGACCACTCGGAAGGCGTGGGCTATAAGACACAAAAATATGGGAATCGCGCGGAATTCTACCTGTTTTGCCGAAAAACGCAAAAAATGAGGAACGATCATGGCGGGGTGGTTACTATGGTTCCTTAGGTCGTATTTGGTGGCCCGGAAAATTTTTAGGCGATCGGGGTTTGGGGTTCCCAGGACCCCTTGGAAGGCGTGGGCTTTAGCACGCGAAAATATGGAAATCGCCCGAAATTCTAGTTTTTTGGCTGAAAAATGCAAAAGACTAGGAACGATCATTGTGGGGTGGTGACTATGGTTCCTTAGGTCGTATTTGATTGTCTGGAAAATTTTTAGGCGATCTGGCTCCTGGGGGCCCGACCCACTCGGAAGGCGTGGGCGATAGCACCCAAAAATATGGGAATCAGGCAAAATTCTAGTTTATTGGCCGAAAAACGCAATAAATGAGGAACGATCATGGCGCGGCGGATACTATGGTTCCTTAGAACGTATTTGATTGCCCGGAAAAATTTTAGGCGATCGGGGTCCGCGGCTCTTGGGACCACTTAGAATGCGTGGGTATAGCACACGAAAATATTGGAATCGGGCGAAATTCTAGGTCTTTTTCAGTAATATGCTAAAAATGTGGAAAGATCTTGACAGGGCGGTGACTATGGTTCCTTTGGTCTTATTTGATAGTCCGGAAAATTTTTAGGCGATAGGGGTCTTGAGGTCCCGGGACCAGTCGGAAGGTGTGGGCTATAACACACAAAAATATGGGAATCGCGCGGAATTCTATTTGTTTGGCCGAAAAACGCAAAAACTAAGGAACGATCATGGCTGGGCGGTGACTATGGTTCCTTAGGTTTTATTTGATAGTCCGGAAAAATATTAGGCGATAGGGGTCCGGAGGTCCCGGGACCACTCGGAAGGCGTGGGTATAGCACAAAAAATATGAGAATCGGGCTGAATTCTAGTTGTTTGGCCGAAAAATGCAAAAAATGAGAAACGATCATGGCGGGAAGGTGACTATGGTTCCTTAGGTCTTATTTGATAGTCCGAAAAAATTTTAGGCGATGGGGGTCCGGAGTTCCCGAGTTCACTTGGAAGGAGTGGGCTATTGGACACGAAAATATGGGAATCGCGCGGAATTCTAGTTTTTTGGCCGAAAAACAGAAAACACTCGGAACGATCATGGATGGGCGGTGACTATGGTTCCTTAGGTCTTATTTCATAGTCCGGAAAAGTTTTAGGCGATAGGGGTAAGGAGACCCGGGACCACTCGTAGGCGTGGGCTATAACACACAAAAATATGGGATCGCGCAGAATTCTAGTTCTTTGGCCGAAAAACACAAAAAATGAGGAACGATCATGGCGGGGCGGATACTATGGTTCCTTAGGTCGTATTTGATAGTCCGGAAAAATTTTAGGCGATAGGGGTCAGGAGGTCCCGGGACCACTCGGAAGGTGTGAGCTATAACACACAAAAATATGGGAATCGCGCGGAACTCTAGTTGTTTGGCCGAAAAACGCAAAAAATAAGGAACGATCATGGCGGGGCGGATATTAAGGTTCCTTAGGTCGTATTTGATTGGCCGGAAAAATTTTAGGCGATCGGGGTCCGCGGCTCTTGGGACCACTCAGAATGCGTGGGTATAGCACACAAAAATATGGGAATCGGGCGAAATTCTAGGTCTTTTTCAGTAACATACTAAAAATGTGGAAAGATCTTGACAGGGCAGTGACTATGGTTCCTTTGGTCTTATTTGATAGTCCGGAAAAAATTTAGGCGATAGGGGTCCGGAGGTCCCGGGACCACTCGGAAGGCGTGGGATATAACACACAAAAATATGGGAATCGTGCGGAATTCTAGTTGTTTGGCCGAAAAACGCAAAAATGAGGAATGATCATGGCGGGGCGGTGACTATGGTTCCTTAGGTCTTATTTGATAGTCTGGAAAAATATTAGGCGATAGGGGTCCGGAGGTCCCGGGACCACTCGGAAGGCGTGGGCTAAAACACACAAAAATATGGGAATCGCGCGGAATTCTAGTTGTTTGGCCGAAAAACGCAAAAAATGAGGAACGATCATGGCAGGGCGGATACTATGGTTCCTAAGGTTGTATATGATAGTCTGGAAAAATTTTAGGCGATAGGGGTCAGGAGGTCCCGGGACCACTCGGAAGGCGTGGGCTATAACATACAAAAATATGGGAATCGCGCGGAATTCTACCTGTTTGGCCGAAAAACGTAAAAAATGAGGAACCATCATGGCGGGGTGGTTACTATGGTTCCTTAGGTCGTATTTGATGGCCCGGAAAATTTTTAGGCGATCGGGGTTCGGGGTTCCCAGGACCCCTTGGAAGGCGTGGGCTTTAGCACACGAAAATATGGAAATCGCCCGAAATTCTAGTTTTTTAGCTGAAAAATGCAAAAGACTAGGAACGATCATGGCGGGGTGGTGACTATGGTTCCTTAGGTCGTATTTGATAGTCTGGAAAATTTTTAGGCGATCCGGCTCCGGGGGGCCCGACCCACTCGGAAGGCATGGGCGATAGCACACAAAAATATGGGAATCGGTCAAAATTCTAGTTTTTTTGCCAAAAAACGCAATAACTGAGGAACGATCATGGCGGGGCGGTGACTATGGTTCCTTAGGTCATATTTGATGGCCCGGAAAATTTTAGGCGATCGGGGTCCACGGCTCCCGGGACCACTCAGAAGGCGTAAGCTATAGCACACTAAAATATGCAAATCGCGCGGAGTTCTAGTTTTTTGGCCGAAAAATGCAAAGCATTTGGAACGATCATGGTGGGGCAGTGACTATGGTACCTTAGGTCGTATTTGATAGTCCAGAAAAATTTTAGGCGATAGGGGTTCTGAGGTCCCGGGACCACTCGGAAGGTGTGGGCTATAACACACAAAAATATGGGAATCGCGCGGAATTCTAGTTGTTTGGCCGAAAAACGCAAAAAATGAAGAACGATCATTGCGGGGTAGTTACTATGGTTCCTTAGGTCGTATTTGATGGCCCGGAAAATTTTTAGGCGATCGGGGTTCGGGGTTCCCAGGACTCCTTGGAAGGCGTGGGCTAAAGCACACGAAAATATGGAAATCGCGCGGAATTCTAGTTTTTTGGCAGAAAAACACAAAAGACTAGGAACGATCATGGCGGGGCGGTGACTATGGTTCCTTAGGTGGTATTTGATAGTCCGAAAAATTTTTAGGCGATCCGGCTCTGGGGGGCCGGACCCACTCTGAAGGCGTGGGCGATAGCACACAAAAATATGGGAATCGGGCGGAATTCTAGTTTTATGGCCAAAAATGCAATAAATGAGGAACGATCATGGCGAGGCGGTGACTATGGTTCCTTAGGTCCTAATTGATGGCCCGAAAAGTTTTTAGGTGATCCGAGTCCAGCGGCCCGGCCCACTCGGAAGGCGTGGGCAATAGCACACAAAAATATGGTAATCTAGCGGAATTCTAGTTTTTTGGCCGAAAAACGCAATAAATGAGGAACGATCATGGAGGGGCGGTGACTATGGTTCCTTAGGTCGTATTTGATGGCCCGAAAAATTTTAGGCGATCGGGGTCCACTGCACCCGGGACCACTCGGAAGGCGTAAGCTATAGCACACTAAAATATGCAAATCGCGCAGAGTTCTAGTTTTTTCGCAAAAAAATGCAAAGCATTTGGAATGATCATGGTGTGGCGGTGACTATGGTACCTTAGGTCGTATTTGATAGTCCGGAAAAATTTTAGGCGATCGGGGTCCGCGGCTCCCCGGACCACTTGGAAGGCGTGGGTATAGCACACGAAAATATGGGAATCGGGCGTAATTCTAGTTTTTTGGCCGAAAATTGCAAAAAATGAGAAACGATGATGGCGGGGCGGTTACTATGGTTCCTTAGGTCGTATTTGACTGCCCGGAAAAATTTTAGGCGATCGGGGTCCGGGGGTCCCGGAACCACTTGGAAGGGTGGGCAATAGCACACAAAAAAATTGTAATCGGGCGCAATTCCAGTTTTTTGGCCGAAAAACGCAACAAATGAGGAATGATCATGGCTGGGCGGTGACTATGGTTCCTTAGGTCGTATTTGATAGTCCGGAAAAATTTTAAGCGATAGGGGTCCGGAGTTCCCAGGTTCACTTGGAAGGCGTGGGCTATAAGACACGAAAATATGGGAATCGCGCGGAATTCTAGTTTTTTGGCCGAAAAACGGAAAAAACTAGGAACGATCATGGCTGGGCGGTGACTATGGTTCCTTAGGTCTTATTTGATAGTCCGGAAAAATATTAGGCGATAGGGGTCCGGAGACCCGGGACCACTCGGAAGGCGTGGGCTATAACACATAAAAATATGGGATCGCGCGGAATTCTAGTTGTTTGGCCGAAAAACGCAACAAATGAGGAACGATCATGGCGTGGCAGATACTATGGTTCCTTAGGTCGTATTTGATAGACCGGAAAAATTTTAGGCGATAGGGGTCAGGAGGTCCCGGGACCACTCGGTAGGCGTGGGCAATAGCACACAAAAATATGTTAATCGAGCGGAATTCTAGCTTTTGGCCGAAAAACGCAATAAATGAGGAACGATCATGGAGGGGCGGTGACTATGGTTCCTTAGGTCTTATTTGATAGTCCGGAAAAATATTAGGCGGTAGGGGTCCGGAGGTCCCGGGAACACTCGGAAGGCGTGGGCAATAGCACACAAAAATATGTGAATCGCGCGGAATTCTAGTTGTTTGGCCGAAAAACGCAAAAAATGAGGAACGATCATGGCGGGGCTGATACTATGGTTCCTTAGGTCATATTTTATAGTCAGGAAAAATTTTAGGTGATAGGGGTCAGGAGGTCCCCGGACCACTCGGAAGGCGTGGGCTATAACACACAAAAATATGGGAATCGCGCGGAATTCTAGTTGTTTGGCCGAAAAATGCAAAAAATGAGGAACGATCATGGCGGGGTGGTTACTATGGTTCCTTAGGTCGTATTCGATGTCCCGGAAAATTTTAAGGCGATCGGGGTTCGGGGTTCCCGAGACCCCTTGGAAGGCGTGGGCTAAAGCACACGAAAATATGGAATCGCGCGAAATTCTAGTTTTTTGCGGAAAAACGCAAAAGAGTAGGAACGATCATGGTGGGTCGGTGACTATGGTTCCTTAGGTCGTATATGATAGTCCGGAAAAATATTAGGCGATAGGGGTCCGGAGTTCCCGGGTTCACTTGGAAGGCGTGGGCTATAGGACACGAAAATATGGGAATCGCGCGGAATTCTAGTTTTTTGGCCGAAAAACTAGGAACGATCATGGCGGGGTGGTGACTATGGTTCCTTAGGTCGTATTTGATAGTCTGGAAAATTTTTAGGCGATCCGGCTCCGGGGGGCCCGACCCACTCGGAAGGCGTGGGCGATAGCACACAAAAATATGGGAATCGGGCAAAATTCTAGTTTTTTTGCCAAAAAACGCAATAAATGAGGAACGATCATGGCGGGGCGGTGACTATGGTTCCTTAGGTCATATTTTATGGCCCGGAAAATTTTAGGCGATCGGGGTCCACGGCTCTCGGGACCACTCAGAAGGCGTAAGCTATAGCACACTAAAATATGCAAATCGCGTGGAGTTCTAGTTTTTTGGCCGAAAAATGGAAAGCATTTGGAATGATCATGGTGGGGAGGTGACTATGGTACCTTAGGTCGTATTTGATAGTCCGGAAAAATTTTAGGCGAAAGGGGTTCTGAGGTCCCTGGACCACTCGGAAGGTGTGGGCTATAACACACAAAAATATGGGAATCGCGCGGAATTCTAGTTGTTTGGCCGAAAAACGCAAAAAATGAAGAACGATCATGGCGGGGTAGTTACTATGGTTCCTTAGGTCGTATTTGATGGCCCGGAAAATTTTTAGGCAATCGGAGTTCGGGGTTCCCAGGACTCCTTGGAAGGCGTGGGCTAAAGCACACGAAAATATGGAAATCGCGCGGAATTCTAGTTTTTTGGCTGAAAAACGCAAAAGACTAGGAAAGATTATGGCGGGGCGGTGACTATGGTTCCTTAGGTGGTATTTGATAGTCCGGAAAATTTTTAGGCGATCCGGCTCTGGGGGGCCGGACCCACTCTGAAGGCGTGGGCGATAGCACACAAAAATATGGGAATCGGGCGGAATTCTAGTTTTATGGCCAAAAATGCAAAAAATGAGGAACGATCATGGCGAGGCGGTGACTATGGTTCCTTAGGTCCTAATTGATGGCCCGAATATTTTTTAGGTGATCCGAGTCCGGTGGCCCGGCCCACTCGGAAGGCGTGGGCAATAGCACACAAAAATATAGTAATCGAGCGAAATTCTAGTTTTTTGGCCGAAAAACGCAATAAATGAGGAACGATCATGGCGGGGCGGTGACTATGGTTCTTTAGGTCGTATTTGATGGCCCGGAAAATTTTAGGCGATCGGGGTCCACGGCATCCGGGACCACTCGGAAGGCGTAAGCTATAGCACACTAAAATATGCAAATCGCGCAGAGTTCTAGTTTTTTCGCCAAAAAATGCAAAGCATTTGGAACGATCATGGTTTGGCAGTGACTATGGTACCTTAGGTCGTATTTGATAGTCCGGAAAAATTTTAGGCGATCGGGGTCCGCGGCTCTCCGGACCACTTGGAAGGCGTGGGTATAGCACACGAAAATATGGGAATCGGGCGTAATTCTAGGTTTTTGGCCGAAAATTGCAAAAAATGAGAAACGATGATGGCGGGGCAGTTACTATGGTTCCTTAGGTCGTATTTGACGGCCCGGAAAAATTTTAGGCGATCGGGGTCCGGGGGTCCCGGAACCACTTGGAAGGGTGGGCAATAGCACACAAAACAATTGTAATCGGGCGGAATTCCAGTTTTTTGGCCGAAAAACGCAACAAATGAGGAATGATCATGGCTGGGCGGTGACTATGGTTCCTTAGGTCGTATTTGATAGTCCGGAAAATTTTAAGCGATAGGGGTCCGGAGTTCCCAGGTTCACTTGGAAGGCGTGGGCTATAAGACACGAAAATATGGGAATCGCGCGGAATTCTAGTTTTTTGGCCGAAAAACGGAAAAAACTAGGAACGATCATGGCTGGGCGGTGACTATGGTTCCTTAGGTCTTATTTGATAGTCCGGGAAAATATTAGGCGATAGGGGTCCGGAGACCCGGGACCACTCGGAAGGCGTGGGCTATAACACACAAAAATATGGGATCGCACGAAATTCTAGTTGTTTGGCCGAAAAACGCAAAAAATGAGGAACGATCATGGCGTGGCAGATACTATGGTTCCTTAGGTTGTATTTGATAGTCCGGAAAAATTTTAGGCGATAGGGGTCAGGAAGTCCCGGGACCACTCGGAAGGCGTGGGCAATAGCACACAAAAATATGGTAATTGAGCGGAATTCTAGTTTTTGGCCGAAAAACGCAATAAATGAGGAACGATCATGGAGGGGCGGTGACTATGGTTCCTTAGGTCTTATTTGATAGTCCGGAAAAATAATAGGCGGTAGGGGTCCGGAGGTCCCGGGACCACTCGGAAGGCGTGGGCAATAACACACAAAAATATGGGAATCGTGCGGAATTCTAGTTGTTTGGCCGAAAAACGCAAAAAATGAGGAACGATCATGGCGGGGCCGATACTATGGTTCCTTAGGTCGTATTTGATAGTCAGGAAAAATTTTAGGTGATAGGGGTCAGGAGGTCCCGGGACCACTCGGAAGGCGTGGGCTATAACACACAAAAATATGGGAATCGCGCGGAATTCTAGTTATTTGGCCGAAAAATGCAAAAAATGAGGAACGATCATGGCGGGGTGGTTACTATGGTTCCTTAGGTCGTATTCGATGTCCCGGAAAATTTTAAGGCGATCGGGGTTCGGGGTTCCCGGGACCCCTTGGAAGGCGTGGGCTAAAGCACACGAAAATATGGAAATCGCGCGAAATTCTAGTTTTTTGCTGAAAAACGCAAAAGACTAGGAACGATCATGGCGGGTCGGTGACTATGGTTCCTTAGGTCGTATATGATAGTCCGGAAAAATATTAGGCGATAGGGGTCTGGAGTTCCCGGGTTCACTTGGAAGGCGTGGGCTATAGGACACGAAAATATGGGAATCGCGCGGAATTCTAGTTTTTTGGCCGAAAAACTAGGAACGATCATGGCGGGGTGGTGACTATGGTTCCTTAGGTCGTATTTTATAGTCCGGAAAATTTTTAGGCGATCCGGCTCCGGGGGGCTCGACCCACTCGGAAGGCGTGGGCGATAGCACACAAAAATATGGGAAACGGGCGGAATACTAGTTTTTTGGCCAAAAAATGCAAAAAATGAGGAACGATCATGGCGAGGCGGTGACTATGGTTCCTTAGGTCCTAATTGATTGCCCGAAAATTTTTTAGGCGATCCGAGACCGGCGGCCCGGCCCACTCGGAAGGCGTGGGCAATAGCACACAAAAATATGGTAATCGAGCGGAATTCTAGTTTTTTGGCCGAAAAACGCAATAAATGAGGAACGATCATGGCGGGGCGGTGACTATGGTTCCTTAGGTCATATTTGATGGCCCGGAAAATTTAAGGCGATCGGGGTCCACGGCTCCCGGGACCACTCGGAAGGCGTAAGCTATAGCACACTAAAATATGCAAATCGCGCGGAGTTCTAGTTTTTTGGCCGAAAAATGCAAAGCATTTGGAACGATCATGGTGGGGCGGTGACTATGGTATCTTAGGTCGTATTTGATAGTCCGGAAAAATTTTAGGCGATAGGGGTCCTGAGGTCCCGGGACCTCTCGGAAGGTGTGGGCTATAACACACAAAAATATGGGAATCGCGCGGAATTCTAGTTGTTTGGCCGAAAAATGCAAAAACTAAGGAACGATCATGGCTGGGCGGTGACTATGGTTCCTTAGGTTTTATTTGATAGTCCGGAAAAATTTTAGGCGATCCGAGTCCGACGGCCCGGCCCACTCGGAAGGCGTGGGCAATAGCACACAAAAATATGGTAATCGAGCGGAATTCTAGTTTTTGGCCGAAAAACGCAATAAATGAGGAACGATCATGGCGGGGCGGTGACTATGGTTCCTTAGGTCATATTTGATGGCCTGGAAAATTTTAGGCGATCGGGGTCCACGGCTCCCGGGACCACTCGGAAGGCGTAAGCTGTAGCACACTAAAATATGCAAATCGCGCGGAGTTCTAGTTTTTTGGCCGAAAAATGCAAAGCATTTGGAACGATCATGGTGGGGCGGTGACTATGGTATCTTAAGTCGAATTTTATAGTCCGGAAAAATTTTAGGCGATAGGGGTCCTGAGGTCCCGGGACCACTCGGAAGGTGTGGGCTATAACACACAAAAATATGGGAATCGCGCGAAATTCTAGTTGTCTGGCCGAAAAACAGAAAAAACTAGGAACGATCATGGTTGGGCGGTGACTATGGTTCCTTAGGTCTTATTTGATAGTCCGGAAATATTTTAGGCGATAGGGGTCAGGAGACCTGGGACCACTCGAAGGCGTGGGCTATAACACACAAAAA
This sequence comes from Nicotiana tabacum, assembly GCF_000715075.1. Lineage (NCBI taxonomy): Eukaryota > Viridiplantae > Streptophyta > Magnoliopsida > Solanales > Solanaceae > Nicotiana > Nicotiana tabacum. The sequence continues at coordinate 188,495 of NW_027438291.1, read as the reverse complement.
TATGGGATCGCGCAGAATTCTAGTTCTTTGGCCGAAAAACACAAAAAATGAGGAACGATCATGGCGGGGTGGTTACCATGGTTCCTTAGGTCGTATTTGATGGACCGGAAAATTTTTAGGTGATCCGGCTCCGGGGGGCCCGGCCCACTCAGAAGGCGTGGGCGATAGCACACAAAAATATGGAAATCGAGCGGAATTCTAGTTTTTTTGCCGAAAAACGCAAACAATGAGGAACGATCATGGCGGTCCTGATACTATGGTTGCTTAGGTCGTATTTGATAGTCCGGAAAAATTTTGGCGATAGGGGTCAGGAGGTCCCGGGACCACTCGGAAGGCGTGGGCTATAACACACAAAAATATGGGAATCGCGCGGAATTCTAGTTGTTTGGCCAAAAAAGATAAAAAATGAGGAACGATCATGGCGAGGCGGTGACTATGGTTCCTTAGGTCTTATTTGATAGTCCGGAAAAATTTTAGGCGATAGGGGTCAGGAGGTCCCGGGACCACTCGGAAGGCGTGGGCTATAACACACAATAATATGGGAATCGCGCGGAATTCTAGTTGTTTGGCCGAAAAATGCAAAAAATGAGGAACGATCATGGCAGGGTGGTTACTATGGTTCCTTAGGTCGTATTTGATGGCCCTGAAAATTTTTAGGGGATCGGGGTTCAGGGTTCCCGGGACCCCTTGGAAGGCGTGGGCTAAAGCACACGAAAATATGGAAATCGCGCGAAATTCTAGTTTTTTGGCTGAAAAATGCAAAAGACTAGGAACGATGATGGCGGGGGTGACTATGGTTCCTTAGGTCGTATTTGATAGTCCGGAAAATTTTTAGGCGATCCGGCTCCGGGGGACCCGACCCACTCAGAAGGCGTGGGCGATAGCACACAAAAATATGGAAATCGGGCGGAATTCTAGTTTTTTGGCCAAAAAATGCAAAAAATGAGGAACGATCATGGCGAGGCGGTGACTATGGTTCCTTAGGTCTTAATTGATGGCCCAAAATTTTTTGGCGATCCGAGTCCGGCGGCCCGGCCCACTCGGAAGGCGTGGGTAATAGCACACAAAAATATGGTAATCGAGCGGAATTCGAGTTTTTTTTCCGAAAAACACAAAAAATGAGGAACGATCATGGTGAGGCGGATACTATGGTTCCTTAGGTCGTATTTGATAGTCCGGAAAAATTTTAGGCGATAGGGGTCAGGAGGTCCCGGGACCACTCGGAAGGCGTGGGCTATAACACACAAAAATATGGGAATCGCGCGGAATTCTAGTTGTTTGGCCGAAAAACGCAAAAAATAAGGAACGATCATGGCGGGGCGGATACTATGGTTCCTTAGGTCTTATATGATAGTCAGGAAAAATTTTAGGCGATCGGGGTTACCGGGACCCCTTGGAAGGTGTGGGCTAAAGCACACGAAAATATGGAAATCGCACGAAATTCTAGTTTTTTGGCTGAAAAACGCAAAAGACTAGGATCGATCATGGCGGGGCGGTGACTATGGTTCCTTAGGTCTTATTTGATAGTCCGGAAAAATATTAGGCGATAGGGGTCCGGAGTTCCCGGGTTCACTTGGAAGGCGTGGGCTATAGGACACGAAAATATGGGAATCGCGCGGAATTCTAGTTTTTTGGCCGAAAAACTAGGAACGATCATGGCAGGGTCAGGAGGTCCCGGGACCACTCGGAAGGCGTGGGCAATAACACACAAAAATATGGGAATCGTGCGGAATTCTAGTTGTTTGGCCGAAAAACGCAAAAAATGAGGAACGATCATGGCAGGGTGGTTACTATGGTTCCTTAGGTCGTATTTGATGGCCCTGAAAATTTTTAGGCGATCGGGGTTCGGGGTTCCCGGGACCCCTTGGAAGGCGTGGGCTAAAGCACACGAAAATATGGAAATCGCGCGAAATTCTAGTTTTTTGGCTGAAAAACGCAAAAGACTAGGAACGATGATGGCGGGGCAGTGACTATGGTTCCATAGGTCGTATTTGATAGTCCGGAAAATTTTTAGGCGATCCGGCTCCGGGGGGCCCGACCCACTCAGAAGGCGTGGGCGATAGCACACAAAAATATGGAAATCGGGTGGAATTCTAGTTTTTTGGCCAAAAAATGCAAAAGATGAGGAACGATCATGGCGAGGTGGTGACTATGGTTCCTTAGGTCTTAATTGATGGCCCACAAATTTTTTAGGCGATCCGAGTCCGGCAGCCCGGCCCACTCGGAAGGCGTGGGTAATAACACACAAAAATATGGTAATCGAGTGGAATTCTAGTTTTGTTTCCGAAAAACGCAAAAAATGAGGAACGATCATGGTGGGGCGGATACTATGGTTCCTTAGGTCGTATTTGATAGTCCGGAAAAATTTTAGGCGATCGGGGTTCGGGGTTCCCGGGACCCCTTGGAAGGCGTGGGCTAAAGCACACGAAAATATGGAAATCGCACGAAATTCTAGTTTTCTGGCTGAAAAACGCAAAAGACTAGGATCGATCATGGCAGGGCGGTGACTATGGTTCCTTAGGTCTTATTTGATAGTCCGGAAAAATATTAGGCGATAGGGGTCCGGAGTTCCCGGGACCACTCGGAAGGCGTGGGCTATAACACACAAAAATATGGGAATCGCGCGGAATTCTAGTTGTTTGGCCAAAAAAGATAAAAAATGAGGAACGATCATGGCGAGGCGGTGACTATTGTTCCTTAGGTCTTATTTGATAGTCCGGAAAAATTTTAGGCGATAGGGGTCAGGAGGTCCCGGGACCACTCGGAAGGCGTGGGCTATAACATACAATAATATGGGAATCGTGCGGAATTCTAGTTGTTTGGCCGAAAAATGCAAAAAATGAGGAACGATCATGGCAGGGTGGTTACTATGGTTCCTTAGGTCGTATTTGATAGCCCTGAAAATTTTTAGGCGATCGGGGTTCGGGGTTCCCGGGACCCCTTGGAAGGCGTGGGCTAAAGCACACGAAAATATGGAAATCGCGCGAAATTCTAGTTTTTTGGCTGAAAAATGCAAAAGACTAGGATCGATCATGGCGGGGCGGTGACTATGGTTCCTTAGGTCTTATTTGATAGTCCGGAAAAATATTAGGCGATAGGGGTCCGGAGTTCCCGGGTTCACTTGGAAGGAGTGGGCTATAGGACACGAAAATATGGGAATCGCGCGGAATTCTAGTTGTTTGGCCAAAAAATGCAAAAAATGAGGAACGATCATGGCGAGGCGGTGACTATGGTTCCTTAGGTCCTAATTGATGGCCCGAAAGTTTTTTAGGCAATCCGAGTCCGGCGGCCCGGCCCACTCGGAAGGCGTGGGTAATAGCACTCAAAAATATGGTAATCGAGCGGAATTCTAGTTTTTTGGCCGAAAAACGCAAAAAATGAGGAACGATCATGGCGGGGCGGATACTATGGTTCCTTAGGTCGTATTTGATAGTCCGGAAAAATTTTAGGCGATAGGGGTCAGGAGGTCACGGGACCACTCGGAAGGCGTGGGCAATAACACACAAAAATATGGGAATCATGCGGAATTCTAGCTGTTTGGCCGAAAAACGCAAAAAATGAGGAACGATCATGGCAGGGTGGTTACTATGGTTCCTTAGGTCGTATTTGATGGCCCTGAAAATTTTTAGGCGATCGGGGTTCGGGGTTCCCGGGACCCCTTGGAAGGCGTGGGCTAAAGCACACGAAAATATGGAAATCGCGCGAAATTCTAGTTTTTGGCTGAAAAACGCAAAAGACTAGGAACGATCATGGCGGGGCAGTGACTATGGTTCCTTAGGTCATATTTGATAGTCCGGAAAATTTTTAGGCGATCCGGCTCCGGGGGCCTGACCCACTCAGAAGGCGTGGGTGATAGCACACATAAATATGGAAATCGGGTGGAATTCTAGTTTTTTGGCCAAAAAATGCAAAAGATGAGGAATGATCATGGCGAGGTGGTGACTATGGTTCCTTAGGTCATAAGTGATGGCCCACAAATTTTTTAGGCGATCCGAGTCCGGCGGCCCGGCCCACTCGGAAGGCGTGGGTAATAGCACACAAAAATATGGTAATCGAGCGGAATTCTAGTTTTTTTTCCGAAAAACGCAAAAAATGAGGAACGATCATGGTGGGGCGGATACTATGGTTCCTTAGGTCGTATTTGATAGTCCGGAAAAATTTTAGGCGATCGGGGTTCGGGGTTCCCGGGACCCCTTGGAAGGCGTGGGCTAAAGCACACGAAAATATGGAAATCGCACGAAATTCTAGTTTTCTCGCTGAAAAACGCAAAAGACTAGGATCGATCATGGCGGGGCGGTGACTATGGTTCCTTAGGTCTTATTTGATAGTCCGAAAAAATATTAGGCGATAGGGGTCCGGAGTTCCCGGGTTCACTTGGAAGGCGTGGGCTATAGGACACGAAAATATGGGAATCGCGCGGAATTCTAGTTTTTTGGCCGAAAAACTAGGAACGATCATGGCGGGGTGGTGACTATGGTTCCTTAGGTCGTATTTGATAGACCGAAAATTTTTTCGGCGATCCGGCTCAGGGGGGCTCGACCCACTTGGAAGGCGTGGGCGATAGCACACAAAAATATGGGAAACGGGCGGAATTCTAGTTTTTTGGCCAAAAAATGCAAAAAAATGAGGAACGATCATGGCGTGGAGGTGACTATGGTTCCTTAGGTCTTATTTGATAGTCCGGAAAAATATTAGGCGATAGGGGTCCGGAGTTCCCGGGTTCACTTGGAAGGCGTGGGCTATAGGACACGAAAATATAGGAATCGCGCGGAATTCTAGTTTTTTGGCCGAAAAACTAGGAACGATCATGGCGGGGTGGTGACTATGGTTCCTTAGGTCGTATTTTATAGTGCGGAAAATTTTTAGGCGATCCGGCTCCGGGGGGCTCGACCCACTCGGAAGGCGTGGGCGAAAGCACACAAAAATATGGGAAACGGGCGGAATACTAGTTTTTTGGCCAAAAAATGCAAAAAATGAGGAACGATCATGGCGAGGCGGTGACTATGGTTCCTTAGGTCCTAATTGATGGCCCAAAAATTTTTTAGGCGATCCGAGTCCGGAGGCCCGGCCCACTCGGAAGGCGTGGGTAATAGCACACAAAAATATGGTAATCGAGCGGAATTCTAGTTTTTTGGCCGAAAAACACAAAAAATGAGGAACTATCATGGCGGGGTGGATACTATGGTTCCTTAGGTCGTATTTGATAGTCCGGAAAATTTTTAGGCGATAGGGGTCAGGAGGTCCCGGGACCACTCGGAAGGCGTGGGCTATAACACACAAAAATATGGGAATCGCGCGGAATTCTAGTTGTTTGGCTGAATAACGCAAAAAATGAGGAACGATCATGGCTGGGCGGATACTATGGTTCCTTAGGTCGTATTTGATAGTCAGGAAAATTTTTAGGCGATCGGGGTTCGGGGTTCCTGGGACCCCTTGGAAGGCGTGGGCTAAAGCACACGAAAATATGGAAATCGCACGAAATTCTAGTTTTTTGGCTGAAAAACGCAAAAGACTAGGATCGATCATGGCGGGGCGGTGACTATGGTTCCTTAGGTCTTATTTGATAGTCCGGAAAAATATTAGGCGATAGGGGTCCGGAGTTCCCGGGTTCACTTGGAAGGCGTGGGCTATAGGACACGAAAATATGGGAATCGCGCGGAATTCTAGTTTTTTGACCGAAAAACTAGGAACGATCATGGCGGGGTGGTGACTATGGTTCCTTAGGTCGTATTTGATAGTCCGGAAAATTTTTAGGCGATCCGGCTCCGGGGGGCTCGACCCACTCGGAAGGCGTGGGCGATAGCACACAAAAATATGGGAAACGGGCGGAATACTAGTTTTTTGGCCAAAAAATGCAAAAAATGAGGAACGATCATGGCGAGGCGGTGACTATGGTTCCTTAGGTCCTAATTGATGGCCCAAAATTTTTTTAGGCGATCCGAGTCCGGCGGCCCGGCCCACTCGGAAGGCGTGGGTAATAGCACACAAAAATATGGTAATCGAGCGGAATTCTAGTTTTTTGGCCGAAAAATGCAAAAAATGAGGAACGATCATGGCGGGGCGGATACTATGGTTCCTTAGGTCATATTTGATAGTCCGGAATAATTTTAGGCGATAGGGGTCAGGAGGTCCCAGGACCACTCGGAAGGCGTGGGCAATAACACACAAAAATATGGGAATTGCGCGGAATTCTAGTTGTTTCGCCGAAAAACGCAAAAAATGAGGAACGATCATGGCAGGGTGGTTACTATTGTTCCTTAGGTCGTATTTGATGGCCCTGAAAATTTTTAGGCGATCGGGGTTCGGGGTTCCCGGGACCCCTTGGAAGGCATGGGCTAAAGCACACGAAAATATGGAAATCGCGCGAAATTCTAGTTTTTTGGCTAAAAAACGCAAAAGACTAGGATCGATCATGGCGGGGCAGTGACTATGGTTCCTTAGGTCGTATTTGATTGTCCGGAAAATTTTTAGGCGATCCGGCTCCGGGGGGCCCGACCCACTCGGAAGGCGTGGGCGATAGCACACAAAAATATGGAAATCGGGCGGAATTCTAGTTTTTTGGCCAAAAATGCAAAAAATGAGGAACGATCTTGGCGAGGCGGTGACTATGGTTCCTTAGGTCTTAATTGATGGCCCAAAATATTTTAGGCAATCCGAGTCCGGCGGCCTGGCCCACTCGGAAGGCGTGGGTGATAGCACACAAAAATATGGTAATCGAGCGAAATTCTAGTTTTTGGGCCGAAAAACGCAAAAAATGAGGAACGATCATGGCGGGGTGGATACTATGGTTCCTTAGGTCGTATTTGATAGTCTGGAAAATCTTTAGGCGATAGGGGTCAGGAGGTCCCGGGATCACTCGGAAGGCGTGGGCTATAACACACAAAAATATGGGAATCGCGCGGAATTCTAGTTGTTTGGCTGAATAACGCAACAAATGAGGAACGATCATGGCTGGGCGGATACTATGGTTCCTTAGGTCGTATTTGATTGTCAGGAAAATTTTTAGGCGATCGGGGTTCGGGGTTCCTGGGACCCCTTGGAAGGCGTGGGCTAAAGCACACGAAAATATGGAAATCGCACGAAATTCTAGTTTTTTGGCTGAAAAACGCAAAAGACTAGGATCGATCATGGCGGGGCGGTGACTATGGTTCCTTAGGTCTTATTTGATAGTCCGGAAAAATATTAGGCGATAGGGGTCCGGAGTTCCCGGGTTCACTTGGAAGGCGTGGGCTATAGGACACGAAAATATAGGAATCGCGCGGAATTCTAGTTTTTTGGCCGAAAAACTAGGAACGATCATGGCGGGGTGGTGACTATGGTTCCTTAGGTCGTATTTGATAGTGCGGAAAATTTTTAGGCGATCCGGCTCCGGGGGGCTCGACCCACTCGTAAGGCGTGGGCGAAAGCACACAAAAATATGGGAAACGGGCGGAATACTAGTTTTTTGGCCAAAAAATGCAAAAAATGAGGAACGGTCATGGCGAGGCGGTGACTATGAATCCTTAGGTCCTAATTGATGGCCCGAAAATTTTTTAGGCGATCCGAGTCCGGAGGCCCGGCCCACTCGGAAGGCGTGGGTAATAGCACACAAAAATATGGTAATCGAGCAGAATTCTAGTTTTTTGGCCGAAAAACGCAAAAAATGAGGAACGATCATGGCGGGGCGGATACTATGGTTCCTTAGGTCGTATTTGATAGTCCGGAAAATTTTTAGGCGATAGGGGTCAGGAGGTCCCGGGACCACTCGGAAGGCGTGGGCTATAACACACAAAAATATGGGAATCGCGCGGAATTCTAGTTGTTTGGCTGAATAACGCAAAAAATGAGGAACGATCATGGCGGGGCGGATACTATGGTTCCTTAGGTCGTATTTGATAGTCAGGAAAATTTTTAGGCGATCGGGGTTCGGGGTTCCTGGGACCCCTTGGAAGGCGTGGGCTAAAGCACACGAAAATATGGAAATCGCACGAAATTCTAGTTTTTTGGCTGAAAAACGCAAAAGACTAGGATCGATCATGGCGGGGCGGTGACTATGGTTCCTTAGGTCTTATTTGATAGTCCGGAAAAATATTAGGCGATAGGGGTCCGGAGTTCCCGGGTTCACTTGGAAGGCGTGGGCAATAGGACACGAAAATATAGGAATCGCGCGGAATTCTAGTTTTTTGGACGAAAAACTAGGAACGATCATGGCGGGGTGGTGACTATGGTTCCTTAGGTCGTATTTGATAGTCCGGAAAATTTTTAGGCGATCCGGCTCCGGGGGGCCCGACCCACTCGGAAGGCGTGGGCGAAAGCACACAAAAATATGGGAAACGGGCGGAATACTAGTTTTTTGGCCAAAAAATGCAAAAAATGAGGAACGATCATGGCGAGGCGGTGACTATGGTTCCTTAGGTCCTAATTGATGGCCCGAAAATTTTTTAGGCGATCCGAGTCCGGAGGCCCGGCCCACTCGGAAGGCGTGGGTAATAGCACACAAAAATATGGTAATCGAGCGGAATTCTAGTTTTTTGGCCGAAAAACGCAATAAATGAGGAACGATCATGGCGGGGCGGTGACTATGGTTCCTTAGGTCATATTTGATGGCCCAGAAAATTTTAGGCGATCGGGGTTAGGAGGTCCCGAGACCACTCGGAAGGCGTGGGCTATAACACACAAAAATATGGGAATCGCGCGGAATTCTAGTTGTTTGGCCAAAAAACGCAAAAGATGAGGAACGATCATGGCGGGGTGGTTACTATGGTTCCTTATGTCGTATTTGATGGCCCGAAAATTTTTTAGGCGATCGGGGTTCGGGGTTCCCGGGACCCCTTGGAAGGCGTGGGCTAAAGCACACGAAAATATGAAAATCGCGCGAAATTCTAGTTTTTTGGCTGAAAAATGCAAAAGACTAGGATCGATCATGGCGGGGCGGTTACTATGGTTCCTTAGGTCATATTTGATAGTCTGGAAAATTTTAGGCGATCCGGCTCCGGGGGGCCCGACCCACTCGGAAGGCGTGGGCGATAGCACACAAAAATATGGGAATCGGGCGGAATTCTAGTTCTTTGGCCAAAAAATGCAAAAAATGAGGAACGATCATGGCGAGGCGGTGACTATGGTTCCTTAGGTCTTAATTGATGGGCCGAAAATTTTTTAGGCGATCCGAGACCGGCGGCCCGGCCCACTCGGAAGGCATGGGCAATAGCACACAAAAATATGATAATCGAGCGGAATTCTAGTTTTTTGGCCGAAAAACGCAATAAATGAGGAATGATCATGACGGGACGGTGACTATGGTTCCTTAGGTCATATTTGATGGCCCGAAAAATTTTAGGCGATCGGGGTCCACGGCTCCCGGGACCACTCGGAAAGCGTAAGCTATATAGCACACTAAAATATGCAAATCGCGCGGAGTTCTAGTTTTTGGCCGAAAAATGCAAAGCATTTGGAACGATCATGGTGGGGCGGTGACTATGGTACCTTAGGTCGTATTTGATAGTCCGGAAAAAGTTTAGGCGATCGGGGTCCGTGGCTCCCCGGACCACTTGGAAGGCGTGGGTATAGCACACGAAAATATGGGAATCGGGCGTAATTCTAGTTTTTTGGCCGAAAAATGCAAAAAATGAGAAACGATGATGGCGGGGCGGTTACTATGGTTCCTTAGGTCATATTTGACGGCCCGGAAAAATTTTAGGCGATCGGGGTCCGGGGGTACCGGAACCACTTGGAAGGGTGGGCAATAGCACACAAAAACATTGTAATTAGGCAGAATTCTAGTTTTTTGGCCGAAAAACGCAACATATGAGGAATGATCATGGCTTGGCAGTGACTATGGTTCCTTAGGTCGTATTTGATAGTCCGGAAAAATTTTAGGCGATAGGGGTCCGGAGTTCCCGGGTTCACTTGGAAGGCGTGGCCTATAGGACATGAAAATATGGGAATCGCGCGAAATTCTATATTTTTGGCCGAAAAATAGAAAAAACTAGGAACGATCATTGCTGGGCGGTGACTATGGTTCCTTAGATCTTATTTTATAGTCCGGAAAAATTTTAGGCGATAGGGGTCCGGAGACCCGGGACCACTCGGAAGGCGTGGGAAAATATGGGATCGCGCGGAATTCTAGTTGTTTGGCCGAAAAACACAAAAAATGAGGAACGATCATGGCGGGGCGGATACTATGGTTCCTTAGGTCGTATTTGATAGTCCGGAAAAATTTTAGTCGATAGGGATCCGGAGGTCCCGGGACCACTCAGAAGGTGAGGGCTATAACACACAAAAATATGGGAATCGCGCGGAACTCTAGTTGTTTGGCCGAAAATGCAAAAAATAAAGAACGGTCATGGTGGGGCAGATACTATGGTTCTTTAGGTCGTATTTGATTGCCCAGAAAAAATTTAGGCGATCGGGGTCCGCTGCTCTTGGGACCACTCGGAATGCGTGGGTATAGCACACGAAAATATGGGAATCGGGCGAAATTCTAGGTCTTTTTCAGTAACATGCAAAAACTTTGGAAAGATCTTGGCAGGGCGGTGACTATAGTTCCTTTGGTCTTATTTGATAGTCCAAAAAAATATTAGGCGATAGGGGTCCGGAGGTCCCGGGACCACTCGGAAGGCGTGGGATATAACACACAAAAATATGGGAATCGCGCGAAATTCTAGTTGTTTGGCCGAAAAATGCAAAAAATGAGGAACGATCATGGCGAGGCGGATACTATGGTTCCTTAGGTCGTATTTGATAGTCCGGAAAAATTTTAGGCGATAGGGGTCAGGAGGTCCCGGGACGACTCGGAAGGCGTGGGCTATAACACACAAAAATATGGGAATCGCGCGGAATTCTAGTTGTTTGGCCGAAAAATGAAAAAAATGAGGAACGATCATGGCGAGGTGGTTACTATGGTTCCTTAGGTCGTATTTGACGGCCCAAAAAATTTTTAGGCGATCGGGGTTAGTGAGTCCCGGAACCACATGGAAGGGTGGGCAATAGCACACAAAAATATTGTAATCGGGCGGAATTCTAGTTTTTTGGCCGAAAAATGCAACAAATGAGGAATGATCATGGCTGGGCGGTGACTATGGTTCCTTAGGTCGTATTTGATAGTCCGGAAAAATTTTAGGCGATAGGGGTCCGGAGTTCCCGGGTTCACTTGGAAGGCGTGGGCTATAGGACACGAAATTATGGGAATCACGCGGAATTCTTGTTTTTTTGCCGAAAAATAGAAAAAACTAGGAACGATCATGGCTGGGCGGTGACTAGAGTTCCTTAGGTCTTATTTGATAGTCCAGAAAAATTTTAGGCGATAGGGGTCCGGAGACCCGGGACCACTCGGAAGGCGTGGGCTATATAACACACAAAAATATGGGATCGCGCGGAATTCTAGTTGTTTGGCCGAAAAACACAAAAAATGAGGAACGATCATGGTGGGGCGGATACTATGGTTCCTTAGGTCATATTTGATAGTCCGGAAAAATTTTAGGCGATAGGGGTTCGGAGGTCCCGGGACCACTCGGAATGTGTGGGCTATAAAAAACAAAAATATGGGAATCGCGCGGAATTCTAGTTGTTTGCCGAAAAATGCAAAAAATAAGGAACGATCATGGCGTGGAAGATACTATGGTTCCTTAGGTCGTATTTGATTGCCCGGAAAAATTTTAGGCGATCGGGGTCCGCGGCTCTTGGGACCACTCGGAAGGCGTGGGCAATAGCACACGTAAATATGGGAATCGGGCGAAATTCTAGGTCTTTTTCAGTAACATGCAAAAAATGTGGAAAGATCTTGACAGGGCGGTGACTATGGTTCCTTAGGTCTTATTTGATAGTCCGGAAAAATATTAGACGATAGGGGTCCGGAGGTCCCGGGACCACTCGGAAGGCGTGGGCTATAACACACAAAAATATGGGAATCGCGCGGAATTCTAGTTGTTTGCCCGAAAAATGCAAAAAATGAGGAACGATCATGGCGGGGCGGATACTATGGTTCCTTAGGTCATATTTGATAGTCCGGAAAAATTTTAGGCGATAGGGGTCAGGAGGTCCCGGGACCACTCGGAAGGCGTGGGCTATAACACACAAAAATATGGGAATCGCGCGGAATTCTAGTTGTTTGGCCGAAAAATGCAAAAAATGAGGAACGATCATGGCGGGGTGGTTACTATGGTTCCTTAGGTCGTATTTGATGACCCGGAAATTTTTTAGGCGATCGAGGTTCGGGGTTCCCGGGACCCCTTGGAAGGCGTGGGCTAAAGCACACGAAAATATGGAAATCGCGCGAAATTCTAGTTTTTTGGATGAAAAACGCAAAAGACTAGGAAAGATTATGGCGGGGCGGTGACTATGGTTCCTTAGGTCGTATTTGATAGTCCAGAAAATTTTTAGGCGATCCGGCTCCGGGGGCCCGACCCACTCGGAAGGCGTGGGCGATAGCACACAAAAATATGGGAATCGGGCGGAATTCTAGTTTTTTGGCCAAAAAATGCAAAAAATGAGGAACGATCATGGCGAGGCGGTGACTATGGTTCCTTAGGTCTTAATTGATGGCCCGAAAACTTTTTAGGCGATCCGAGACCGGCGGCCCGGCCCACTCTGAAGGCGTGGGCAATAGCACACAAAAATATGGTAATCGAGCGGAATTCTAGTTTTTTGGCCGAAAAACGCAATAAATGAGGAACGATCATGGCGGGGTGGTGACTATGGTTCCTTAGGTCGTATTTGACGGCCCGGAAAAATTTTAGGCGATCGGGGTTAGTGGGTCCCGGAACCACTTGGAAGGGTGGGCAATAGCACACAAAAATATTGTAATCGGGCGGAATTCTAGTTTTTTGGCCGAAAAACGCAACAAATGAGGAATGATCATGGCTGGGCGGTGACTATGGTTCCTTAGGTCGTATTTGATAGTCCGGAAAAATTTTAGGCGATAGGGGTCCGGAGTTCCCGGGTTCACTTGGAAGGCGTGGGCTATAGGACACGAAAATATGGGAATCGCGCGGAATTCTAGTTTTTTTGCCGAAAAACAGAAAAAACTAGGAACGATCATGGCTGGGCGGTGACTATGGTTCCTTAGGTCTTATTTGATAGTCCGGAAAAATTTTAGGCGATAGGGGTCCGGAGACCCGGGACCACTCGGAAGGCGTGGGCTATATAACACACAAAAATATGGGAGTGCGCGGAATTCTAGTTGTTTGGCCGAAAAACACAAAAATGAGGAACGATCATGGCGGGGCGGATACTATGGTTCCTTAGGTCATATTTGATAGTCCGGAAAAATTTTAGGCGATAGGGGTCCGGAGGTCCCGGGACCACTCGGAATGTGTGGGCTATAAAAAACAAAAATATGGGAATCGCGCGGAATTCTAGTTGTTTGCCGAAAAATGCAAAAAATAAGGAACGATCATGGCGTGGAAGATACTATGGTTCCTTAGGTCGTATTTGATTGCCCGTAAAAATTTTAGGCGATCGGGGTCCGCGGCTCTTGGGACCACTCGGAAGGCGTGGGCAATAGCACACGTAAATATGGGAATCGGGCGAAATTCTAGGTCTTTTTCAGTAACATGCAAAAAATGTGGAAAGATCTTGACAGGGCGGTGACTATGGTTCCTTAGGTCTTATTTGATAGTCCGGAAAAATATTAGACGATAGGGGTCCGGAGGTCCCGGGACCACTCGGAAGGCGTGGGCTATAACACACAAAAATATAGAAATCGCGCGGAATTCTAATTGTTTGGCCGAAAAATGCAAAAAATGAGGAACGATCATGGCGGGGCGGATACTATGGTTCCTTAGGTCATATCTAATAGTCCGAAAAAATTTTATGCGATAGGGGTCAGGAGGTCCCGGGACCACTCGGAAGGCGTGGGCTGTAACACACAAAAATATGGGAATCGCGCGGAATTCTAGTTGTTTGGCCGAAAAACGCAAAAAAAGAGGAACGATCATGGCGGGGTGGTTACTATGGTTCCTTAGGTCGTATTTGATGGCCCGGAAAATTTTTAGGCGATCGGGGTTCGGGGTTCCCGGGACCCCTTGGAAGGCGTGGGCTAAAGCACACGAAAATATGGAAATCGCGCGAAATTCTAGTTTTTTGGCTGAAAAATGCAAAAGACTAGGAACGATCATGGCGGGGCGGTGACTATGGTTCCTTAGGTCGTATTTGACAGTCCGGAAAATTTTTAGGCGATCCGGCTCTGGGGGGCCCGACCCACTCAGAAGGCGTGGGCGATAGCACATTAAAATAAGGAAATCGGGCGGAATTCTAGTTTTTTGGCCAAAAAATGCAAAAAATGAGGAACGATCATGGCGAGGCGGTGACTATGGTTCCTTAGGTCTTAATTGATGGCCCGAAAATTTTTTAGGCGATCCGAGACCGGCGGCCCGGCCCACTCTGAAAGCGTGGGCAATAGCACACAAAAATATGGTAATCGAGCGGAATTCTAGTTTTTTGGCCGAAAAACGCAATAAATGAGGAACGATCATGGCGGGGCGGTGACTATGGTTCCTTAGGTCATATTTGATGGCCCAGAAAATTTTAGGCGATCGGGGTCCACGGCTCCCGGGACCACTCGGAAGGCGTAAGCTATAGCACACTAAAATATGAAAATCGCGCGGAGTTCTAGTTTTTTGGCCGAAAAATACAAAGCATTTGGAACGATCATGGTGGGGCAGTGACTATGGTACCTTAGGTCATATTTGATAGTCCGGAAAAATTTTAGGCGATCGGGGTCCGTGGCTCCCCGGACCAATTGGAAGGCGTGGGTATAGCACACGAAAATATGGGAATCGGGCGTAATTCTAGTTTTTAGGCCGAAAAATACAAAAAATGAGAAACGATGATGGCGGGGCGGTTACTATGGTTCCTTAGGTCGTATTTGACTGCCCGGAAAAATTTTAGGCGATCGGGGTCCGGGGGTCCCGGAACCACTTGGAAGGGTGGGCAATAGCACACAAAAAAATTGTAATCGGGCGCAATTCCAGTTTTTTGGCCGAAAAACGCAACAAATGAGGAATGATCATGGCTGGGCGGTGACTATGGTTCCTTAGGTCGTATTTGATAGTCCGGAAAAATTTTAAGCGATAGGGGTCTGGAGTTCCCAGGTTCACTTGGAAGGCGTGGGCTATAAGACACGAAAATATGGGAATCGCGCGGAATTCTAGTTTTTTGGCCGAAAAACAGAAAAAACAAAGAACGATCATGGCTGGGTGGTGACTATGGTTCCTTAGGTCTTATTTGGTAGTCCGGAAAAAATTTAGGCGATAGGGGTCCGGAGACCCGGGACCACTCGGAAGGCGTGGGCTATAACACACAAAAATATGGGATCGCGCGGAATTCTAGTTGTTTGGCTGAAAAACACAAAAAATGAGGAACGATCATAGCGGGGCGGATACTATGGTTCCTTTGGTCTTATTTGATAGTCCGGAAAAATATTAGGCGATAGGGGTCCGGAGGTCCCGGGACCACTCGGAAGGCGTGGGATATAACACACAAAAATATGGGAATCGCGCGGAATTCTAGTTGTTTGGCCGAAAAATGCAAAAAATGAGGAACGATCATGGCGGGGCGGATACTATGGTTCCTTAGGTCGTATTTGATAGTCCGGAAAAATTTTAGGCGATAGGGGTTAGGAGGTCCCGGGACGACTCGGAAGGCGTGGGCTATAACACACAAAAATATGGGAATCGCGCGGAATTCTAGGTCTTTTTCAGTAACATGCAAAAAATGTGGAAAGATCTTGACAGGGCTGTGACTATGGTTCCTTTGGTCTTATTTGATAGACCGGAAAATTTTTAGGCGATCCGGCTCCGGGGGGCCCGACTCACTCGGAAGGCGTGGGCGATAGCACACAAAAATATGGGAATCGGGCGGAATTCTAGTTTTTGGGCAAAAAAATGCAAAAAATGAGGAACGATCATGGCGAGGCGGTGACTATGGTTCCTTAGGTCTTAATTGATGGCCCGAAAATTTTTTAGGCGATCCGAGTCCGGCGGCCCGGCCCACTCGGAAGGCGGGGGCAATAACACACAAAAATATGGTAATCGAGCAGAATTCTAGTTTTTTGGCCGAAAAACGCAATAAATGAGGAACGATCATGGTGGGGCGGTGACTATGGTTCCTTAGGTCATATTTGATGGCCCGAAAATTTTTAGGCGATCGGGGTCCACGGCTCCCAGGACCACTCGGAAGGCGTAAGCTATAGCATACTAAAATATGCAAATCGCGCGGAGTTCTAGTTTTTTGGCCGAAAAATGCAAAGCATTTGGAACGATCATGGTGGGGCACTGACTATGGTACCTTAGGTCGTATTTGATAGTCCGGAAAAATTTTAGGCGATCGAGGTCCGCGGCTCCCCGGACCACTTGGAAGGCGTGGGTATAGCACACGAAAATATGGGAATCGGGCGTAATTCTAGTTTTTTGGCCAAAATCTGCAAAAAATGAGAAACGATGATGGCGGGGTGATTACTATGGTTCCTTAGGTCGTATTTGACAGCCCGGAAAAATTTTAGGCGATCGGGGTCCGGGGGTCCCGGAACCACTTGGAAGGGTGGCCAATAGCACACAAAAATATTGTAATCGGGCGGAATTCTAGTTTTTTGGCCGAAAAACGCAACAAATGAGGAATGATCATGGCTGGGCAGTGACTATGGTTCCTTAGGTCGTATTTGATAGTCCGGAAAAATTTTAGGCGATAGGGGTCCGGAGTTCCCGGGTTCACTTGGAAGGCGTGGGCTATAGGACACGAAAATATGGGAATCGCGCGGAATTCTAGTTTTTTGGCCGAAAAATAGAAAAAAATAGGAACGATCATGGCTGGGCGGTGACTATGGTTCCTTAGGTCTTATTTGATAGTCCAGAAAATTTTTAGGCTATAGGGGTCCGGAGACCCGAGACAACTCAGAAGGGGTGGGCTATTACACACAAAAATATGGGATCGCACGGAATTCTAGTTGTTTGGTTGAAAAACACAAAAAATGAGGAACGATCATGGCGGGGAGGATACTATGGTTCCTTAGGTCGTATTTGATAGTCCGGACAAATTTTAGGCGATAGGGGTCCGGAGGTCCCGGGACCACTTGGAAGGTGTTGGCTATAACACACAAAAATATGGGAATCGCGCAGAATTCTAGTTGTTTGGCCGAAAAACGCAAAAAATAAGGAACGATCATGGCGGGGCGGGTACTATGGAACCTTAGGTCGTATTTGATTGCCCGGAAAAGTTTTAGGCGATCGGGGTCCGCGGCTCTTGGGACCACTCGGAATGCGTGGGTATAGCACACGAAAATATGGGAATCGGGCAAAAATCTAGGTCTTTTTCAGTAACATGCAAATAATTTGGAAAGATCTTGGCAGGGCGGTGACAATGGTTCCTTTTGTCTTATTTGATAGTCCGGAAAAATATTAGGCGATATGGGTCCGGAGGTCCCGGGACCACTCGGAAGGCGTGGGATATAACACACAAAAATATGGGAATCGCGCGGAATTCTAGTTGTTTGGCCGAAAAATGCAAAAAACTAGGAACGATCATGGCTGGGCGGTGACTATGGTTCCTTAGGTCTTATTTGATAGTCCGGAAAAATTTTAGGCGATAGGGGTCCAGAGACCCGGGACCACTCGGAAGGCGTGGGCTATAACACACAAAAATATGGGAATCGCGCGGAATTCTAGTTGTTTGGCCGAAAAACACAAAAAATGAGGAACGATCATGGCGGGGTGGATACTATGGTTCCTTAGGTCATATTTGATAGTCCGAAAAAATTTTAGGCGATAGGGGTCCGGAGGTCCCGGGACCACTCGGAAGGTGTGGGCTATAACACACAAAAATATGGGAATCGCGCGGAATTCTAGTTGTTTGGCCAAAAATCGCAAATAAGAAGGAACGATCATGGCGGGGCGGATACTATGGTTCCTTAGGTCGTATTTGATTGCCCGGAAAAATTTTAGGCGATCGGGGTCCGCGGCTCTTGGGACCACTCGGAATGCGTGGGTATAGCACACGAAAATATGGGAATCGGGCGAAATTCTAGGTCTTTTTCAGTAACATGCAAAAAATATGGAAAGATCTTGACAGGGCGGTGACTATGGTTCCTTTGGTCTTATTTGATAGTCCGGAAAAATATTAGGCGATAGGGGTCCGGAGGTCCCGGGACCACTCGGAAGGCGTGGGCTATAACACACAAAAATATGGGAATCGCGCGAAATTCTAGTTGTTTGGCCGAAAAACGCAAAAAATGAGGAACGATCATGGCGGGGCGGATACTATGGTTCCTTAAGTCGTATTTGATAGTCCGGAAAAATTTTAGGCAATAGGGGTCAGGAGGTCCCGGGACCACTCGGAAGGCGTGGGCTATAACACACAAAAATATGGGCATCGCGCGGAATTCTAGTTGTTTGGCCGAAAAATGCAAAAAATGAGGAACGATCATGGCGAGGTGGTTACTATGGTTCATTAGGTCGTATTTGACGGCCCGGAAAAATTTTAGGCGATCGGGGTCAGTGGGTCCCGGAACCACTTGGAAGGGTGGGCAATAGCACACAAAAATATTGTAATCGGCCGGAATTCTAGTTTTTTGGCCGAAAAACGCAACAAATGAGGAATGATCATGGCTGGGCGGTGACTATGGTTCCTTAGGTCGTATTTGATAGTCCGGAAAAATTTTAGGCAATAGGGGTCAGGAGGTCCCGGGACCACTCGGAAGGCGTGGGCTATAACACACAAAAATATGGGAATCGCGCGAAATTCTAGTTGTTTGGCCGAAAAACGCAAAAAATGAGGAACGATCATGGCGGGGCGGATACTATGGTTCCTTAAGTCGTATTTGATAGTCCGGAAAAATTTTAGGCAATAGGGGTCAGGAGGTCCCGGGACCACTCGGAAGGCGTGGGCTATAACACACAAAAATATGGGCATCGCGTGGAATTCTAGTTGTTTGGCCGAAAAATGCAAAAAATGAGGAATGACCATGGCGAGGTGGTTACTATGGTTCATTAGGTCGTATTTGACGGCCCGGAAAAATTTTAGGCGATCGGGGTCAGTGGGTCCCGGAACCACTTGGAAGGGTGGGCAATAGCACACAAAAATATTGTAATCGGCCGGAATTCTAGTTTTTTGGCCGAAAAACGCAACAAATGAGGAATGATCATGGCTGGGCGGTGACTATGGTTCCTTAGGTCGTATTTGATAGTCCGGAAAAATTTTAGGCGATAGGGGTCCGGATTTCCCGGGTTCACTTGGAAGGCGTGGGCTATAGGACACGAAAATATGGGAATCGCGCGGAATTCTAGTTTTTTGGCCGAAAAATAGAAAAAACTAGGAACGATCATGGCTGGGCGGTGACTATGGTTCCTTAGGTCTTATTTGATAGTCCGGAAAAATTTTAGGTGATAGGGGTCCGGAGACCCAGGACCACTCGTAAGGCGTGGGCTATATAACACACAAAAATATGGGATCGCGCGGAATTCTAGTTGTTTGGCCGAAAAACACAAAAAATGAGGAACGATCATGGCGGGGCGGATACTATGGTTCCTTAGGTCGTATTTGATAGTCCGGAAAAATTTTAGGCGATAGGGGTCCGTAGGTCCCGGGACCACTCGGAAGGTGTGGGCTATAACACACAAAAATATGGGAATCGCGCGGAATTCTAGTTGTTTGGCCGAAAAATGCAAAAAATAAGGAACGATCATGGTGTGACGGATACTATGGTTCCTTAGGTTGTATTTGATTGCCAGGAAAAATTTTAGGCGATCGGGGTCCGCGGCTCTTGGGACCACTCGGAAGGCGTGGGCAATAGCACACGAAAATATGGGAATCAGGCGAAATTCTAGGTCTTTTTCAGTAACATGCAAAAAATGTGGAAAGATCTTGACAGGGCGGTGACTATGGTTCCTTAGGTCTTATTTGATAGTCCAGAAAAATATTAGGCGATAGGGGTCCGGAGGTCCCGGGACCACTCGGAAGGCGTGGGCTATAACACACAAAAATATGGGAATCGCGCGAAATTCTAGTTGTTTTGCCGAAAAACGCAAAAAATGAGGAACGATCATGGCGGGGCGGATACTATGGGTCCTTAGGTCGTATTTGATAGTCCGGAAAAATTTTAGGCGATAGGGGTCCGGAGATCCCGCGTTCACTTGGAAGGCGTGTGCTATAGGACACGAAAATATGGGAATCGCGCGGAATTCTAGTTTTTTGGCCGAAAAATAAAAAAAACTAGGAACGATCATGGCTGGGTGGTTACTATGGTTCCTTATTTCTTATTTGATTGTCCGGAAAAATTTTAGGCGATAGGGGTCCAGAGACCCGGGACCACTCGGAAGGCGTGGGCTATAACACACAAAAATTTGGGATCGCACGGAATTCTAGTTGTTTGGCCGAAAAACACAAAAAATGAGGAACGATCATGGCGGGGTGGATACTATGGTTCCTTAGGTCGTATTTGATAGTCCGGAAAAAATTTAGGCGATAGGGGTCCGGAGGTCCCGGGACCACTCGGAAGGTGTGGGCTATAACACACAAAAATATGGGAATCGCGCGGAATTCTAGTTGTTTGGCCGAAAATCGCAGAAAATAAGGAACGATCATGGCGGGGTGGATACTATGGTTCCTTAGGTTGTATTTAATTGCCCGAAAATATTTTAGGCGATCGGGGTCCGCGGCTCTTGGGACCACTCAGAATGCGTGGGCATAGCACACAAAAATATGGGAATCGGGCGAAATTCTATGTCTTTTTCAGTAACATGCAAAAAATGTGGAAAGATCTTGACAGGGCGGTGACTATGGTTCCTTAGGTCTTATTTGATAGTCCGGAAAAATATTAGGCGATAGGGGTCCGGAGGTCCCGGGACCACTCAGAAGGCGTGGGCTATAACACACAAAAATATGGGAATCGCGCGGAATTCTAGTTGTTTGGACGAAAAATGTAAAAAATGAGGAACGATCATGGCGGGGCGGTGACTATGTTTCCTTAGGTCATATTTGATAGTCCGAAAAAAATTTAGGCGATAGGGGTCCAGAGACCCGGGACCACTCGGAAGGCGTGGGCTATAACACACAAAAATATGGGATCGCACGGAATTCTAGTTGTTTGGCCGAAAAACACAAAAAATGAGGAACGATCATGGCGGGGTGGATACTATGGTTCCTTAGGTCGTATTTGATAGTCCGGAAAAATTTTAGGCGATAGGGGTCCGTAGGTCCCGGGACCACTCGGAAGGTGTGGGCTATAACACACAAAAATATGGGAATCGCGCGAAATTCTAGTTGTTTGGCCGAAAAACGCAAAAAATGAGGAACGATCATGGCGGGGTGGATACTATGGTTCCTTAGGTCGTATTTGAAAGTACGGAAAAATTTTAGGCGATAGGGGTCCGGAGTTCCCGGGACCACTCGGAAGGCGTGGCCAAAAATATGGGAATCGCGCGGAATTCTAGTTGTTTGGACGAAAAACGCAAAAAATGAGGAACGATCATGGCGGGGCGGTGACTATGGTTCCTTAGGTCGTATTTGATAGTCCGAAAAAATTTTAGGCGATAGGGGTCCAGAGACCCGGGACCACTCGGAAGGCGTGGGCTATAACACACAAAAATATGGGATCGCACGGAATTCTAGTTGTTTGGCCGAAAAACACAAAAAATGAGGAACGATCATGGCGGGGTGGATACTATGGTTCCTTAGGTCGTATTTGATAGTCCGAAAAATTTTAGGCGATAGGGGTCCGGAGGTCCCGGGACCACTCGGAAGGTGTGGGCTATAACACACAAAAATATGGGAATCGCGCGGAATTCTAGTTGTTTGGCCGAAAATCGCAAAAAATAAGGAACGATCATGGTGGGGCGGATACTATGGTTCCTTAGGTCATATTTGATTGCCCGGAAAAATTTTAGGCGATCGGGGTCCGCGGCTCTTGGGACCACTCGGAATGCGTGGGTATAGCACACGAAAATATGGGAATCGGGCGAAATTCTAGGTCTCTTTCAGTAACATGCAAATAATTTGGAAAGATCGTGGCAGGGTGGTGACTATGGTTCCTTTGGTCTTATTTTATAGTCCGGAAAAATATTAGGCGATAGGGGTCCGGAGACCCGGGACCGCTCGGAAGGCGTGGGCTATAACACACAAAAATAGGGGAATCGCGCGGAATTCTAGTTGTTTGGCCGAAAAATGCAAAAAATGAGGAACGATCATGGCGGGGCGGATACTATGGTTCCTTAGGTCGTATTTGATAGTCCGGAAAAAAATAGGCGATAGGGGTCAGGAGATCCCGGGTACACTCGGAAGGCGTGGGCTATAGCACACAAAAATATGGGAATCGCGCGGAATTCTAGTTGTTTGGCCGAAAAATGCAAAAAATGAGGAACGATCATGGCGAGGTGGTTACTATGGTTCCTTAGGTCGTATTTGACGGCCCGGAAAAATTTTAGGCGATCGGGGTCAGTGGGTCCCGGAACCACTTGGAAGGGTGGGCAATAGCACACAAAAATATTGTAATCGGGCGGAATTCTAGTTTTTTGGCCGAAAAACGCAACAAATGAGGAATGATCATGGCTGGGCGGTGACTATGGTTCCTTAGGTCGTATTTGATAGTCCGGATAAATTTTAGGCGATAGGGGTCCGGAGTTCCCAGGTTCACTTGGAAGGCGTGGGCTATACGACACGAAAATATGGGAATCGCGCGGAATTCTAGTTTTTTGGCCGAAAAACAGAAAAAACTAGGAACGATCATGGCTGGGCGGTGACTATGGTTCCTTAGGTCTTATTTGATAGTCCAGAAAAATTTTAGGCGATAGGGGTCTGGAGACCCGGGACCACTCGGAAGGCGTGGGCTATAACACACAAAAATATGGGATCGCGCGAAATTCTAGTTGTTTGGCCGAAAATCACAAAAAATGAGGAACGATCATGGCAGTGCGGATACTATGGTTCCTTAGGTCGTATTTGATAGTCCGGAAAAATTTTAGGCGATTGGGGTCCGGAGGTCCCGGGACCACTCGGAAGGTGTGGGCCATAACACACAAAAATATGGGAATCGAGCGGAATTCTAGTTGTTTGGACAAAACACGCAAAAAATAAGGAACGATCATGGCGGGGTGGATACTATAGTTCCTTAGGTCGTATTTGATTGCCAGGAAAAATTTTAGGCGATCGGGGTCAGCGGCTCTTGGGACCACTCGGAATGCGTGGGTATAGCATACGAAAAAATGGGTATCGAGCGAAATTCTAGGTCTTTTTCAGTAACATGCAAAAAATGTGGAAAGATCTTGGCAGGAATGTGACTATGGTTCCTTTGGTCTTATTTGATAGTCCGGAAAAATATTAGGCGATAGGGGTCCGGAGGTCCCGGGACCACTCGGAAGGCGTGGGATATAACACACAAAAATATGGGAATCGCGCGGAATTCTAGTTGTTTGGCCGAAAAACGCAAAAAATGAGGAACGATCATGGTGGGGCGGATACTATGGTTCCTTAGGTCGTATTTGATAGTCCAGAAAAATTTTAGGCGATAGGGGTCAGGAGGTCCCGGGACCACTCGGAAGGCGTGGGCTATAACACACAAAAATATGGGAATCGCGCGGAATTCTAGTTGTTTGGCCGAAAAACGCAAAAAATGAGGAACGATCATGGCGGGGCGGATACTATGGTTCCTTAGGTCGTATTTGATAGTCCGAAAAAATTTTAGGCGATAGGGGTCCGGAGGTCCCGGGACCACTTGGAAGGTGTGGGCCATAACACACAAAAATATGGGAATCGCGCGGAATTCTAGTTGTTTGGACAAAAAACGCAAAAAATAAGGAACGATCATGGCGGGGAGGATACTATAGTTCCTTAGGTCGTATTTGATTGACAGGAAAAATTTTAGGCGATCGGGGTCAGCGGCTCTTGGGACCACTCGGAATGCGTGGGTATAGCATACGAAAAAAAGGGAATCGGGCGAAATTCTAGGTCTTTTTCAGTAACATGCAAAAAATGTGGAAAGATCTTGGCAGGGCAGTGACTATGGTTCCTTTGGTCTTATTTGATAGTCCGGAAAAATATTAGGCGATAGGGGTCCGGAGGTCCCGGGACCACTCGGAAGGCGTGGGATATAACACACAAAAATATGGGAATCGCGCGGAATTCTAGTTGTTTGGCCGAAAAACGCAAAAAATGAGGAACGATCATGGTGGGTCAGATACTATGGTTCCTTAGGTCGTATTTGATAGTCCGGAAAAATTTTAGGCGATAGGGGTCAGGAGGTCCCGGGACCACTCGGAAGGCGTGGGCTATAACACACAAAAATATGGGAATCGCGCGGAATTCTAGTTGTTTGGCCGAAAAACGCAAAAAATGAGGAACGATCATTGGCGGGGTGGTTACTATGGTTCCTTAGGTCGTATTTGATGGCCCGGAAAATTTTTAGGCGATCGGGGTTCGGGGTTCCCGGGACCCCTTGGAAGACGTGGGCTAAAGCACACGAAAATATGGAAATTGCGCGAAATTCTAGTTTTTTGGCTGAAAACGCAAAAGACTAGGAACGATCATGGCGGGCGGTGACTATGGTTCCTTAGGTCGTATTTGATAGTCCGGAAAATTTTTAGGCGATCCGGCTCCGGGGGCCCGACCCACTCGGAAGGCGTGGGCGATAGCACACAAAAATATGGGAATCGGGCAGAATTCTAGTTTTTTGGCCAAAAAATGCAAAAAATGAGGAACGATCATGGCGAGGCGGTGACTATGGTTCCTTAGGTCTTAATTGATGGCCCGAAAATTTTTTAGGCGATCCGAGACCGGTGGCCCGGCCCACTCGGAAGGCGTGGGCAATAGCACACAAAAATATGGTAATCGAGCAGAATTCTAGTTTTTTGGCCGAAAAACGCAATAAATGAGGAACGATCATGGCGGGGCGGCGACTATGGTTCCTTAGGTCATATTTGATGGCCCGGAAAATTTTAGGCGATCGGGGTCCACGGCTCCCGGGACCACTCGGAAGGCGTAAGCTATAGCACACTAAAATATGCAAATCGAGCGGAGTTCTAGTTTTTTGGCCGAAAAATGCAAAGCATTCGGAACGATCATGGTGGGGCGGTGACTATGGTACCTTAGGTCGTATTTGATAGTCCGAAAAAATTTTAGGCGATCGGGGTCCGCGGCTCCCCGGACCACTTGGAAGGTGTGGGTATAGCACACGAAAATATGGGAATCGGGCGTAATTCTAGTTTTTTGGCCGAAAAATGCAGAAAATGAGAAACGATGATGGTGGGGCGGTTACTATGGTTCCTTAGGTCGTATTTGACAGCCCGGAAAAATTTTAAGCGATCGGGGTCCGGGGTCCCGGAACCACTTGGAAGGGTGGGCAATGGCACACAAAAATATTGTAATCGGGCGGAATTCTAGTTGTTTGGCCGAAAAATGCAACAAATGAGGAATGATCATGGCTGGGCGGTGACTATGGTTCCTTAGGTCGTATTTGATAGTCCGAAAAAATTTTAGGCGATAGGGGTCCGGAGTTCCCGGGTTCACTTGGAAGGCGTGGGCCATAGGACACGAAAATATGGGAATCGCGAGGAATTCTAGTCTTTTGGCCGAAAAACAGAAAAAACTAGGAACGATCATGGCTGGGCAGTGACTATGGTTCCTTAGGTCTTATTTGATAGTCCGGAAAAAATTTAGGCGATCCGGCTCCGGAGACCCGGGACCACTCGGAAGGCGTGGGCTATAACACACAAAAATATGGGTTCGGGCGGAATTCTAGTTATTTGGCCGAAAAACAAAAAAAATGAGGAACGATCATGGCGGGGCGGTGACTATGGTTCCTTAGGTCTTAATTGATAGCCCGAAAAGTTTTTAGGCAATCCGAGACCGGCGGCCCGGCCCACTCGGAAGGCGTGGGCAATAGCACACAAAAATATGGTAATCGAGCGGAATTCTAGTTTTTTGGCCGAAAAACGCAATAAATGAGGAACGATCATGGCGGGGCGTTGACTATGGTTCCTTAGGTCATATTTGATGGCCCGGAAAATTTTAGGCGATCGGGGTCCACGGCTCCCGGGACCACTCGGAAGGCGTAAGCTATAGCACACTAAAATATGCAAATCGCGCGGAGTTCTAGTTTTTTGGCCGAAAAATGCAAAGCATTCGGAACGATCATGGTGGGGCGGTGACTATGGTACCTTAGGTCGTATTTGATAGTCCGGAAAATTTTTAGGCGATCGGGGTCCGCGGCTCCCCGGACCACTTGGAAGGCGTGGGTATAGCGCACGAAAATATGGGAATCGGGCGTAATTCTAGTTTTTTGGCCGAAAAATGCAAAAAATGAGAAACGATGATGGCGGGGCGGTTACTATGGTTCCTTAGGTCGTATTTGACGGCCCGGAAAAATTTTAAGCGATCAGGGTCCGGGGGTCCCGGAACCACTTGGAAGGGTGGGCAATAGCACACAAAAGTATTGTAATCGGGCGGAATTCTAGTTGTTTGGCCGAAAAACGCAACAAATGAGGAATGATCATGGCTGGGCGGTGACTATGGTTCCTTAGGTCGTATTTGATAGTCCGGAAAAAGTTTAGGCGATAGGGGTCCGGAGTTCCCGGGTTCACTTGGAAGGCGTGGGCCATAGGACACGAAAATATGGGAATCGCGAGGAATTCTAGTCTTTTGGCCGAAAAACAGAAAAAACTAGGAACGATCATGGCTGGGCGGTGACTATTGTTCCTTAGGTCTTATTTGACAGTCCGGAAAAAATTTAGGCGATAGGGGTCCGGAGACCCGGGACCACTCGGAAGGCGTGGGCTATAACACACAAAAATATGGGTTCGCGCGGAATTCTAGTTGTTTGGCCGAAAAACACAAAAATGAGGAACGATCATGGCGGGGCGGTGACTATGGTTCCTTAGGTCTTAATTGATAGCCCGAAAAGTTTTTAGGCAATCCGAGACCGGCGGCCCGGCCCACTCGGAAGGCGTGGGCAATAGCACACAAAAATATGGTAATCGAGCGGAATTCTAGTTTTTTGGCCAAAAAACGCAATAAATGAGGAACGATCATGGTGGGGCGGTGACTATGGTTCCTTAGGTCATATTTGATGGCCCGGAAAATTGTAGGCGATCGGGGTCCACGGCTCCCGGGACCACTCGGAAGGCGTAGGCTATAGCACACTAAAATATGCAAATCGCGCGGAGTTCTAGTTTTTTGGCCGAAAAGTGCAAAGTATTTGGAACGATCATGGTGGGGCGGTGACTATAGTACCTTAAGTCGTATTTGATAGTCCGGAAAAATTTTAGGCGATCGGGGTCCGCGGCTCCCCGGACCACTTGGAAGGCGTGGGTATAGCACACGAAAATATGGGAATCAGGCGTAATTCTAGTTTTTTGGCCGAAAAATGCAAAAAATGAGAAACGATGATGGTGGGGCGGTTACTATGGTTCCTTAGGTCGTATTTGACGGCTCGGAAAAATTTTAAGCGATCGGGGTCCGGGGGTCCCGGAACCACTTGGAAGGGTGGGCAATAGCACACAAAAATATTGTAATCGGGCGGAATTCTAGTTGTTTGGCCGAAAAACGCAACAAATGAGGAATGATCATGGCTGGGCGGTGACTTTGGTTCCTTAGGTCGTATTTGATAGTCCGGAAAAATTTTAGGCGATAGGGGTCCGGAGTTCCCGGGTTCACTTGGAAGGCGTGGGCTATAGGACACGAAAATATGGGAATCGCACGGAATTCTAGTTTTTAGGCCGAAAAATAGAAAAAACTGGGAACGATCATGGCTGGGCATTGATTATGGCTCCTTAGGTCTTATTTGATAGTCCGGAAAAAATTTAGGCGATAGGGGTCCGGAGACCCGGGACCACTCGGAAGGCGTGGGCTATAACACACAAAAATATGGGATCGCGCGGAATTCTAGTTGTTTGGCCGAAAAACATAAAAAATGAGGAACGATCATGGCGGGGCGGATACTATGGTTCCTTAGGTCGTATTTGATAGTCCGGAAAAATTTTAGGCGATAGGGGTCCGGAGGTCCCGGGACCACTCGGAAGGTGTGGGCTATAACACACAAAAATATGGCAATCGCGCGGAATTCTAGTTGTTTGGCCGAAAAATGCAAAAAATAAGGAACGATCATGGCGGGACAGATACTATTGTTCCTTAGGTCGTATTTGATTGCCTGGAAAATTTTTAGGCGATCGGGGTCTGCGGCTCTTGGGACCACTCGGAATGCGTGGGTATAGCACACGAAAATATGGGAATCGGGCAAAATTCTAGGTCTTTTTCAGTAACATGCAAAAAATGTGGAAAGATCTTGGCAGGAATGTGACTATGGTTCCATTGGTCTTATTTGATAGTCCGGAAAAATATTAGGCGATAGGGGTCCGGAGGTCCCGGGACCACTCGGAAGGCGTGGGATATAACACACAAAAATATGGGAATCGCGCGGAATTCTAGTTGTTTGGCCGAAAAACGCAAAAAATGAGGAAACGATCATGGTGGGTCGGATACTATGGTTCCTTAGGTCGTATTTGATAGTCCGGAAAAATTTTAGGCGATAGGGGTCAGGAGGTCCCGGGACCACTCGGAAGGCGTGGGCTATAACACACAAAAATATGGGAATCGCGCGGAATTCTAGTTGTTTGGCCGAAAAACGCAAAAAATGAGGAACGATCATGGCGGGGCGGATACTATGGTTCCTTAGGTCGTATTTGATAGTCCGAATAAATTTTAGGCGATAGGGGTCCGGAGGTCCCGGGACCACTTGGAAGGTGTGGGCCATAACACACAAAAATATGGGAATCGCGCGGAATTCTAGTTGTTTGGACAAAAAACGCAAAAAATAAGGAACGATCATGGCGGGGAGGATACTATAGTTCCTTAGGTCGTATTTGATTGACAGGAAAAATTTTAGGCGATCGGGGTCAGCGGCTCTTGGGACCACTCGGAATGCGTGGGTATAGCATACGAAAAAAAGGGAATCGGGCGAAATTCTAGGTCTTTTTCAGTAACATGCAAAAAATGTGGAAAGATCTTGGCAGGGCAGTGACTATGGTTCCTTTGGTCTTATTTGATAGTCCGGAAAAAATATTAGGCGATAGGGGTCCGGAGGTCCCGGGACCACTCGGAAGGCGTGGGATATAACACACAAAAATATGGGAATCGCGCGGAATTCTAGTTGTTTGGCCGAAAAACGCAAAAAATGAGGAACGATCATGGTGGGTCAGATACTATGGTTCCTTAGGTCGTATTTGATAGTCCGGAAAAATTTTAGGCGATAGGGGTCAGGAGGTCCCGGGACCACTCGGAAGGCGTGGGCTATAACACACAAAAATATGGGAATCGCGCGGAATTCTAGTTGTTTGGCCGAAAAACGCAAAAAATGAGGAACGATCATTGGCGGGGTGGTTACTATGGTTCCTTAGGTCGTATTTGATGGCCCGGAAAATTTTTAGGCGATCGGGGTTCGGGGTTCCCGGGACCCCTTGGAAGACGTGGGCTAAAGCACACGAAAATATGGAAATCGCGCGAAATTCTAGTTTTTTGGCTGAAAAACGCAAAAGACTAGGAACGATCATGGCGGGCGGTGACTATGGTTCCTTAGGTCGTATTTGATAGTCCGGAAAATTTTTAGGCGATCCGGCTCCGGGGGGCCCGACCCACTCGGAAGGCGTGGGCGATAGCACACAAAAATATGGGAATCGGGCAGAATTCTAGTTTTTTGGCCAAAATATGCAAAAACTGAGGAACGATCATGGCGAGGCGGTGACTATGGTTCCTTAGGTCTTAATTGATGGCCCGAAAATTTTTTAGGCGATCCGAGACCGGTGGCCCGGCCCACTCGGAAGGCGTGGGCAATAGCACACAAAAATATGGTAATCGAGCAGAATTCTAGTTTTTTGGCCGAAAACCGCAATAAATGAGGAACGATCATGGCGGGGCGGCGACTATGGTTCCTTAGGTCATATTTGATGGCCCGGAAAATTTTAGGCGATCGGGGTCCACGGCTCCCGGGACCACTCGGAAGGCGTAAGCTATAGCACACTAAAATATGCAAATCGAGCGGAGTTCCAATTTTTTGGCCGAAAAATGCAAAGCATTCGGAACGATCATGGTGGGGCGGTGACTATGGTACCTTAGTTCGTATTTGATAGTCCGGAAAAATTTTAGGCGATCGGGGTCCGCGGCTCCCCGGACCACTTGGAAGGTGTGGGTATAGCACACGAAAATATGGGAATCGGGCGTAATTCTAGTTTTTTGGCCGAAAAATGCAGAAAATGAGAAACGATGATGGTGGGGCGGTTACTATGGTTCCTTAGGTCGTATTTGACAGCCCGGAAAAATTTTAAGCGATCGGGGTCCGGGGTCCCGGAACCACTTGGAAGGGTGGGCAATGGCACACAAAAATATTGTAATCGGGCGGAATTCTAGTTGTTTGGCCGAAAAATGCAACAAATGAGGAATGATCATGGCTGGGCGGTGACTATGGTTCCTTAGGTCGTATTTGATAGTCCGAAAAAATTTTAGGCGATAGGGGTCCGGAGTTCCCGGGTTCACTTGGAAGGCGTGGGCCATAGGACACGAAAATATGGGAATCGCGAGGAATTCTAGTCTTTTGGCCGAAAAACAGAAAAACCTAGGAACGATCATGGCTGGGCAGTGACTATGGTTCCTTAGGTCTTATTTGATAGTCCGGAAAAAATTTAGGCGATCCGGCTCCGGAGACCCGGGACCACTCGGAAGGCGTGGGCTATAACACACAAAAATATGGGTTCGGGCGGAATTCTAGTTATTTGGCCGAAAAACAAAAAAAATGAGGAACGATCATGGAGGGGCGGTGACTATGGTTCCTTAGGTCTTAATTGATAGCCCGAAAAGTTTTTAGGCAATCCGAGACCGGCGGCCCGGCCCACTCGGAAGGCGTGGGCAATAGCACACAAAAATATGGTAATCGAGCGGAATTCTAGTTTTTTGGCCGAATAACGCAATAAATGAGGAACGATCATGGCGGGGCGTTGACTATGGTTCCTTAGGTCATATTTGATGGCCCGGAAAATTTTAGGCGATCGGGGTCCACGGCTCCCGGGACCACTCGGAAGGCGTAAGCTATAGCACACTAAAATATGCAAATCGCGCGGAGTTCTAGTTTTTTGGCCGAAAAATGCAAAGCATTTGGAACGATCATGGTGGGGCGGTGACTATGGTACCTTAGGTCGTATTTGATAGTCCGAAAAAATTTTAGGCGATCGGGGTCCGCGGCTCCCCGGACCACTTGGAAGGCGTGGGTATAGCACACGAAAATATGGGAATCGGGCGTAATTCTAGTTTTTTGGCCGAAAAATGCAAAAAATGAGAAACGATGATGGCGGGGCGGTTACTATGGTTCCTTAGGTCGTATTTGACGGCCCGAAAAAATTTTAAGCGATCAGGGTCCGGGGGTCCCGGAACCACTTGGAAGGGTGGGCAATAGCACACAAAAGTATTGTAATCGGGCGGAATTCTAGTTGTTTGGCCGAAAAACGCAACAAATGAGGAATGATCATGGCTGGGCGGTGACTATGGTTCCTTAGGTCGTATTTGATAGTCCGGAAAAAGTTTAGGCGATAGGGGTCCGGAGTTCCCGGGTTCACTTGGAAGGCGTGGGCCATAGGACACGAAAATATGGGAATCGCGAGGAATTCTAGTCTTTTGGCCGAAAAACAGAAGAAACTAGGAACGATCATGGCTGGGCGGTGACTATTGTTCCTTAGGTCTTATTTGACAGTCCGGAAAAAATTTAGGCGATAGGGGTCCGGAGACCCGGGACCACTCGGAAGGCGTGGGCTATAACTCACAAAAATATGGGTTCGCGCGGAATTCTAGTTGTTTGGCCGAAAAACACAAAAAATGAGGAACGATCATGGCGGGGCGGTGACTATGGTTCCTTAGGTCTTAATTGATAGCCCGAAAAGTTTTTAGGCAATCCGAGACCGGCGGCCCGGCCCACTCGGAAGGCGTGGGCAATAGCACACAAAAATATGGTAATCGAGCGGAATTCTAGTTTTTTGGCCAAAAAACGCAATAAATGAGGAACGATCATGGTGGGGCGGTGACTATGGTTCCTTAGGTCATATTTGATGGCCCGAAAAATTTTAGGCGATCGGGGTCCACGGCTCCCGGGACCACTCGGAAGGCGTAGGCTATAGCACACTAAAATATGCAAATCGCGCGGAGTTCTAGTTTTTTGGCCGAAAAGTGCAAAGTATTTGGAACGATCATGGTGGGGCGGTGACTATAGTACCTTAAGTCGTATTTGATAGTCCGAAAAAATTTTAGGCGATCGGGGTCCGCGGCTCCCCGGACCACTTGGAAGGCGTGGGTATAGCACACGAAAATATGGGAATCGGGCGTAATTCTAGTTTTTTGGCCGAAAAATGCAAAAAATGAGAAACGATGATGGCGGGGCGGTTACTATGGTTCCTTAGGTCGTATTTGACGGCTCGGAAAAATTTTAAGCGATCGGGGTCCGGGGGTCCCGGAACCACTTGGAAGGGTGGGCAATAGCACACAAAAATATTGTAATCGGGCGGAATTCTAGTTGTTTGGCCGAAAAATGCAACAAATGAGGAATGATCATGGCTGGGCGGTGACTTTGGTTCCTTAGGTCGTATTTGATAGTCCGGAAAAATTTTAGGCGATAGGGGTCCGGAGTTCCCGGGTTCACTTGGAAGGCGTGGGCTATAGGACACGAAAATATGGGAATCGCACGGAATTCTAGTTTTTAGGCCGAAAAATAGAAAAAACTGGGAACGATCATGGCTGGGCATTGATTATGGTTCCTTAGGTCTTATTTGATAGTCCGGAAAAAATTTAGGCGATAGGGGTCCGGAGACCCGGGACCACTCGGAAGGCGTGGGCTATAACACACAAAAATATGGGATCGCGCGGAATTCTAGTTGTTTGGCCGAAAAACACAAAAAAATGAGGAACGATCATGGCGGGGCGGATACTATGGTTCCTTAGGTCGTATTTGATAGTCCGGAAAAATTTTAGGCGATAGGGGTCCGGAGGTCCCGGGACCACTCGGAAGGTGTGGGCTATAACACACAAAAATATGACAATCGCGCGGAATTCTAGTTGTTTGGCCGAAAAATGCAAAAAATAAGGAACGATCATGGCGGGACAGATACTATTGTTCCTTAGGTCGTATTTGATTGCCTGGAAAATTTTTAGGCGATCGGGGTCTGCGGCTCTTGGGACCACTCGGAATGCGTGGGTATAGCACACGAAAATATGGGAATCGGGCAAAATTCTAGGTCTTTTTCAGTAACATGCAAAAAATGTGGAAAGATCTTGACAGGGCAGTGACTATGGTTCCTTTGGTCTTATTTGATAGTCCGGAAAAATATTAGGCGATAGGGGTCCGGAGGTCCCGGGACCACTCGGAAGGCTTGGGCAAAAATATGGGAATCGTGCGGAATTCTAGTTGTTTGGCCGAAAAACGCAAAAAATGAGGAACGATCATGGCGGGGCGGATACTATGGTTCCTTAGGTCGTATTTGATAGTCCGAAAAAATTTTAGGCGATAGGGGTCAGGAGGTCCCGGGACCACTCGGAAGGCGTGGGCTATAACACACAAAAATATGGGAATCGCACGGAATTCTAGTTGTTTGGCCAAAAAATGCAAAAAATGAGGAACGATCATGGCGAGGCAGATACTATGGTTCCTTAGGTCGTATTTGATAGTCCGAAAAAATTTTAGGCGATAGGGGTCAGGAGGTCCCGTGAACACTCGGAAGGCGTGGGCTATAACACACAAAAATATGGGAATCGCGCGGAATTCTAGTTGTTTTGCCGGAAAACGCAAAAAATGAGGAACGATCGTGGCGGGGTGGTTACTATGGTTCCTTAGGTCGTATTTGATGGCCCGAAAAATTTTTAGGCGATCGGGGTTCAGGGTTCGGGGTTCCCGGGACCCCTTGGAAGGCGTGGGCTAAAGCACACGAAAATATGGAAATCGCGCGGAATTCTAATTTTTTGGCTGAAAAACGCAAAAGACTAGGAACGATCATGGCGGGGCGTTAACTATGGTTCCTTAGGTCGTATTTGATAGTCCGGAAAATTTTTAGGCGATCCGGCTCCGGGGGCCCCGACCCACTCGGAAGGCGTGGGCGATAGCACACAAAAATATGGGAATCGGGCGGAATTCTATTTTTTTGGCCAAAAAATGCAAAAAATGAGGAACAATCATGGCGAGGCGGTGACTATGGTTCCTTAGGTCCTAATTTATGGCCCGAATATTTGTTAGGCGATCCGAGTCCGGCGGCCCGGCCCACTCAGAAGGCGTGGGCAATAGCACACAAAAATATGGTAATCGAGCGGAATTCTAGTTTTTTGGCCGAAAAACGCAATAAATGAGGAACGATCATGGCGGGGCGGTGACTATGGTTCCTTAGGTCGTATTTGATGGCCCGGAAAATTTTAGGCGATCGGGGTCCACGGCTCTTGGGACCACTCGGAAGGCGTAAGTTATAGCACACTAAAATATGCAAATCGCGCGGAGTTCTAGTTTTTTGGCCGAAAAGTGCAAAGTATTTGGAACGATCATGGTGGGGCGGTGACTATAGTACCTTAAGTCGTATTTGATAGGGGTCCGCGGCTCCCCGGACCACTTGGAAGGCGTGGGTATAGCACACGAAAATATGGGAATCGGGCGTAATTCTAGTTTTTTGGCCGAAAAATGCAAAAAATGAGAAACGATGATGGCGGGGCGGTTACTATGGTTCCTTAGGTCGTATTTGACGGCTCGGAAAAATTTAAGCGATCGGGGTCCGGGGGTCCCGGAACCACTTGGAAGGGTGGGCAATAGCACACAAAAATATTGTAATCGGGCGGAATTCTAGTTGTTTGGCCGAAAAACGCAACAAATGAGGAATGATCATGGCTGGGCGGTGACTTTGGTTCCTTAGGTCGTATTTGATAGTCCGGAAAAATTTTAGGCGATAGGGGTCCGGAGTTCCCGGGTTCACTTGGAAGGCGTGGGCTATAGGACACAAAAATATGGGAATCGCGCGGAATTCTAGTTTTTTGGCCGAAAAACGGAAAAAAACTAGGAATGATCATGTCTGGGAGGTGACTATGGTTCCTTAGGTCTTATTTGATAGTCCGGAAAAATTTTAGGCGATAGGGGTCCGGAGACCCGGGACCACTCGGAAGGCGTGGGCTATATCACACAAAAATATGGGAATCGCGCGGAATTCTAGTTGTTTGGCCGAAAAATGCAAAACATGAGGAATGATCATGGTGGGGTGGTTACTATGGTTCCTTAGGTCGTATTTGGTAGTCCGGAAAATTTTTAGGCGATCCGGCTCCGAGGGGCCCGACCCACTCGAAAGGCGTGGGCGTAGTACACAAAATTATGGAAATCGGGCTGAATTCTAGTTTTTTGGCCAAAAAATGCAGAAAATGAGGAACGATCATGGAGAGGCGGTGACTATGGTTCCTTAGGTCCTAATAGATGGCCCGAAAATATTTTAGGCGATCCGAGTCCGGCGCCCCGGCCCACTCGGAAGGCGTGGGCAATAGCACACAAAAATATGGTAATCGAGCGGAATTCTAGTGTTTTGGCCGAAAAACGCAATAAATGAGGAACGATCATGGCGGGGCAGTGACTATGGTTCCTTAGGTCGTATTTGATGGCCCGAAAAATTTTAGGCGATCGGGGTCCACGGCTCCTGGGACCACTCGGAAGGCGTAAGTTATAGCACACTAAAATATGCAAATCGCGCGGAGTTCTAGTTTTTTGACCGAAAAATGCAAAGCATTTGGAACGATCATGGTGGGGCGGTGACTATGGTACCTTAGGTCGTATTTGATAGTCCGGAAAAATTTTAGGCGATCAGGGTCCGCGTCTTCCCGGACCACTTGGAAGGCGTGGGTATAGCACACGAAAATATGGGAATCGGGTGTAATTCTAGTTTTTTGGCCGAAAAATGCAAAAAATGAGAAACAATGATGGCGGGGCGGTTACTATAGTTCCTTAGGTCGTATTTGACGGCGCGGAAAAATTTTAAGCGATCGGGTCCGGGGTTCCCGGAACCACTTGGAAGGGTGGGCAATAGCAAACAAAAATATTGTAATCGGGCGGAATTCTAGTTTTTTGGCCGAAAAACGCAACAAATGAGGAATGATCATGGCTGGGCGGTGACTATGGTTCCTTTGGCCGTATTTGATAGTCCGGAAAAATTTTAGGCGATAGGGGTCCGGAGTTCCCGGGTTCACTTGGAAGGCGTGGGCTATAGGACACGAAAATATGGGAATCGCGCGGAATTCTAGTTTTTTGGCGGAAAAACAGAAAAAACTAGGAACGATCATGGCTGGGCGGTGATTATGGTTCCTTAGGTCGTATTTCATAGTCCAAAAAAATTTTAGGCGATAGGGGTCCAGAGGTCCCGGGACCACTCGGAAGGTGTGGGCTATAACACAAAAAAATATGGGAATCGCGCGGAATTCTAGTTGTTTGGCCGAAAAACGCAAAACATGAGCAACGATCTTGGCAGGGCGGATACTATGGTTCCTTAGGTCATATTTGATTGCCCGGAAAACTTTTAGGCGATCGCGGTCTGCGGCTCTTGGAACCACTCGGAATGCGTGGGTATAGCACACGAAAATATGGGAATCAGGCGAAATTCTAGGTCTTTTTCAGTTACATGCAAAAAATGTGGAAAGATCTTGGCAGGGCGGTGACTATGGTTCCTTTGGTCTTATTTGATAGTCCGGAAAAATATTATGCGATAGGGGTCTGGAGGTCCCGGGACCACTCGGAAGGCGTGGGCGATAGCACACAAAAATATGGGAATCGGGCGGAATTCTAGTTTTTTGGCCAAAAAATTCAAAAAATGAGGAACGATCATGGCGAGGTGGTGACTATGGTTCCTTAGGTCCTAATTGATGACCCGAAAAGTTTTTAGGCGATCCGAGTCCGGCGGCCCGGCCCACTCGGAAGGCGTGGGCAACAGCACACAAAAATATGGTAATCGAGCGGAATTCTAGTTTTTTGGCCGAAAAATGCAATAAATGAGGAAAGATCTTGGCGGGGCGGTGACTATGGTTCCTTAGGTCGTATTTGATGGCCCGGAAAATTTTAGGCGATCGGGGTCCACGGCTCCCGAGACCACTCGGAAGGCGTAAGCTATAGCACAGTAAAATATGCAAATCGCTCGGAGTTCTAGTTTTTTGGCCGAAAAATGCAAAGCATTTGGAACGATCATGGTGGGGCGGTGACTATGGTACCTTAGGTCGTATTTGATAGTCCAAAAAATTTTTAGGCGATCGTGGTCCGCGGCTCCTCGGACCACTTGGAAGGCGTGGGTATAGCACACGAAAATATGGGAATCGGGCGTAATTCTAGTTTTTTGGCAGAAAAATACAAAAAATGAGAAACGATGATGGCGGGGCGATTACTATAGTTCCTTAGGTCATATTTGAAGGCCCGAAAAAATTTTAGGCGATCGTGGTCCGGGGGTCTCGGAACCACTTGGAAGGGTGGGCAATAGCAAACAAAAATATTGTAATCGGGCGGAAAACTAGTTTTTTGGCCGAAAAATGCAACAAATGAGGAATGATTATGGCTGGGCGGTGACTATGGTTCCTTAGGTCGTATTTGACGGCCCGGAAAAATCTTAGGCGATCGGGGTCCGCGGCTCTTGGGACCACTCGGAAGGCGTGGGCTATAACACAGAAAAATATGGGATCGCGCGGAATTCTAGTTGTTTGGCCGAAAAACACAAAAAATAAGGAACGATCATGGCGGGGCAGATACTATGGTTCCCTAGGTCGTATTTGATTGCCCGGAAAAATTTTAGGCGATCGGGGTCCGCGGCTCTTGGGACCACTCGGAATGCGTGGGTATAACATACGAAAATATGGGAATCGGGCGAAATTCTAGGTCTTTTTCAGTAACATGCAAAAAATGTGGAAAGATCTTGGCAGGGCGGTGACTATGGTTCCTTTGGTCTTATTTGATAGTCCGGAAAAATATTAGGCGATAGGGGTCCGGAGGATACGGGAACACTCGGAACGCGTGGGTTATAACACACAAAAATATGGGATCGCGCGGAATTCTAGTTGTTTGGCCGAAAAACGCAAAAAATGAGGAACGATCATGGCGGGGCGGATACTATGGTTCCTTAGGTCGTATTTGATAGTCCGGAAAAATTTTAGGTGATAGGGGTCCGCGACTCTTGGGACCACTCGGAAGGCGTGGGTATAGCACACGAAAATATGGGAATCGGGCGAAATTCTAGGTCTTTTTCAGTAACAACGAAAAAATGTTGAAAGACCTTGGCAGGGCGGTTACTATGGTTCCTTAGGTCGTATTTGACGGCCCGGAAAAATTTTAGGCGATCGGGGTCCGGGGGTCCCGGAACCACTTGGAAGGGTGGGCAATAGCACACAAAAATATTGTAATCGGGCGGAATTCTAGTTTTTTGGCCGAACAACTCAACAAATGAGGAATGATCATGGCTGGGCGGTGACTATGGTTCCTTAAGTCGTATTTGATAGTTCGGAAATATTTTAGGCGATATGGGTCCGGAGTTCCCGGGTTCACTTGGAAGGCGTGGGCTATAGGACACGAAAATATGGGAATCACGCGGAATTCTAGTTTTTTGGCCGAAAAATGGAAAAAACTAGGAAAGATCATGGCTGGGCGGTGACTATGGTTCCTTAGGTCGTATTTGATAGTCCGAAATAATTTTAGGCGATAGGGGTCCGGAGGTCCCGGGACCACTCGGAAGGTGTGGGCTATAACACACAAAAATATGGGAATCGCGCGAAATTCTATTTGTTTGGCCAAAAAACGCAAAAAATAAGGAACGATCATGGCGGGGCGGATACTATGGTTCCTTAGGTCGTATTTGATTTCCTGGAAAAATTTTAGGTGATCGGGGTCCGCGTCTCTTGGGACCACTCGCAATGCGTGGGTATAGCACAGGAAAATATGGGAATTGGGCGAAATTCTAGGTCTTTTTCAGTAACATGCAAAAAATGTGGAAAGATCTTGACAGGGAGGTGACTATGGTTCCTTTGGTCTTTTTTGATAGTCCGGAAAAATATTAGGCGATAGGGGTCCGGAGGTCCCCGGACCACTCGGAAGGCATGGGCTATAACACACAAAAATATGGGAATCGCGCGGAATTCTACTTGTTTGGCCAAAAAAAGCAAAAAATGAGTAACGATCATGGCGGGGCGGATACTATTGTTCATTAGTTCGTATTTGATAGTCCGGAAAAATTTTAGGCGATAGGGGTCAGGAAGTCCCGGGACCACTCGGAAGGCGTGGGCTATAACACACAAAAATATGGGAATCGAGCAGAATTCTAGTTGTTTGGCCGAAAAACGCAAAAAATGAGGAACGCTCATGGCGGGGCGGTGACTATGGTTCCTTAGGTCGTATTTGATGGCCCGGAAAAGTTTAGGTGATCAGGGTCCACGGCTCCCGGGACCACTCGGAAGGCGTAAGCTATATAGCACACTAAAATATGCAAATTGCGCGGAGTTCTAGTTTTTTGGCCGAAAAATGCAAAGCATTTGGAACGATCATGGTGGGGCGGTGACTATGGTACCTTAGGTCGTATTTGATAGTCCAGAAAAATTTTAGGTGATCGGGGTCCGCGGCTCCCCGGACCACTTGGAAGGCGTGGGTATAGCACACGAAAATATGGGAATCGGGCGTAATTCTAGTTTTTTGGCCGAAATATGCAAAAAATGAGAAACGATGATGGCGGGGCGGTTACTATGGTTCCTTAGGTCGTATTTGACGGCCCGGAAAAATTTTAGGCGATCGGGGTCCGGGGGTCCCGGAACCACTTGGAAGGGTGGGCAATAGCACACAAAAATATTGTAATCGGGCGGAATTCTAGTATTTTGGCCGAACAACTCAACAAATGAGAAATGATCATGGCTGGGCGGTGACTATGGTTCCTTAAGTCGTATTTGATAGTCCGAAAAAATTTTAGGCGATAGGGGTCCGGAGTTCCCGGGTTCACTTGGAAGGCGTGGGCAATAGGACACGAAAATATGGGAATCGCGCGGAATTCTAGTTGTTTGGCCGAAAAATGCAAAAAATAAGGAACGATCATGGCGGGGCGGATACTATGGTTCCTTAGATCGTATTTGATTGCCCGGAAAATTTTTAGGCGATCGGGGTCCTCGGCTCTTGGGACCACTCGGAATGCGTGGGTATAGCACACGAAAATATGGGAATCGGGCGAAATTCTAGGTCTTTTTCAGTAACATGCAAAAAATGTGGAAAGATCTTGGCAGGGCGGTGACTATGGTTCCTTTGGTCTTATTTGATAGTCCGGAAAAATATTAGGCGATAGGGGTCCGGAGGTCCCGGGAACACTCGAACGCGTGGGTTATAACACACAAAAATATGGGAATCGCGCGGAATTCTAGTTGTTTGGCCGAAAAACACAAAAAATGAGGAACGATCATGGCGGGGCGGATACTATGGTTCCTTAGGTCGTATTTGATAGTCCGGAAAAATTTTAGGCGATAGGGGTCCGTAGACCCGGGACCACTCGGAAGGCGTGGGCTATAACACACAAAAATATGGAAATCGGGCGGAATTCTAGTTTTTTGGCCAAAAAATGCAAAAAATGAGGAACGATCATGGCGAGGTGGTGACTATGGTTCCTTAGGTTCCTAATTGATGGCCCGAAAAGTTTTTAGGCGATCCGAGTCCGGCAGCCCGGCCCACTCGGAAGGCGTGGGCAACAGCACACAAAAATATGGTAATCGAGCGGAATTCTAGTTTTTTGGCCGAAAAATGCAATAAATGAGGAAAGATCTTGGCGGGGCGGTGACTATGGTTCCTTAGGTCATATTTGATGGCCCGGAAAATTTTAGGCGATCGGGGTCCACGGCTCCCGAGACCACTCGGAAGGCGTAAGCTATAGCACAGTAAAATATGCAAATCGCTCCGAGTTCTAGTTTTTTGGCCGAAAAATGCAAAGCATTTGGAACGATCATGGTGGGGCGGTGACTATGGTACCTTAGGTCGTATTTGATAGTCCAAAAAATTTTTAGGCGATCGTGGTCCGCGGCTCCTCGGACCACTTGGAAGGCGTGGGTATAGCACACGAAAATATGGGAATCGGGCGAAATTCTAGTTTTTTGGCTGAAAAATACAAAAAATGAGAAACGATGATGGCGGGGCGGTTACTATGGTTCCTTAGGTCGTATTTGACGGCCCGGAAAAATTTTAGGCGATCGGGGTCCGGGGGTCCCGGAACCACTTGGAAGGGTGGGCAATAGCAAACAAAAATATTGTAATCGGGCGGAAAACTAGTTTTTTGGCCGAAAAACGCAACAAATGAGGAATGATCATGGCTGGGCGGTGACTAT
The DNA here is from genome assembly GCF_000715075.1 of Nicotiana tabacum. Taxonomy (NCBI): domain Eukaryota; kingdom Viridiplantae; phylum Streptophyta; class Magnoliopsida; order Solanales; family Solanaceae; genus Nicotiana; species Nicotiana tabacum. The sequence goes on along the minus strand of NW_027438291.1, from coordinate 147,182 downwards.
GGTTCCTTAGGTCGTATTTGACGGCCCGGAAAAATTTTAGGCGATCGGGGTCCGCGACTCTTGGGACCACTCGGAAGGCGTGGGTATAGCACACGAAAATATGGGAATCGGGCGAAATTCTAGGTCTTTTTCAGTATCAACGAAAAAATATTGAAAGATCTTGGCAGGGCGGTTACTATGGTTCCTTAGGTCGTATTTGACGGCCCGGAAAAATTTTAGGCGATCGGGGTCCGGGGGTCCCGGAACCACTTGGAAGGTTGGGCAATAGCACACAAAAATATTGTAATCGGGCGGAATTCTAGTTTTTTGGCCGAACAACTCAACAAATGAGGAATGATCATGGCTGGGCGGTGACTATGGTTCCTTAAGTCGTATTTGATAGTCCGGAAAAATTTTAGGCGATATGGGTCCGGAGTTCCCGGGTTCACTTGGAAGGCGTGGGCTATAGGACATGAAAATATGGGAATCGCGCGGAATTCTAGTTTTTTGGCCGAAAAATGGAAAAAACTAGGAAAGATCATGGCTAGGCGGTGACTATGGTTCCTTAGGTCGTATTTGATAGTCCGGAATAATTTTAGGCGATAGGGGTCCGGAGGTCCCGGGACCACTCGGAAGGTGTGGGCTATAACACACAAAAATATGGGAATCGCGCGGAATTCTATTTGTTTGGCCGAAAAACGCAAAAAATAAGGAACGATCATGGCGGGGCGGATACTATGGTTCCTTAGGTCGTATTTGATTTCCCGGAAAAATTTTAGGTGATCGGGGTCCGCGTCTCTTGAGACCACTCGCAATGCGTGGGTATAGCACAGGAAAATATGGGAATTGGGCGAAATTCTAGGTCTTTTTCAGTAACATGCAAAAAATGTGGAAAGATCTTGGCAGGGCGGTGACTATGGTTCCTTTGGTCTTATTTGATAGTCCGGAAAAATATTAGGCGATAGCGGTCCGGAGGTCCCCGGACCACTCGGAAGGCGTGGGCTATAACACATAAAAATATGGGAATCGCGCGGAATTCTACTTGTTTGGCCAAAAAAGCAAAAAATGAGTAACGATCATGGCGGGGCGGATACTATGGTTCCTTAGGTCGTATTTGATAGTCCGGAAAAATTTTAGGCGATAGGGGTCAGGAGGTCCCGGGACCACTCGGAAGGCGTGGGCTATAACACACAAAAATATGGGAATCGAGCGGAATTCTAGTTGTTTGGCCGAAAAATGCAAAAAATGAGGAACGATCATGGCGGGGTGGTTACTATGGTTCCTTAGGTCGTATTTGATAACCCGAAAATTTTTAGGCGATCGGGGTCCGTGGCTCCCCGGACCACTTGGAAGGCGTGGGTATAGCACATGAAAATATAGGAATCGGGCGTAATTCTAGTTTTTTGGCCGAAATATGCAAAAAATGAGAAACGATGATGGCGGGGCGGTTACTATGGTTCCTTAGGTCGTATTTGACGGCCCGGAAAAATTTTAGGCGATCGGGGTCCGGGGGTCACGGAACCACTTGGAAGGGTGGGCAATAGCACACAAAAATATTGTAATCGGGCGGAATTCTAATATTTTGGCCGAACAACTCAACAAATGAGGAATGATCATGGCTGGGCGGTGACTATGGTTCCTTAAGTCGTATTTGATAGTCCGGAAAAATTTTAGACGATAGGGGTCCGGAGTTCCCGGGTTCACTTGGAAGGCGTGGGCAATAGGACACGAAAATATGGGAATCGCGCGGAATTCTAGTTGTTTGGCCGAAAAATGAAAAAAATAAGGAACGATCATGGCGGGGCGGATACTATGGTTCCTTAGATCGTATTTGATTGCCCGGAAAATTTTTAGGCGATCGGGGTCCTCGGCTCTTGGGACCACTCGGAATGCGTGGGTATAGCACACGAAAATATGGGAATCGGGCGAAATTCTAGGTCTTTTTCAGTAACATGCAAAAAATGTGGAAAGATCTTGGCAGTGCGGTGACTATGGTTCCTTTGGTCTTATTTGATAGTCCGGAAAAATATTAGGCGATAGGGGTCCGCAGGTCCCGGGAACACTCGAACGCGTGGGTTATAACACACAAAAATATGGGAATCGCGCGGAATTCTAGTTGTTTGGCCGAAAAATGCAAAAATTAAGTAACGATCATGGCGGGGCTGATACTATGGTTCCTTAGGTCGTATTTGATAGTCTGGAAAAATTTTAGGCGATAGGGGTCCGGAGACCCGGGACCACTCGGAAGGCGTGGGCTATAACACACAAAAATATGGGAATCGGGCGGAATTCTAGTTTTTTGGCCAAAAAATGCAAAAAATGAGGAACGATCATGGCGAGGTGATGACTATGGTTCCTTAGGTCCTAATTGATGGCCCGAAAAGTTTTTAGGGGATCCGAGTCCGGCGGCCCGGCCCACTCGGAAGGCGTGGGCAACAACACACAAAAATATGGTAATCGAGCGGAATTCTAGTTTTTTGGCCGAAAAATGCAATAAATGAGGAAAGATCTTGGTGGGGCGGTGACTATGGTTCCTTAGGTTGTATTTGATGGCCCAGAAAATTTTAGGCGATCGGGGTCCACGGCTCCCGAGACCACTGGGAAGGCGTAAGCTATAGCACAGTAAAATATGCAAATCGCTCGGAGTTCTAGTTTTTTGGCCGAAAAATGCAAAGCATTTGGAACGATCATGGTGGGGCGGTGACTATGGTACCTTAGGTCGTATTTGATAGTCCAAAAAATTTTTAGGCGATCGTGGTCCGCGGCTCCTCGGACCACTTGGAAGGCGTGGGTATAGCACACGAAAATATGGGAATCGGGCGTAATTCTAGTTTTTTGGCCGAAAAATGAGAAACGATGATGGCGGGGCGGTTACTATGGTTCCTTAGGTCGTATTTGACGGCCCGGAAAAATTTTAGGCGATCGGGGTCCGGGGGTCCCGGAACCACTTGGAAGGGTGGGCAATAGCAAACAAAAATATTGTAATCGGGCGGAAAACTAGTTTTTTGGCCGAAAAACGCAACAAATGAGGAATTATCATGGCTGGGCGGTGACTATGGTTCCTTAGGTCGTATTTGACGGCCCGGAAAAATTTTAGGCGATCGGGGTCCGCGGCTCTTGGGACCACTCGGAAGGCGTGGGCTATTACACAAAAAAATATGGGATCGCGCGGAATTCTAGTTGTTTGGCCGAAAAACACAAAAAATAAGGAACGATCATGGCGGGGCAGATACTATGGTTCCTTAGGTCGTATTTGATTGCCCGGAAAAATTTTAGGCGATCGGGGTCCGCGGCTCTTGGGACCACTCGGAATGCGTGGGTATAGCACACGAAAATATGGGAATCGGGCGAAATTCTAGGTCTTTTTCAGTAACATGCAAAAAATGTGGAAAGATCTTGGCAGGGCGGTGACTATGGTTCCTTTGGTCTTATTTGATAGTCCAGAAAAATATTAGGTGATAGGGGTCCGGAGGTCCCGGGAACACTCGGAACGTGTGGGCTATAACACACAAAAATATGGGAATCGCGCGGAATTCTAGTTGTTTGGCCGAAAAACGCAAAAATTGAGTAACGAACATGGCGGGGCGGATACTATGGTTCCTTAGGTCGTATTTGATAGTCCGGAAAAATTTTAGGCGATAGGGGTCCGGAGACCCGGGACCACTCGGAAGGCGTGGGCTATAACAAACAAAAATATGAGAATCGCGCGGAATTCTAGTTGTTTGGCCGAAAAACGCAAAAAATAAGGAACGATCATGGCGGGGCGGATACTATGGTTCCTTTGGTCGTATTTGATTGCCCGGACAAATTTTAGGCGATCGGGGTCCGCGGCTCTTGGGACCACTCGGAATGCGTGGGTATAGCACACGAAAATATGGGAATCGGGCGAAATTCAAGGTCTTTTTCAGTAACAACGAAAAAATGTTGAAAGATCTTGGCAGGGCGGTTACTATGGTTCCTTAGGTCGTATTTGACGGCCCGGAAAAATTTTAGGCGATCGGGGTCCGGGGGTCCCGGAACCACTTGGAAGGGTGGGCAATAGCACACAAAAATATTGTAATCGGGCGGAATTCTAGTTTTTTGGCCGAACAACTCAACAAATGAGGAATGATCGTGGCTGGGCGATGACTATGGTTCCTTAAGTCGTATTTGACAGTCCGGAAAAATTTTAGGTGATAGGGGTCCGGAGTTCCCGGGTTCACTTGGAAGGCGTAGGCAATAGGACACGGAAATATGGGAATCGCGCGGAATTCTAGTTGTTTGGCCGAAAAACGCAAAAAATAAGGAATGATCATGGCAGGGCGGATACTATGGTTCCTTAGATCGTATTTGATTGCCCAGAAAATTTTTAGGCGATCGGGGTCCTCGGCTCTTGGGACCACTCGGAATGCGTGGGTATAGCACACGAAAATATGGGAATCGCGCGAAATTCTAGGTCTTTTTCAGTAACATGCAAAAAATGTGGAAAGATCTTGGCAGGGCGGTGACTATGGTTCCTTGGGTCTTATTTGATAGTCCGGAAAAATATTAGGCGATAGGGGTCCGGAGGTCCCGGGAACACTCGAACGCGTGGGTTATAACACACAAAAATATGGGAATCGCGCGGAATTCTAGTTGTTTGGCCGAAAAACACAAAAAATGAGGAACGATCATGGCGGGGTAGATACTATGGTTCCTTAGGTCGTATTTGATAGTCCGGAAAAATTTTAGGTGATAGGGGTCCGGAGACCCGGGACCACTCGGAAGGCGTGGGCTATAACACACAAAAATATGGGATCGCGCGGAATTCTAGTTGTTTGGCCGAAAAACACAAAAAATGAGGAACGATCATGGCGGGGTAGATACTATGGTTCCTTAGGTCGTATTTGATAGTCCGGAAATATTTTAGGCGATAGGGGTCCGGAGGTCCCGGGACCACTCGGAAGGTGTGGGCTAACACACAAAAATATGGGAATCGCGCGGAATTCTAGTTATTTGGCCGTAAAATGCAACAAATGAGGAATGATAATGGCTGGGCGGTGACTATGGTTCCTTAGGTCGTATTTGATAGTCTGGAAAAATTTTAGGAGATAGGGGTCCGGAGTTCCCGGGTTCACTTGGAAGGCATGGGCTATAGGACACGAAAATATGGGAATCGCGCGGAATTCTAGGTTTTTGGCCGAAAATCGAAAAAAACTAGGATCGATCTTGGCTGGGCGGTGACTATGGTTCCTTAGGTCTTATTTGATAGTCCGGAAAAATTTTAGGCGATAGGGGTCCGGAGACCCGGGACCACTCGGAAGGCGTGGGCTATAACAAACAAAAATATGAGAATCGCGCGGAATTCTAGTTGTTTGGCCGAAAAACGCAAAAAATAAGGAACGATCATGGCGGGGCGGATACTATGGTTCCTTTGGTCGTATTTGATTGCCCGGACAAATTTTAGGCGATCGGGGTCCGCGGCTCTTGGGACCACTCGGAATGCGTGGGTATAGCACACGAAAATATGGGAATCGGGCGAAATTCAAGGTCTTTTTCAGTAACAACGAAAAAATGTTGAAAGATCTTGGCAGGGCGGTTACTATGGTTCCTTAGGTCGTATTTGACGGCCCGGAAAAATTTTAGGCGATCGGGGTCCGGGGGTCCCGGAACCACTTGGAAGGGTGGGCAATAGCACACAAAAATATTGTAATCGGGCGGAATTCTAGTTTTTTGGCCGAACAACTCAACAAATGAGGAATGATCGTGGCTGGGCGGTGACTATGGTTCCTTAAGTCGTATTTGACAGTCCGGAAAAATTTTAGGCGATAGGGGTCCGGAGTTCCCGGGTTCACTTGGAAGGCGTAGGCAATAGGACACGAAAATATGGGAATCGCGCGGAATTCTAGTTGTTTGGCCGAAAAACGCAAAAAATAAGGAATGATCATGGCAGGGCGGATACTATGGTTCCTTAGATCGTATTTGATTGCCCAGAAAATTTTTAGGCGATCGGGGTCCTCGGCTCTTGGGACCACTCGGAATGCGTGGGTATAGCACACGAAAATATGGGAATCGCGCGAAATTCTAGGTCTTTTTCAGTAACATGCAAAAAATGTGGAAAGATCTTGGCAGGGCGGTGACTATGGTTCCTTGGGTCTTATTTGATAGTCCGGAAAAATATTAGGCGATAGGGGTCCGGAGGTCCCGGGAACACTCGAACGCGTGGGTTATAACACACAAAAATATGGGAATCGCGCGGAATTCTAGTTGTTTGGCCGAAAAACACAAAAAATGAGGAACGATCATGGCGGGGTAGATACTATGGTTCCTTAGGTCGTATTTGATAGTCCGGAAAAATTTTAGGTGATAGGGGTCCGGAGACCCGGGACCACTCGGAAGGCGTGGGCTATAACACACAAAAATATGGGATCGCGCGGAATTCTAGTTGTTTGGCCGAAAAACACAAAAAATGAGGAACGATCATGGCGGGGTAGATACTATGGTTCCTTAGGTCGTATTTGATAGTCCGGAAATATTTTAGGCGATAGGGGTCCGGAGGTCCCGGGACCACTCGGAAGGTGTGGGCTAACACACAAAAATATGGGAATCGCGCGGAATTCTAGTTATTTGGCCGTAAAATGCAACAAATGAGGAATGATAATGGCTGGGCGGTGACTATGGTTCCTTAGGTCGTATTTGATAGTCTGGAAAAATTTTAGGAGATAGGGGTCCGGAGTTCCCGGGTTCACTTGGAAGGCATGGGCTATAGGACACGAAAATATGGGAATCGCGCGGAATTCTAGGTTTTTGGCCGAAAATCGAAAAAAACTAGGATCGATCTTGGCTGGGCGGTGACTATGGTTCCTTAGGTCTTATTTGATAGTCCGGAAAAATTTTAGGCGATAGGGGTCCGGAGACCCGGGACCACTCGGAAGGCGTGGGTTATAACACACAAAAATATGAGATTGCGCGGAATTCTAGTTGGTTGGCCGAAAAACGCAAAAAATGAGGAACGATCATGGCGGGGCGGATACTATGGTTCCTTAGGTCGTATTTGATAGTCCGGAAAAATTTTAGGCGATAGGGGTCAGGAGGTCCCGGGACCATTCGGAAGGCGTGGGCTATAACACCCAAAAATATGGGAATCGAGCGGAATTCTAGTTGTTTGGCCGAAAAATGCAAAAAATGAGGAACGATCATGGCGGGGCAGTTACTATGGTTCCTTAGGTCGTATTTGATGGCCCGAAAATTTTTTAGGCAATCGGGGTTCGGGGTTCCCGGGACCCCTTGGAAGGCGTGGGCTAAAGCACACAAAAATATGGAAATCGCGCGGAATTCTAATTTTTTGGCTGAAAAACACAAAAGACTAGGAACGATCATGGCAGGGCGGTGACTATGCTTCCTTAGGTCGTATTTGATAGTCCGAAAAATTTTTAGGCGATCCGGCTCCGGGGGCCCGACCCACTCGGAAGGCGTGGGCGATAGCAGACAAAAATATGTGAATCGGGAGGAATTCTAGTATTTTGGCCAAAAAATGCAAAAAATGAGGAACGATCATGGCGGGGCGGATACTATGGTTCCTTAGGTCGTATTTGATAGTCCGGAAAAATTTTAGGCGATAGGGGTCCGGAGGTCCCGGGACCACTCGGAAGGTTTGGGCTATAACACACAAAAATCTGGGAATCGCGCGGAATTCTAGTTGTTTGGCCGAAAAACGCAAAAAATAAGGAACGATCATGGCGGGGCGGATAATATGGTTCCTTAGGTCGTATTTGATTGCCCGGAAAAATTTTAGGCGATCGGGGTCCGCGGCTCTTGGGACCACTCGGAATGCGTGGGTATAGCACACGAAATTATGGGAATCGAGCGAAATTCTAGGTCTTTTTTAGTAACATGGAAAAAATGTGGAAAGATCTTGGCAGGGCGGTGACTATGATTCCTTTGGTCTTATTTGATAGTCCGGAAAAATATTAGGCGATAGGGGTCCGGAGACGCGGGACCACTTGTAAGGCGTGGGTATAGCACACGAAAATATAGGAATCGGGCGGAATTCTAGTTGTTTTGCCGAAAAATGCAAAAACTGAGAAACGATCATGGCGGGAAGGTGAATATGGTTCCTTAGGTTTTATTTGATGGCCCAAAAACTTTTTAGGTGATCCGAGTGCGGGGGGCACGGCCCACTCGGAAGGCGTGGGCTATAGCACACGAAAATATGGGAATCGCGCGGAATTCTAGTTGTTTGGCCGAAAAACGCAAAAAATAAGGAACGATCATGGCGGGGCAGATACTATGGTTCCTTAGGTCGTATTTTATTGCTCGGAAAAATTTTAGGCGATCGGGGTCCGCGGCTCTTGGGACCACTCGGAATGCGTGGGTATAGCACACAAAAATATGGGAATCGGGCGAAATTCTAGGTCTTTTTCAGTAACATGCAAAAAATGTGGAAAGATCTTGGCAGTGCGGTGACTATGGTTCCTTTGGTCTTATTTGATAGTCCGGAAAAATATTAGGCGATAGGGGTTCGGAGTTCCCGGGACCACTCGGAAGGCGTGGGCTATAACACACAAAAATATGGGAATCGCGCGGAATTTTAGTTGTTTGGCCGAAAAACGCAAAAAATGAGAAACGATGATGGCGGGGCGGTTACTATGGTTCCTTAGGTCGTATTTGACGGCCCGGAAAAATTTTAGGGGATCGGGGTCCGGAGACCCGGGACCACTCGGAAGGCGTGGGCACACAAAAATATGGGATCGCGCGGAATTCTAGTTGTTTGGCCGAAAAACACAAAAAATGAGGAACGATCATGGCGGGGTGGATACTATGGTTCCTTAGGTCGTATTTGATAGTCCGGAAAAAATTTAGGCAATAGGGGTCCGGAGGTCCCGGGACCACTCGGAAGGTGTGGGCTAACACATAAAAATATGGGAATAGCGCAGAATTCTAGTTGTTTGGCCGAAAAATGCAAAAAATAAGGAACGATCATGGCGAGGCGGATACTATTGTTCCTTAGGTCGTATTTGATTGCCCGGAAAAATTTTAGGCGATCAGGGTCCGCGGCTCTTGGGACCACTCGGAACGCGTGGGTATAGCACACGAAAATAAGGGAATCGGGCAAAATTCTAGGTCTTTTTGAGTAACATGCAAAAAATGTGGAAAGATCTTGGCAGGGCGGTGAGTATGGTTCCTTTGGTCTTATTTGATAGTCCGAAAAAATATTAGGCGATAGGGGTCCGGAGGTCCCGGGAACACTCGGAACGCGTGGGCTATAACACACAAAAATACGGGAATCACGCGGAATTCTAGTTGTTTGGCCGAAAAACGCAAAAATTGAGTAACGATCATGGCGGGGCAGATACTATGGTTCCTTAGGTCGTATTTGATAGTCCGGAAAAATTTTAAGCGATAGGGGTCCGGAGACCCGAGACCACTCGGAAGGTGAGGGCTATAACACACAAAAATATGGGATCGCGCGGAATTATAGTTGTTTGGCCGAAAAACACAAACAATGAGGAACGATTATGGCAGGGCCGATACTATGGTTCCTTAGTTCGTATTTGATAGTCCGGAAAAATTTTAGGCGATATGGGTCCGGAGGTCCCGCGACCACTCGGAAGGTGTGGGCTAACACACAAAAATATGGGAATAGCGCGGAATTCTAGTTGTTTGGCCGAAAAATGCAAAAAATAAGGAACGATCATGGCGGGGCGGATACTATGGTTCCTTAGGTCGTATTTGATTGCCCGGAAATTTTTTAGGTGATCGGGGTCCGCGGCTCTTGGGACTACTCGGAATGCGTGGGTATAGCACATGAAAATATGGGAATCGGGCGAAATTCTAGGTCTTTTTCAGTAACATGCAAAAAATGTGGAAAGATCTTGGCAGGGCGGTGATTATGGTTCCTTTGGTCTTATTTGATAGTCCGGAAAAATATTAGGCGATAGGGGTCTGGAGGTCCCGGGAACACTCAGAACGCGTGGGCTATAACACACAAAAATATGGGAATCGCGCGGAATTCTAGTTGTTTGGACGAAAAACGCAAACATTGAGTAACGACCATGACAGGGCGGATACTATGGTTCCTTAGGTCGTATTTGATAGTCCGGAAAAATTTTAGGCGAAAGGGGTCAGGAGGTCCCGGGACCACTCGGAAGGCGTGGGCTATAACACAGAAAAATATGGGAATCGAGCGGAATTCTAGTTGTTTGGCCGAAAAACGCAAAAAATGAGGAACGATCATGGAGGGGTGGTTACTATGGTTCCATAGGTCGTATTTGATGGCCCAAAATTTTTTTAGGCGATCAGGGTTCGGGGTTCGGGGTTTGGGGTTACCGGGACCCCTTGGAAGGCGTGGGCTAAAGCACATGAAAATATGGAAATCACGCGGACTTCTAGTTGTTTGGCCGAGAAACGCAAAAATTGAGTAACGATCATGGCAGGGCGGATACTATGGTTCCTTAGCTCGTATTTGATAGTCAGGAAAAATTTTAGGCGATAGGGGTCCGGAGACCCGGGACCACTCGGAAGGCGTGGGCTATAACACACAAAAATATGGGATTGCGCGGAATTCTAGTTGTTTGGCCGAAAAACGCAAAAAATGAGGAACAATCATGGCGGGGCGGATACTATGGTTCCTTAGGTCGTATTTGATAGTCCGGAAAAATTTTAGGCGATAGGGGTCCGGAGGTCCCGGGACCACTCGGAAGGTGTGGGCTATAACACACAAAAATATGGGAATCGCGCGGAATTCTAGTTGTTTGGCCGAAAAACGCAAAAAATAAGGAACGATCATGGCGGGGCGGATACTATGGTTCCTTAGGTCGTATTTGATTGCCCGGAAAAATTTTAGGCGATCGGGGTCCGCGGCTCTTGGGACCACTCGGAATGCGTGGGTATTGCACACGAAAATATGGGAATCGAGCGAAATTCTAGGTCTTTTTCAGTAACATGCAAAAAATGTGGAAAGATCTTGGCAGGGCGGTGACTATGATTCCTTTGGTCTTATTTGATAGTTCGGAAAAATATTAGGCGATAGGGGTCCGGAGACGCGGGACCACTTGTAAGGCGTGGGTATAGCACACGAAAATATGGGAATCCGGCGGAATTCTAGTTGTTTTGCCGAAAAATGCAAAAAATGAGAAACGATCATGGCGGGAAGGTGAATATGGCTCCTTAGGTCTTATTTGATGGCCCAAAAACTTTTTAGGTGATCTGAGTGCGGGGGGCACGACCCACTCGGAAGGCGTGGGCTATAGCACACGAAAATATGGGAATCACGCGGAATTCTAGTTGTTTGGCCGAAAAACGCAAAAAATAAGGAACGATCATGGCGGGGCGGATACTATGGTTCCTTAGGTCGTATTTTATTTCTCGGAAAAATTTTAGGCGATCGGGGTCCGCGGCTCTTGGGACCACTCGGAATGCGTGGGTATAGCACACGAAAATATGGGAATCGGACGAAATTCTAGGTCTTTTTGAGTAACATGCAAAAAATGTGGAAAGATCTTGGCAGGGCGGTGAGTATGGTTCCTTTGGTCTTATTTGATAGTCTGAAAAAATATTAGGCGATAGGGGTCCGGAGGTCCCGGGAACACTCGGAACGCGTGGGCTATAACACACAAAAATACGGGAATCACGCGGAATTCTAGTTGTTTGGCCGAAAAACGCAAAAATTGAGTAACGATCATGGCGGGGCAGATACTATGGATCCTTAGGTCGTATTTGATAGTCCGGAAAAATTTTAAGCGATAGGGGTCCGGAGACCCGAGACCACTCGGAAGGTGAGGGCTATAACACACAAAAATATGGGATCGCGCGGAATTATAGTTCTTTGGCCGAAAAACACAAACAATGAGGAACGATTATGGCGGGGCCGATACTATGGTTCCTTAGTTCGTATTTGATAGTCCGGAAAATTTTTAGGCAATAGGGGTCCGGAGGTCCCGCGACCACTCGGAAGGTGTGGGCTAACACACAAAAATATGGGAATAGCGCGGAATTCTAGTTGTTTGGCCGAAAAATGCAAAAAATAAGGAACGATCATGGCGGGGCGGATACTATGGTTCCTTAGGTCGTATTTGATTGCCCGGAAAAATTTTAGGCGATCGGGGTCCGCCGCTCTTGGGACCACTCGGAATGCGTGGGTATAGCACATGAAAATATGGGAATCGGGCGAAATTCTAGGTCTTTTTCAGTAACATGCAAAAAATGTGGAAAGATCTTGGCAGGGCGGTGATTATGGTTCCTTTGGTCTTATTTGATAGTCCGGAAAAATATTAGGCGATAGGGGTCTGGAGGTCCCGGGAACACTCAGAACGCGTGGGCTATAACACACAAAAATATGGGAATCGCGCGGAATTCTAGTTGTTTGGACGAAAAACGCAAACATTGAGTAACGACCATGACAGGGCGGATACTATGGTTCCTTAGGTCGTATTTGATAGTCCGGAAAAATTTTAGGCGAAAGGGGTCAGGAGGTCCCGGGACCACTCGGAAGGCGTGGGCTATAACACAGAAAAATATGGGAATCGAGCGGAATTCTAGTTGTTTGGCCGAAAAACGCAAAAAATGAGGAACGATCATGGAGGGGTGGTTACTATGGTTCCATAGGTCGTATTTGATGGCCCAAAAATTTTTTAGGTGATCAGGGTTCGGGGTTCGGGGTTTGGGGTTACCGGGACCCCTTGGAAGGCGTGGGCTAAAGCACATGAAAATATGGAAATCACGCGGAATTCTAGTTGTTTGGCCGAGAAACGCAAAAATTGAGTAACGATCATGGCAGGGCGCATACTATGGTTCCTTAGCTCGTATTTGATAGTCAGGAAAAATTTTAGGCGATAGGGGTCCGGAGACCCGGGACCACTCGGAAGGCGTGGGCTATAACACACAAAAATATGGGATTGCGCGGAATTCTAGTTGTTTGGACGAAAAACGCAAAAAATGAGGAACAATCATGGCGGGGCGGATACTATGGTTCCTTAGGTCGTATTTGATAGTCCGGAAAAATTTTAGGCGATAGGGGTCCGGAGGTCCCGGGACCACTCGGAATGCGTGGGTATTGCACACGAAAATATGGGAATCGAGCGAAATTCTAGGTCTTTTTCAGTAACATGCAAAAAATGTGGAAAGATCTTGGCAGGGCGGTGACTATGATTCCTTTGGTCTTATTTGATAGTCCGGAAAAATATTAGGCGATAGGGGTCCGGAGACGCGGGACCACTTGTAAGGCGTGGGTATAGCACACGAAAATATGGGAATCCGGCGGAATTCTAGTTGTTTTGCCGAAAAATGCAAAAAATGAGAAACGATCATGGCGGGAAGGTGAATATGGCTCCTTAGGTCTTATTTGATGGCCCAAAAACTTTTTAGGTGATCTGAGTGCGGGGGGCACGACCCACTCGGAAGGCGTGGGCTATAGCACACGAAAATATGGGAATCACGCGGAATTCTAGTTGTTTGGCCGAAAAACGCAAAAAATAAGGAACGATCATGGCGGGGCGGATACTATGGTTCCTTAGGTCGTATTTTATTTCTCGGAAAAATTTTAGGCGATCGGGGTCCGCGGCTCTTGGGACCACTCGGAATGCGTGGGTATAGCACACGAAAATATGGGAATCGGACGAAATTCTAGGTCTTTTTCAGTAACATGCAAAAAATGTGGAAAGATCTTGGCAGGGCGGTGACTATGGTTCCTTTGGTCTTATTTGATAGTCCAGAAAAATATTAGGCGATAGGGGTCCGGAGGATACGGGAACACGCGGAACGCGTGGGTTATAACACACAAAAATATGGGATCGCGCGGAATTCTAGTTGTTTGGCCGAAAAACGCAAAAAATGAGGAACGATCATGGCGGGGCGGATACTATGGTTCCTTAGGTCGTATTTGATAGTCCAGAAAAATTTTAGGCGATAGGGGTCCGGAGGTCCCGGGACCACTCGGAAGGCGTGGGCTATAACACACAAAAATATGGGATCGCGCAGAATTCTAGTTGTTTGACCGAAAAACGCAAAAAATGAGGAACGATTATGGCGGGGCGGATACTATGGTTCCTTAGGTCTTATTTGATAGTCCGGAAAAATTTTAGGCGATAGGGGTCCGGAGGTCCCGGGACCACTCGGAAGGTGTGGGCTAACACACAAAAATATGGGAATAGCGCGGAATTCTAGTTGTTTGGCCGAAAAATGCAAAAAATAAGGAACGATCATGGCGGGGCGGATACTATGGTTCCTTAGGTCGTATTTGATTGCCTGGAAAAATTTTAGGCGATCGGGGTCTGCGGCTCTTGGGACCACTCGAAATGCGTGGGTATAGCACACGAAAATATGGGAATCGGGCGAAATTCTAGGTCATTTTCAGTAACATGCAAAAAATGTGGAAAGATCTTGGCAGGGCGGTGACTATGGTTCCTTTGGTCTTATTTGATAGTCCGGAAAAATATTAGGCGATAGGGGTCCGGAGGTGTCGGGAACACTCGGAACGCGTGGGCTATAACACACAAAAATATGGGAATCGCGCGGAATTCTAGTTGTTTGGCCGAAAAACGCAAAAATTGAGTAACGATCATGGTGGGGCGGATACTGTGGTTCCTTAGGTCGTATTTGATAGTCCCGAAAAGTTTTAGGTGATAGGGGTCCGGAGACCCGGGACCACTCGGAAGGCGTGGGCTATAACACACAAAAATATGGGATCGCGCGGAATTCTAGTTGTTTGGCCGAAAAACGCAAAAAATGAGGAACGATCATGGCGGGGCGGATACTATGGTTCCTTAGGTCATATTTGATAGTCCGGAAAAATTTTAGGCCATAGGGGTCCGGAGGTCCCGGGACCACTCGGAAGGTGTGGGCTATAACACACAAAAATATGGGAAACGCGCGGAATTCTAGTTGTTTGGCCGAAAAACACAAAACATAAGGAACGATCATGGCAGGGCAGATACTATGGTTCCTTATGTCGTATTTGATAGTCCGGAAAAATTTTAGGCGATAGGGGTCAGGAGGTCCCGGGACCACTCGGAAGGCATAGGCTATAACACACAAAAATATGGGAATCGCGCGGAATTCTAGTTGTCTGGCCGACAAACGCAAAAAATGTGGAACGATCATGGTGGGGTAGTTACTATGGTTCCTTAAGTCGTATTTGATGGCCCGAAAAAATTTTAGGCGATCGGGGTTCGGGGTTCCCGGGACCCCTTGGAAAGCGTGGGCTAAAGCACACGAAAATATGGAAATCGCGCGAAATTCTAGTTTTTTGGCTGAAAAATGCAAAAGACTAGAAAAGATCATGGCGGGGCGGTGAATATGGTTCCGTAGGTCGTATTTGATAGTCCGGAAAATTTTTAGGTGATCCGGCTCCGGGGGGCCCGACCCACTCGGAAGGCGTGGGCGATAGCACACAAAAATATGGGAATCGGGCGAAATTCTAGTTTTTTGGCCAAAAAATGCAAAAAATGAGGAACGATCATGGCGAGGCGGTGACTATGGTTCCTTAGGTCCTAATTGATGGCCCAAAATTTTTTTAGGCGATCCGAGTCCGGCGGCCCGGCCCACTCGGAAGGCGTGGGCAATAGCACACAAAAATATGGTAATCGAGCGGAATTCTAGTTTTTTGGACGAAAACCGCAATAAAGTAGGAACGATCATGGCGGGGCGGTGACTATGGTTTCTTAGGTCGTATTTGATGGCCCAGAAAATTTTAGGCGATCGGGGTCCACGGCTCCCGGGACCACTCGGAAGGCGTAAGCTATAGCACACTAAAATATGCAAATCGCGTGGAGTTCTAATTTTTTGGCCGAAAAATGCAAAGCATTTGGAATTATCATGGTGGGGCAGTGACTATGGTACCTTAGGACGTATTTGATAGTCCGGAAAACTTTTAGGCGATCGGGGTCTGCGGCTCCCCGGACCACTTGGAAGGCGTGGGTATAGCACACGAAAATATGGGAATCGGGCGTAATTCTAGTTTTTTGGCCGAAATATGCAAAAAATGAGAAGCGATGATGGCGGGGCGGTTACTATGGTTCCTTAGGTCGTATTTGACGGCCCGGAAAAATTTTAGGCGATCGGGGTTCGGGGGTCCAGGAACAACTTGGAAGGGTGGGCAATAGCACACAAAAATATTGTAATCGGGCGGAATTCTAGTGTTTTGGCCGAAAAACGCAACAAATGAGGAATGATCATGGCTAGGCGGTGACTATGGTTCCTTAGGTCGTATTTGATAGTCCGAAAAATTTTTAGGCGATAGGGGTCCGGAGTTACCGGGTTCACTTGGAAGGCTTGGGCAATAGGACACGAAAATATGGGAATCGCGCGGAATTCTAGTTTTTTGGCCGAAAAACGAAAAAAACTAGGATAGATCATGGCTGGGCGGTGACTATGGTTCCTTAGGTCATATTTGATAGTCCGGAAATATTTTAGGCGATAGTGGTCCGGAGGTCCCGGGACCACTCGGAAGGTGTGGGCTATAACACACAAAAATATGGGAATCGCGCGGAATTCTAGTTGTTTGGCCGAAAAATGCAAAAAATAAGGAACGATCATGGCGGGGCGGATACTATGGTTCCTTAGGTCGTATTTGATTGCCCGGAAAAATTTTAGGCGATTGGGGTCCGCGGCACTTGGGACCACTCGCAATGCGTGGGTCCCCGGACCACTTGGAAGGCGTGGGTATAGCACACGAAAATATGGGAATCGGGCGTAATTCTAGTTTTTTGGCCGAAATATGCAAAAAATGAGAAACGATGATGGAGGGGCGGTTACTATGGTTCCTTAGGTCGTATTTGATGGCCCGGAAAAATTTTAGGCAATCGGGGCCCTGGGGTCCCGGAACCACATGGAAGGGTGGACAATAGCACACAAAAATATTGTAATCGGGCGGAATTCTAGTTTTTTGGCCGAAAAACGCAACAAAAGAGGAATTATCATGGCTGGACGGTGACTATGGTTCCTTAGGTCGTATTTGATAGTCCGGAAATATTTTAGGCGATAGGGGTCCGGAGTTCCCGGGTTCACTTGGAAGGCGTGGGCTATAGGACACGAAAATATGGGAATTGCGCGGAATTCTAGTTGTTTGGCCGAAAAATGCAAAAAATGAGGAACGATCATGGCGGGACGGATACTATGGTTCCTTAGGTCGTATTTGATAGTCCGGAAAAATTTTAGGTGATAGGGGTCCGGAGACCCGGCACCACTCGGAAGGCGTGGGCTATAACACACAAAAATATGGGATCGCGCGGAATTCTAGTTGTTTGGCCGAAAAACACAAAAAATGAGGAACGATCATGGCGGGGCAGATACTATGGTTCCTTAGGTCGTATTTGATAGTCCGGAAAAATATTAGGCGATAGGGGTCCGGAGGTCCCAGGACCACTCAGAAGGTGTGGTCTATAATACACAAAAATATGGGAATCGCGCGGAATTCTAGTTGTTTGGCCGAAAAACGCAAAAAATAAGGAACGATCATGGCGGGGCGGATACTATGGTTCCTTAGGTCGTATTTGATAGTCCTGAAACATTTTAGGCGATAGGGGTCCGGAGGTCCCGGGACCACTCGGAAGGCTTGGGCTATAACACACAAAAATATGGGAATCGCGCGGAATTGTTGTCTGGCCGAAAAACGCAAAAAATGAGGAACGATCATGGCGGGGTGGTTACTATGGTTCCTTAGGTCGTATTTGATGGCCTGGAAAAATTTTAGGCGATCGGGGTTCGGGGTTCCCGGGACCCCTTGGAAGGCGTGGGCTGCACACCAAAATATGGAAATCATGCGGAATTATAGTTTTTTGGCTGAAAAACGCAAAAGACTAGGAACGATCATGGCAGGGAGGTGACTATGGTTCCTTAGGTCGTATTTGATAGTCCGGAAAATTTTTAGGCGATCCGGCTCCGGGGGGCCCGACCCACTCGGAAGGCGTGGGCGATAACATACAAAAATTTGGGAATCGGGCGGAATTCTAGTTTTTTGGCCAAAAAATACAAAAAATGAGGAACGATCATGGCGAGGCGGTGACTATGGTTCCTTCGGTCTTAATTGATGGCCCAAAATATTTTTAGGCGATCCGAGTCCGGCGGCCCGGCCCACTCGGAAGGCGTGGGCAATAGCACACAAAAATATGGTAATCGAGCGGAATTCTAGTTTTTTGGCCGAAAAATGCAAAAAATAAGGAACGATCATGGCGGGGCGGATACTATGGTTCCTTAGGTCATATTTGATTGTCCGGAAAAATTTTAGGCGATCGACGTCCGCGGCTATTGGGACCACTCGGAATGCGTGGGTATAGCACACGAAAATATGGGAATCGGGCGAAATTCTAGGTCTTTTTCAGTAACATGCAAAAAAATGTGGAAAATCTTGGCAGGGCGGTGACTATGGTTCCTTAGGTCATATTTGATAGTCCGTAAAAATTTTAGGCGATAGGGGTCAGGAGGTCCCGGGACCACTCGGAAGGCATGGGCTATAACACACAAAAATATGAGAATCGCGCGGAATTCTAGTTGTTTGGCCGAAAAACGCAAAAAATGAGGAACGATCACGGCGGGGCGGATACTATGGTTCCTTAGGTCGTATTTGATAGTCCGGAAAATTTTTAGGCGATAGGGGTCAGGAGGTCCCGGGACCACTCGGAAGGAATGGGCTATAACACACAAAAATATGAGAATCGAGCGGAATTCTAGTTGTCTGGCCGAAAAATGCAATAAATGAGGAACGATCATGGCGGGGGGGTTACTATGGCTCCTTAGGTCGTATTTGAGGGCCCAGAAAAATTTTAGGCGATTGGGGTTCGGGGTTCCCGGGACCCCTTGGAAGGCGTGGGCTGCACATGAAAATATGAAAATCGCGCGGAATTATAGTTTTTTGGCTGAAAAACGCAAAAGACTAGGAATGATCATGGCGTGGAGGTGACTATGGTTCCTTAGGTCGTATTTGATAATCCAGAAAATTTTTAGGCGATCCGGCTCCGGGGGCCCCGACCCACTCGGAAGGCGTGGGCGATAGCATACAAAAATATGGGAATCGCGCGGAATTCTAGTTGTTTGGCCGAAAAACACAAAAAATGAGGAACGATCATGGCGGGGCAGATACTATGGTTCCTTAGGTCGTATTTGATAGTCCGGAAAATTTTTAGGCGATAGGGGTCAGGAGGTCCCGGGACCACTCGGAAGGAATGGGCTATAACACAAAAAAATATGAGAATCGAGCGGAATTCTAGTTGTCTGGCCGAAAAATGCAAAACATGAGGAACGATCATGGAGGGGTGGTTACTATGGCTCCTTAGGTCGTATTTGATGGCCCGGAAAAATTTTAGGCGATTGGGGTTCGGGGTTCCCGGGACCCCTTGGAAGGCGTGGGCTGCACACGAAAATATGAAAATCGCGCGGAATTATAGTTTTTTGGCTGAAAAACGCAAAAGACTAGGAACGATCATGGCGTGGAGGTGACTATGGTTCCTTAGGTCGTATTTGATAGTCCGGAAAATTTTTAGGCGATCCGGCTCCGCGGGCCCCGACCCACTCGGAGGGCGTGGGCGATAGCATACAAAAATATGGGAATCGGGCATAATTCTAGTTTTTTGGCCAAAAAATGCAAAAAATGAGGAACGATCATGCCGAGGCGGTGACTATGGTTCCTTAGGTCTTAATTGATGGCCCAAAATTTTTTTAGGCGATCCGAGTCCGGCGGCCCGGCCCACTCGGAAGTCGTGGGCAATAGCACACAAAAATATGGTAATCGAGCGGAATTCTAGTTTTTTGGACGAAAACCGCAATAAATGAGGAACGATCATGGCAGGGCGGTGACTATGGTTCCTTAGGTCGTATTTGATGGCCTGGAAAATTTTAGGCGATCGGGGTCCACAGCTCCCGGGACCACTCGGAAGGCGTAAGCTATAGCACACTAAAATATGCAAATCGCGCGGAGTTATAATTTTTTGGCCGAAAAATGCAAAGCATTTGGAACGATCATGGTGGGGCGGTGACTATGATACCTTAGGACGTATTTGATAGTCCGGAAACATTTTAGGCGATCGGGGTCCGCGGCTCCCCGGACCACTTGGAAAGCGTGGGTATAGCACATGAAAATATGGGAATCGGGCGTAATTCTAGTTTTTTGGCTGAAATATGCAAAAAATGAGAAACTATGATGGCGGGGTGGTTACTTTGGTTCCTTAGGTCGTATTTGACAGCCCGAAAAAATTTTAGGCGATCGGGGTCCGGGGGTCCCTGAACAACTAGGAAGGGTGGGCAATAGCAGACAAAAATATTGTAATCGGGCGGAATTCTAGTGTTTTGGCCGAAAAATGCAACAAATGAGGAATGATCATGGCTGGGCGGTGCCTATGGTTCCTTAGGTCATATTTGATAGTCCGGAAAAATTTTAGGTGATAGGGGTTCGGAGTTCCCGGGTTAACTTGGAAGGCGTGGGCTATAGGACACGAAAATATGGAAATCGCGCGGAATTCTAGTTTTTTGGCCGAAAAACGAAAACAACTAGGAAAGATCATGGCTGGGCGGTGACTATGGTTCCTTAGGTCTTATTTGATAGTCCGAAAAAATTTTAGGCGATAGTGGTCCGGAGGTCCTGGGACCACTCGGAAGTTGTGGGCTATAACACACAAAAATATGGGAATCGCGCGGAATTCTAGTTGTTTGGCCGAAAAATGCAAAAAATATGGAACGATCATGGCGGGGCGGATACTATGGTTCCTTAGGTCGTATTTGATTGCCCGAAAAAATTTTAGGCGATCGGGGTCCGCGGCTCTTGGGACCACTCGCAATGCGTGGGTCCCCGGACCACTTGGAAGGCGTGGGTATAGCACACGAAAATAAGGGAATCGGGCGTAATTCTAGTTTTTTGGCCGAAATATGCAAAAAATGAGAAACGATGATGGCAGGGCGGTTACTATGGTTCCTTAGGTCGTATTTGACGGCCCGGAAAAATTTTAGGCGATCGGGGTCCGGGGTTCCCGGAACCACTTGGAAGGGTGGACAATAGCTCACTAAAATATTGTAATCGGGCGGAATTCTAGTTTTTTGGCCGAAAAATGCAACAAAAGAGGAATGATCATGGCTGGCCTGTGACTATGGTTCCTTTGGTCATATTTGATAGTCCGGAAATATTTTAGGCGATAGTGGTCCGGAGGTCCCGGGACCACTCGGAAGGTGTGGGCTATAACACACAAAAATATGGGAATCGCGCGGAATTCTAGTTGTTTGGCCGAAAAATGCAAAAAATGAGGAACGATCATGGCGAGGCGGATACTATGGTTCCTTAGGTCGTATTTGATAGTCCGGAAAAATTTTAGGTGATAGGGGTCCAGAGACCCGCGACCACTCGGAAGGCGTGGGCTATAACACACAAAAATATGGGATCGCGCGGAATTCTAGTTGTTTGGCCGAAAAACACAAAAAATGAGGAACGATCATGGCGGGGTAGATACTATGGTTCCTTAGGTCGTATTTGATAGTCCGGAAAAATTTTAGGTGATAGGGGTCCGGAGACCCGGGACCACTCGAAAGGCATGGGCTATAACAAACAAAAATATGGGATCGCGCGGAATTCTAGTTGTTTGGCCGAAAAACACAAAAAATGAGGAACGATCATGGCGGGGTAGATACTATGGTTCCTTAGGTCGTATTTGATAGTCCAGAAAAATTTTAGGCGATAGGGGTCCGGAGGTCCCAGGACCACTCGGAAGGTGTGGGCTATAACACACAAAAATATGGAAATCGCGTGGAATTCTAGTTGTTTGGCCGAAAAATGCAAAAAATAAGGAACGATCATGGCGGGGCGGATACTATGGTTCCTTAGGTCATATTTGATAGTCCGGAAAAATTTTAGGCGATAGGGGTCAGGAGGTCCCGGGACCACTCGGAAGGCATGGGCTATAACACACAAAAATATGGGAATCGCGCGGAATTCTAGTTGTCTGGCCGAAAAACGCAAAAAATGAGGAACGATCATGGCGGGGTGGTTACTATGGTTCCTTAGGTCGTATTTGATGGCCTGGAAAATTTTTAGGCGATCGGGGTTCGGTGTTCCCGGGACCCCTTGGAAGGCGTGGGCTGCACACAAATATATGGAAATCGCGCGGAATTATAGTTTTTTGGCTGAAAAATGCAAAAGACTAGGAACGATCATGGCGGGGAGGTGACTATCGTTCCTTAGGTCGTATTTAATAGTCCGGAAAATTTTTAGGCGATCCGGCTCCGGGGGGCCCGACCCACTCGGAAGGCGTGGGCGATAGCATACAAAAATTTGGGAATCGGGCAGAATTCTAGTTTTTTGGCCAAAAAATGCAAAAAATGAGGAACGATCATGGCGAGGTGGTGACTATGGTTCCTTAGGTCTTAATTGATGGCCCAAAATTTTTTTAGGCGATCCGAGTCCGGCGGCCCGGCCCACTCGGAAGGCGTGGGCAATAACACACAAAAATATGGTAATCGAGCGGAATTCTAGTTTTTTGGCCGAAAAACGCAAAAAATAAGGAACGATCATGGTGGGGCGGATACTATGGTTCCTTAGGTCATATTTGATTGTCCGGAAAAATTTTAGGCGATCGAGGTCCGCGGCTCTTGGGACCACTCGGAATGCGTGGGTATAGCACACGAAAATATGGGAATCGGGCGAAATTCTAGGTCTTTTTCAGTAACATGCAAAAAAATGTGGAAAGATCTTGGCAGGGCGGTGACTATGCTTCCTTTGGTCTTATTTGATAGTCCGGAAAAATATTAGGCGATAGGGGTCCGGAGGTCCCGGGACCACTCGGAAGGTGTGGGATATAACACACAAAAATATGGGAATCACGTGGAATTCTAGTTGTTTGGCCGAAAAACGCAAAAAATAAGGAACGATCATGGCGGGGTGGATACTATGGTTCCTTAGGTCGTATTTGATTGCCCGAAAAAATTTTAGGCGATCGGGGTCCGCGGCTCTTGGGGCCACTCGCAATGCGTGGGTCCCCGGACCACTTGGAAGGCGTGGGTATAGCACACGAAAATATGGGAATCGGGCGTAATTCTAGTTTTTTGGCCGAAATATGCAAAAAATGAGAAACGATGATGGCGGGGCGATTACTATGGTTCCTTAGGTCATATTTGATGGCCCGGAAAAAATTTTAGGCGATCGGGGTCCGGGGGTCCCGGAACCACTTGGAAGGGTGGGCAATAGCACACAAAAATATTGTAATCGGCGGAATTCTAGTTTTTTGGCCGAAAAACGCAACAAAAGAGGAATGATCATGGCTGGCCGGTGACTATGGTTCCTTAGGTCGTATTTGATAGTTCGGAAAAATTTTAGGCGATAGGGGTCCGGAGTTCCAGGGTTCACTTGGAAGGCGTGGGCTATAGGACACGAAAATATGGGAATCGCGCGGAATTCTAGTTGTTTGGCCGAAAAATGCAAAAAATGAGGAATGATCATGGCGGGGCGGATACTATGGTTCCTTAGGTCGTATTTGATAGTCCGGAAAAATTTTAGGCGATAGGGGTCCGGAGACCCGGGACCACTCGGAAGGCGTGGGCTATAACACCCAAAAATATGGGATCGCGCGGAATTCTAGTTGTTTGGCCGAAAAACGCAAAAAATGAGGAACGATCATGGCGGGGCGGATACTATGGTTACTTAGGTCGTATTTGATAGTCCGGAAAAATTTTAGGCGATAGGAGTTTGGAGGTCCCGGGACCACTCGGAAGGTGTGGGCTATAACACACAAAAATATGGGAATCACGCGGAATTCTAGTTGTTTGGCCGAAAAACGCAAAAAATAAGGAACGATCATGGCGGGGCGGATACTATGGTTCCTTAGGTCATATTTGATAGTCCGGAAATATTTTAGGTGATAGGGGTCAGGAGGTCCCGGGACCACTCGGAAGGCATGGGCTATAACACACAAAAATATGAGAATCGAGCGGAATTCTAGTTGTCTGGCCGAAAAACGCAAAAAATGAGGAACGATCATGGTGGGGTGGTTACTATGGCTCCTTATGTCGTATTTGATGGCCCGGAAAAATTTTAGGCGATCGGGGTTCGGGGTTCCTGGGACCCCTTGGAAGGCGTGGGCTGCACACGAAAATATGGAAATCGCGCGGAATTATAGTTTTTTGGCAGAAAAACGCAAAATACTAGGAACGATCATGGTGGGGATGTGACTATGGTTCCTTAGGTCGTATTTGTTAGTCCGAAAAATTTTTAGGCGATCCGGCTCCGGGGGCCCCGACCCACTCGGAAGGCGTGTGCGATAGCATACAAAAATATGGGAATCGGGCGGAATTCTAGTTTTTTGGCCAAAAAATGCAAAACATGAGGAACGATCATGGCGAGGCGGTGACTATGGTTCCTTAGGTCTTAGTTGATGGCCCAAAATTTTTTTAGGCGATCCGAGTCCGGCGGCCCAGCCCACTCGGAAGGCGTGGGCAATAGCACACAAAAATATGGTAATCGAGCGGAATTCTAGTTTTTGGACGAAAACCGCAATAAACGAGGAACGATCATGGCGGGGCAGTGACTATGGTTCCTTAGGTCGTATTTGATGGCCCGGAAAATTTTAGGCGATCGGGGTCCATGGCTCCCGGGACCACTCGGAAGGCGTAAGCTATAGCACACTAAAATATGCAAATCGCGCGGAGTTCTAATTTTTTTGCCAAAAAATGCAAAGCATTTGGAACGATCATGGTGGGGCGGTGACTATGGTACCTTAGGACGTATTTGATAGTCCGGAAAAATTTTAGGCGATCGGGGTCCGCGGCTCCCCGGACCACTTGGAAGGCGTGGGTATAGCACACGAAAATATGGGAATCGGGCGTAATTCTAGTTTTTTGGCCGAAATATGCAAAAAATGAGAAACGATGATGGCGGGGCGGTTACTATGGTTCCTTAGGTCGTATTTGGTGGCCCGGAAAAATTTTAGGCGATCGGGGTCCGGGGGTCCCGGAACAACTTGGAAGGGTGGGCAATAGCACACAAAAATATTGTAATCGGGCGGAATTCTAGTGTTTTGGCCGAAAAACGCAACAAATGAGGAATGATCATGGCTGGGCGGTGACTATGGTTCCTTAGGTCGTATTTGATAGTCCGGAAAAATTTTAGGCGATAGGGGTCCGGAGTTCCCGGGTTCACTTGGAAGGCATGGGCTATAGGACACGAAAATATGGGAATCGCGCGGAATTCTAGTTTTTTGGCCGAAAAACACAACAAATGAGGAATGATCATGGCTGGGCGGTGACTATGGTTCCTTAGGTCTTATTTGATAGTCCGGAAAAATTTTAGGCGATAGTGGTCCGGAGGTCCCGGGACCACTCGGAAGTTGTGGGCTATAACACACAAAAATATGGGAATCGCGCGGAATTCTAGTTGTTTGGCCGAAAAATGCAAAAAATGAGGAACGATCATGGCGGGGCAGATACTATGGTTCCTTAGGTTGTATTTGATAGTCCGGAAAAATTTTAGGCGATAGGGGTCCGGAGGTCCCAGGACCACTCGGAAGGTGTGGGCTATAACACACAAAAATATGGGAATCGCGCGGAATTCTAGTTGTTTGGCCGAAAAACGCAAAAAATAAGGAACGATCATGGCGGGGTGGATACTATGGTTCCTTAGGTCGTATTTGATAGTCCGGAAAAATTTTAGGCGATAGGGGTCAGGAGGTCCCGGGACCACTCGGAAGGCATGGGCTATAACACACAAAAATATGGGAATCGCGCGGAATTCTAGTTGTCTAGCCGAAAAACGCAAAAAATGAGGAACGATCATGGCGGGGTGGTTACTATGGTTCCTTAGGTCGTATTTGATGGCCCGGAAAAATTTTAGGCGATCGGGGTTCGGGGTTCCCGGGACCCCTTGGAAGGCGTGGGCTGCACCCGAAAATATGGAAATCGCGCGGAATTATAGTTTTTTGGCTGAAAAACGCAAAAGACTAGGAACGATCATGGCGGGGAGGTGACTATGGTTCCTTAGGTCGTATTTGATAGTCCGGAAAATTTTTAGGCGATCCGGCTCAGGGGCGCCCGACCCACTCGGAAGGTGTGGGCGATAGCACACAAAAATATGGGAATCAGGCGAAATTCTAGTTTTTTGGCCAAAAAATGCAAAACATGAGGAATGATCATGGCGAGGCGGTGACTATGGTTCCTTAGGTCTTAATTGATGGCCCAAAATTTTTTTAGGCGATCCGAGTCCGGCGGCCGGCCCACTCGGAAGGCGTGGGCAATAGCACAAAAAAATATGGTAATCGAGCGGAATTCTAGTTTTTTGGACGAAAACCGCAATAAATGAGGAACGATCATGGCGGGGCGGTGACTATGGTTCCTTAGGTCGTATTTGATAGCCCGGAAAATTTTAGGCGATCGGGGTCCACGGCTCCCGGGACCACTCGGAAGGCGTAAGCTATAGCACACTAAAATAGGCAAATCGCGCGGAGTTCTAATTTTTTGGCCGAAAAATGCAAAGCATTTGGAACGATCATGGTGGGGCGGTGACTATGGTACCTTAGGACGTATTTGATAGTCCGGAAAAATTATAGGCGATCGGGGTCCGCGGCTCCCCGGACCACTTGGAAGGCGTGGGTATAGCACACGAAAATATGGTAATCGGGCGTAATTCTAGTTTTTTGGCCGAAATATGCAAAAAATGAGAAACGATGATGGCGGGGCGGTTACTATGGTTCCTTAGGTCGTATTTGATGGCCCGAAAAATTTTTAGGCGATCGGGGTCCGGGGGTCCCGGAACAACTTGGAAAGGTGGGCAATAGCACACAAAAATATTGTAATCGGGCCAAATTCTAGTGTTTTGGACGAAAAACGCAACAAATGAGGAATGATCATGGCTGGGCGGTGACTATGGTTCCTTAGGTCTTATTTGATAGTCCGGAAAAATTTTAGGCGATAGTGGTCCGGAGGTCCCGGGACCACTCGGAAGTTGTGGGCTATAACACACAAAAATATGGGAATCGCGCGGAATTCTAGTTGTTTGGCCGAAAAATGCAAAAAATGAGGAACGATCATGGCGGGGCAGATACTATGGTTCCTTAGGTTGTATTTGATAGTCCGGAAAAATTTTAGGCGATAGGGGTCCGGAGGTCCCAGGACCACTCGGAAGGTGTGGGCTATAACACACAAAAATATGAGAATTGCGCGGAATTCTAGTTGTTTGGCCGAAAAATGCAAAAAATAAGGAACGATCATGGCAGGGTGGATACTATGGTTCCTTAGGTCGTATTTGATAGTCCAGAAAAATTTTAGGCGATAGGGGTCAGGAGGTCCCGGGACCACTCGGAAGGCATGGGCTATAACACACAAAAATATGGGAATCATGCGGAATTCTAGTTGTCTAGCCGAAAAACGCTAAAAATGAGGAACGATCATGGCGGGGTGGTTACTATGGTTCCTTAGGTCGTATTTGATGGCCCGGAAAAATTTTAGGCGATCGGGGTTCGGGGTTCCCGGCACCCCTTGGAAGGCGTGGGCTGCACCTGAAAATATGGAAATCGTGCGGAATTATAGTTTTTTGGCTGAAAAACGCAAAAGACTAGGAACGATCATGGAGGGGAGGTGACTATGGTTCCTTAGGTCGTATTTGATAGTCCGGAAAATTTTTAGGCGATCCGGCTCCGGGTTGCCCGACCCACTCGGAAGGCGTGGGCGATAGCATACAAAAATTTGGGAATCGGGCGGAATTCTAGTTTTTTGGCCAAAAAATGCAAAAAATGAGGAACGATCATGGCGAGGAGGTGACTATGGTTCCTTAGGTCCTAATTGATTGGCCCAAAATTTTTTTTAGGTGATCCGAGTCCGGCAGCCCGGCCCACTCGGAAGGCGTGGGCAATAGCACACAAAAATATGGTAATCGAGCGGAATTCTAGTTTTTTGGCCGAAAAACGCAAAAAATAAGGAACGATCATGGCGGGGCGGATACTATGGTTCCTTAGGTCATATTTGATTGTCCGAAAAATTTTTAGGCGATCGAGGTCCGCGGCTCTTGGGACCACTCGGAATGCGTGGGTATAGCACACGAAAATATGGGAATCGGGCGAAATTCTAGGTCTTTTTCAGTAACATGCAAAAAAATGTGGAAAGATCTTGGCAGGGCGGTGACTATGGTTCCTTTGGTCTTATTTGATAGTCCGGAAAAATATTAGGCGATAGGGGTCCGGAGGTCCCGGGACCACTCGGAAGGTGTGGGCTATAACACACAAAAATATGGGAATCGCGCGGAATTCTAGTTGTTTGGCCGAAAAACGCAAAAAATAAGGAACGATCATGGCGGGGCGGATACTATGGTTCCTTAGGTCGTATTTGATAGTCCGGAAAAATTTTAGGTGATAGTGGTCAGGAGGTCCCGTGACCACTCGGAAGGCATGGGTTATAACACACAAAAATATGAGAATCGAGCGGAATTCTAGTTGTCTGGCCGAAAAACGCAAAAAATGAGGAACGATCATGGCGGGGTGGTTACTATGGATCCTTAGGTCGTATTTGATGGCCCGGAAAAATTTTAGGCAATCAGGGTTCGGGGTTCCTGGGACCCCTTGGAAGGCGTGGGCTGCACACGAAAATATGGAAATCGCGCGGAATTATAGTTTTTTGGCAGAAAAACGCAAAATACTAGGAACGATCATGGTGGGGAGGTGACTATGGTTCCTTAGGTCGTATTTGATAGTCCCGAAAAATTTTTAGGCGATCCGGCTCCGGGGGCCCCGACCCACTCGGAAGGCGTGTGCGATAGCATACAAAAATATGGGAATCGGGCGGAATTCTAGTTTTTTGGCCAAAAAATGCAAAACATGAGGAACGATCATGGCGAGGCGGTGACTATCGTTCCTTAGGTCTTAATTGATAGC
The DNA here is from genome assembly GCF_000715075.1 of Nicotiana tabacum. NCBI lineage: Eukaryota > Viridiplantae > Streptophyta > Magnoliopsida > Solanales > Solanaceae > Nicotiana > Nicotiana tabacum. Next base: position 118,422 of record NW_027438291.1, on the reverse strand, counting down.
CAAAAAACTTTTTAGGCGATCCGAGTCCGGCGGCCCGGCCCACTCGGAAGGCGTGGGCAATAGCACACAAAAATATGGTAATCGAGCGGAATTCTAGTTTTTTGGACGAAAACCACAATAAATGAGGAACGATCATGGCGGGCGGTGACTATGGTTCCTTAGGTCGTATTTGATGGCCCGGAAAATTTTAGGCGATCGGGGTCCATGGCTCCCGGGACCACTCGGAAGGCGTAAGCTATAGCACACTAAAATATGCAAATCGCGCGGAGTTCTAATTTTTTGGCCAAAAAATGCAAAGCATTTGGAACGATCATGGTGGGGCGGTGACTATGGTACCTTAGGACGTATTTGATAGTCCGGAAAAATTTTAGGCGATCGGGGTCCGCGGCTCCCCGGACCACTTGGAAGGCGTGGGTATAGCACACGAAAATATGGGAATCGGGCGTAATTCTAGTTTTTTGGCCGAAATATGCAAAAAATGAGAAACGATGATGGCGGGGCGGTTACTATGGTTCCTTAGGTCGTATTTGATGGCCCGGAAAAATTTTAGGCGATCGGGGTCCGGGGGTCCCGGAACAACTTGGAAGGGTGGGCAATAGCACACAAAAATATTGTAATCGGGCGGAATTCTAGTGTTTTGGCCGAAAAACGCAACAAATGAGGAATGATCATGGCTGGGCGGTGACTATGGTTCCTTAGGTCGTATTTGATAGTCCGGAAAAATTTTAGGTGATAGTGGTCAGGAGGTCCCGTGACCACTCGGAAGGCATGGGTTATAACACACAAAAATATGAGAATCGAGCGGAATTCTAGTTGTCTGGCCGAAAAACGCAAAAAATGAGGAACGATCATGGCGGGGTGGTTACTATGGATCCTTAGGTCGTATTTGATGGCCCGGAAAAATTTTAGGCAATCAGGGTTCGGGGTTCCTGGGACCCCTTGGAAGGCGTGGGCTGCACACGAAAATATGGAAATCGCGCGGAATTATAGTTTTTTGGCAGAAAAACGCAAAATACTAGGAACGATCATGGTGGGGAGGTGACTATGGTTCCTTAGGTCGTATTTGATAGTCTAGAAAAATATTAGGCGATCCGGCTCCGGGGGCCCCGACCCACTCGGAAGGCGTGTGCGATAGCATACAAAAATATGGGAATCGGGCGGAATTCTAGTTTTTTGGCCAAAAAATGCAAAACATGAGGAACGATCATGGCGAGGCGGTGACTATGGTTCCTTAGGTCTTAGTTGATGGCCCAAAATTTTTTTAGGCGATCCGAGTCCGGCGGCCCAGCCCACTCGGAAGGCGTGGGCAATAGCACACAAAAATATGGTAATCGAGCGGAATTCTAGTTTTTTGGACGAAAACCGCAATAAACGAGGAACGATCATGGCGGGGCAGTGACTATGGTTCCTTAGGTCGTATTTGATGGCCCGGAAAATTTTAGGCGATCGGGGTCCATGGCTCCCGGGACCACTCGGAAGGCGTAAGCTATAGCACACTAAAATATGCAAATCGCGCGGAGTTCTAATTTTTTGGCCAAAAAATGCAAAGCATTTGGAACGATCATGGTGGGGCGGTGACTATGGTACCTTAGGACGTATTTGATAGTCCGGAAAAATTTTAGGCGATCGGGGTCCACGGCTCCCGGGACCACTCGGAAGGCGTAAGCTATAGCACACTAAAATATGCAAATCGCGCGGAGTTCTAATTTTTTGGCCGAAAAATGCAAAGCATTTGGAATGATCATGGTGGGGCGGTGACTATGGTACCTTAGAACGTATTTGATAGTCCGGAAAAATTATAGGCGATCGGGGTCCGCGGCTCCCCGGACCACTTGGAAGGCGTGGGTATAGCACACAAAAATATGGTAATCGGGCGTAATTCTAGTTTTTTGGCCGAAATATGCAAAAAATGAGAAACGATGATGGCGGGGCGGTTACTATGGTTCCTTAGGTCGTATTTGACGGCCCGGAAAATTTTTAGGCGATCGGGGTCCGGGGGTCCCGGAACAACTTGGAAGGTTGGGCAATAGCACACAAAAATATTGTAATCGGGCGGAATTCTAGTGTTTTGGACGAAAAACGCAACAAATGAGGAATGATCATGGCTGGGCGGTGACTATGGTTCCTTAGGTCTTATTTGATAGTCCGGAAAAATTTTAGGCGATAGTGGTCCGGAGGTCCCGGGACCACTCGGAAGTTGTGGGCTATAACACACAAAAATATGGGAATCGCGCGGAATTCTAGTTGTTTGGCCGAAAAATGCAAAAAATGAGGAACGATCATGGCTGGGCAGATACTATGGTTCCTTAGGTCGTATTTGATAGTCCGGAAAAATTTTAGGCGATAGGGGTCCGGAGGTCCCAGGACCACTCGGAAGGTGTGGGCTATAACACACAAAAATATGGGAATCGCGCGGAATTCTAGTTGTTTGGCCGAAAAACGCAAAAAATAAGGAACGATCATGGCGGGGTGGATACTATGGTTCCTTAGGTCGTATTTGATAGTCCGGAAAAATTTTAGGCGATAGGGGTCAGGAGGTCCCGGGACCACTCGGAAGGCATGGGCTATAACACACAAAAATATGGGAATCGCGCGGAATTCTAGTTGTCTAGCCGAAAAACGCTAAAAATGAGGAACGATCATGGCGGGGTGGTTACTATGGTTCCTTAGGTCGTATTTGATGGCCCCGAAAAATTTTAGGCGATCGGGGTTCGGGGTTCCGGGGACCCCTTGGAAGGCGTGGGCTGTACCCGAAAATATGGAAATCGCGCGGAATTATTGTTTTTTGGCTGAAAAACGCAAAAGACTAGGAACGATCATGGAGGGGAGGTGACTATGGTTCCTTAGGTCGTATTTGATAGTCCAGAAAATTTTAGGCAATCCGGCTCCGGGTTGCCCGACCCACTCGGAAGGCGTGGGCGATAGCATACAAAAATTTGGGAATCGGGCGGAATTCTAGTTTTTTGGCCAAAAAATGCAAAAAATGAGGAACGATCATGGCGAGGAGGTGACTATGGTTCCTTAGGTCCTAATTTATTGGCCCAAAATTTTTTTAGGTGATCCGAGTCCAGCGGCCCGGCCCACTCGGAAGGCGTGGGCAATAGCACACAAAAATATGGTAATCGAGCGGAATTCTAGTTTTTTGGCCGAAAAACACAAAAATAAGGAACGATCATGGCGGGGCGGATATTATGGTTCCTTAGGTCATATTTGATTGTCCGAAAAATTTTTAGGCGATCGAGGTCCGCGGCTCTTGGGACCACTCGGAATGCGTGGGTATAGCATACGAAAATATGGGAATCGGGCGAAATTCTAAGTCTTTTTCAGTAACATGCAAAAAAATGTGGAAAGATCTTGGCAGGGCGGTGACTATGGTTCCTTTGGTCTTATTTGATAGTCCGGAAAAATATTAGGCGATAGGGGTCCGGAGGTCCCGGGACCACTCGGAAGGTGTGGGCTATAACACACAAAAATATGGGAATCGCGCGGAATTCTAGTTGTTTGGCCGAAAAATGCAAAAAATAAGGAACGATCATGGCGGGGTGGATACTATGGTTCCTTAGGTCGTATTTTATTGCCCAGAAAAATTTTAGGCGATCGGGGTCCGCGGCTCTTTGGGCCACTCGCAATGCGTGGGTCTCCTGACCACTTGGAAGGCGTGGGTATAGCACATGAAAATATGGGAATCGGGCGTAATTCAAGTTTTTTGGCCGAAATATGCAAAAAATGAGAAACGATGATGGCAGGGCGGTTACTATGGTTCCTTAGGTCGTATTTGATGTCCCGGAATAATTTTAGGCGATCGGGGTCCGGGGGTCCCGGAACCACTTGGAAGGGTGGGCAATAGCACACAAAAATATTGTAATCGGGCGGAATTCTAGTTTTTTGGCCGAAAAACGCAACAAAAGAGGAATGATCATGGCTGGCCGGTGACTATGGTTCCTTAGGACGTATTTGATAGTTCGGAAAAATTTTAGGCGATAGGGGTCCGGAGTTCCCGGGTTCACTTGGAAGGCGTGGGCTATAGGACACGAAAATATGGGAATCGCGCGGAATTCTAGTTGTTTGGCTGAAAAATGCAAAAAATGAGGAACGATCATGGCGGGGCGGATACTATGGTTCCTTAGGTCGTATTTGATAGTCCGGAAAAATTTTAGGCGATAGGGGTCCGGAGACCCGGGACCACTCGGAAGGTGTGGGCTATAACACACAAAAATATGGGAATCGCGTGGAATTCAAGTTGTTTGGCCGAAAAACGCAAAAAATAAGGAACGATCATGGCGGATACTATGGTTCCTTAGGTCGTATTTGATAGTCCGGAAAAATTTTAGGCGATAGGGGTCAGGAGGTCCCGGGACCACTCGGAAGGCATGGGCTATAACACACAAAAATATGAGAATCGAGCGGAATTCTAGTTGTCTGGCCGAAAAACGCAAAAAATGAGGAACGATCATGGCGGGGTGGTTACTATGGCTCCTTAGGTCGTATTCGATGGCACGGATAAATTTTAGGCGATCGGGGTTCGGGGTTCCCGGGACCCCTTGGAAGGCGTGGGCTGCACACGAAAATATGGAAATTGCGCGGAATTATAGTTTTTTGGCTGAAAAATGCAAAAGACTAGGAACGATCATGGCGAGGAGGTGAATATGGTTCCTTAGGTCGTATTTGATAGTCCGAAAAATTTTTAGGCGATCCGGCTCCGGGGGCCCCGACCCACTCGGAAGGCGTGGGCGATAGCATACAAAAATATGGGAATCGGGCGGAATTCTAGTTTTTTGGTCAAAAAATGCAACAAATGAGGAACGATCATGGCGAGGCGGTGACTATGGTTCCTTAGGTCTTAATTGATGGCCCAAAATGTTTTTAGGCGATCCGAGTCCGGCGGCCCGGCCCACTCGGAAGGCGTGTGCAATAGCACACAAAAATATGGTAATCGAGCGGAATTCTAGTTTTTTGGACGAAAACCGCAATAAATGAGGAACGATCATGGCGGGGCAGTGACTATGGTTCCTTAGGTCGTATTTTATGGCCCGGAAAATTTTAGGCGATCGGGGTCCACGGCTCCCGGGACCACTCGGAAGGCGTAAGATATAGTACACTAAAATATGCAAATCGCGCGGAGTTCTAATTTTTTGGCCGAAAAATGCAAAGCATTTGGAATGATCATGGTGGGGCGGTGACTATGGTACCTTAGGACGTATTTGATAGTCCGGAAAAATTTTAGGCGATCGGGGTCCGCGGCTCCCCGGACCACTTGGAAGGCGTGGGTATAGCACACGAAAATATGGGAATCGGGCGTAATTCTAGTTTTTTGGCCGAAATATGCAAAAAATGAGAAACGATGATGGCGGGGCAGTTGCTATGGTTCCTTAGGTCGTATTTGACGGCCCGGAAAAATTTTAGGCGATCGGGGTCCGGGGGTCCCGGAACAACTTGGAAGGGTGGGCAATAGCACACAAAAATATTGTAATAGGGCGGAATTCTAGTGTTTTGGCCGAAAAACGCAACAAATGAGGAATGATCATGGTTGGGCGGTGACTATGGTTCCTTAGGTCGTATTTGATAGTCCGGAAAAATTTTAGGCGATAGGGGTCCGGAGTTCCCGGGTTCACTTGGAAGGCGTGGGCTATAGGACACGAAAATATGGGAATCGCGCGGAATTCTAGTTTTTTGGCCGAAAAACGAAAAAAACTAGGAAAGATCATGGCTGGGCGGTGACTATGGTTCCTTAGGTATTATTTGATAGTCCGGAAAAATTTTAGGCGATAGTGGTCCGGAGGTCCCGGGACCACTCGGAAGTTGTGGGCTATAACACACAAAAATATGGGAATCACGCGGAATTCTAGTTGTTTGGCCGAAAAATGCAATAAATGAGGAACGATCATGCCGAGGCAGATACTATGGTTCCTTAGGTCGTATTTGATAGTCCGGAAAAATTTTAGGCGATAGGGGTCCAGAGGTCCCAGGACCACTCGGACGGTGTGGGCTATAACACACAAAAATATGGGAATCGCGCGGATTCTAGTTGTTTGGCCGAAAAACGCAAAAAATAAGGAACGATCATGGCGGGGTGGATACTATGGTTCCTTAGGTCGTATTTGATAGTCCGGAAAAATTTTAGGCGATAGGGGTCAGGAGGTCCCGGGACAACTCGGAAGGCATGGGCTATAACACACAAAAATATGGGAATCGCGCGGAATTCTAGTTGTCTAGCCGAAAAACGCAAAAATGAGGAACGATCATGGCGGGGTGGTTACTATGGTTCCTTAGGTCGTATTTGATCTCCCGGAAAAATTTTAGGCGATCGGGGTTCGGGGTTCCCGGGACCCCTTGGAAGGCGTGGGCTGCACCCGAAAAGATGGAAATCGCGCGGAATTATAGTTTTTTGGCTGAAAAACGCAAAAGACTAGGAACGATCATGGCGGGGAGGTGACTATGGTTCCTTAGGTCGTATTTGATAGTCCGGAAAATTTTTAGGCGATCCGGCTCCGGGGGCCCCGACCCACTCGGAAGGCGTGGGCGATAGCATACAAAAATATGGGAATCGGGCGGAATTCTAGTTTTTTGGCCAAAAAATGCAAAAAATGAGGAACGATCATGGCGATGCGGTGACTATGGTTCCTTAGGTCCTAATTGATTGGCCCAAAATATTTTTAGACGATCCGAGTCCGGCGGCCCGGCCCACTCGGAAGGCATGGGCAATAGCACACAAAAATATGGTAATCGAGCGGAATTCTAGTTTTTTGGCCGAAAAACGCAAAAAATAAGGAACAATCATGGCGGGGCGGATACTATGGTTCCTTAGGTCATATTTGATTGTCCGGAAAATTTTTAGGCGATCGAGTTCCGCGGCTCTTGGGACCACTCGGAATGCGTGGGTATAGCACACGAAAATATGGGAATCGGGCGAAATTCTAGGTCTTTTTCACTAACATGCAAAAAAATGTGGAAAGATCTTGGCAGGGCGGTGACTATGGTTCCTTTGGTCTTATTTGATAGTCCGGAAAAATATTAGGCGATAGGGGTCCGGAGGATACGGGAACACTCGGAACGCGTGGGTTATAACACACAAAAATATGGGAATCGCGCGGAATTCTAGTTGTTTGGCCGAAAAACGCAAAAAATAAGGAATGATCATGGCGGGGTGGATACTATGGTTCCTTAGGTCGTATTTGATTGCCTGGAAAAATTTTAGGCGATCGGGATCCGCGGGGCCCGGGACCACTCGCAAGGCGTGGGCTATAACACACAAAAATATGGGAATCGCGCGAAATTCTAGTTGTTTTGGCCGAAAAAGGCAAAAAATGAGGAACGATTATGGCGGGGTGGTTACTATGGTTCCTTAGGTCATATTTGATGGCCCGGAAAATTTTTAGGCGATCGGGGTTCGAGGTTCCCGGGACCCCTTGGAAGGCGTGGGCTAAAGCACACGAAAATATGGAAATCACGCGTAATTCTAGTTTTTTGGCTGAAAAACGCAAAAGACTAGGAACGATCATGGCAGGGCAGTGACTATGGTTCCTTAGGTCATATTTGATAGTCCGGAAAATTTTTAGGCGATCCGGCTCTGGGGGGCCCGACCCACTCGGAAGGCGTGAGCGATAGCACACAAAAATATGGGAATCAGGCGGAATTCTAGTTTTTTGGCCAAAAAATGCAAAAAACGAGGAACGATCATGGCGAGGCGGTGACTATGGTTCCATAGGTCCTAATTGATGGCCCAAAATTTTTTTAGGCAATCTGAGTCCGGCGGCCCGGCCCACTCGGAAGGCGTGGGCAATAGCACACAAAAATATGGTAATCGAGCGGAATTCTAGTTTTTTGGCCGAAAAATGCAATAAATGAGGAACGATCATGGCAGGGCGGTGACTATGGTTCCTTAGGTTGTATTTGATGGTCCGGAAAATTTTAGGCGATCGGGGTCCACTGCTTCCGGGACCACTCGGAAGGTGTAAGCTATAGCCCACGAAAATGTGCAAATCGCGTAGAGTTCTAGTTTTTTGGCCGAAAAATGCAAAGCATTTGGAACGATCATGGTGGGGCGGTGACTATGGTACCTTAGGTCGTATTTGATAGTCCGGAAAAATTTTAGGCGATCGGGGTCCGCGGCTCTAATTCTAGTTTTTTGGCGGTGACTATGGGAATCGGGCGTAATTCTAGTTTTTTGGCCGAAAAATGCAAAAAATGAGAAACGATGATCGCTGGGCGGTTACTATGGTTCCTTAGGTCATATTTGATGGCCCGGAAAAATTTTAGGCGATCGGAGTCCGGGGGTCCTGGAACCACTTGGAAGGGTGGGCAATAGCACACAAAATTATTGTAATCGGGCGAAATTCTAGTTTTTTGGCCGAAAAACGCAATAAATGAGGAATGATCATGGCTGGGCGGTGACTATGGTTCCTTAGGTCGTATTTGATAGTCCGGAAAAATTTTAGGCGACAGGGGTCCGGAGTTCCCGGGTTCACTTGGAAGGCGTGGGCTATAGGACACGAAAATATAGGAATCTCGCGAAATTCTAGTTTTTTTGCCGAAAAACGGAAAAAACTAGGAACGATATGGCTGGGCAGTGACTATGGTTCCTTAGGTCTTATTTGATAGTCCGGAAAAATTTTAGGGGATCGGGGTCCGCGGCTCTTGGGACCACTCGGAATGCGTGGGTATAGCACACGAAAATATGGGAATCGGGCGAAATTCTAGTTGTTTGGCCGAAAAATGCAATAAATGAGGAATGATCATAGCTGGGCGGATACTATGGTTCCTTAGGTCGTATTTGATAGTCCGGAAAATTTTTAGGCGATCGGGGTCCGGTGGTACCGTGACCCCTCGGAAGGCGTGGGCTAAAGCACACGAAAATATGGAATCGCGCGGAATTCTAGTTGTTTGGCCGAAAAATGCAAAAGACTAGGAATGATCATGGCGGGGCGGTGACTATGGTTCCTTAGGTCATATTTGATAGTCCAGAAAATTTTTAGGCGATCCGGCTCCGGGGATCCCGACCCACTCGGAAGGCGTGGGCGATAGCACACAAAAATATGGAAATCGGGCAGAATTCTAGTTTTTTGGCCAAAAAATGCAAAAACTGAGGAACGAACATGGCGAGGCGGTGACTATGGTTCCTTAGGTCGTATTTGATGGCCCGAAAAATTTTAGGCGATCGGGGTCCACGGCTCCCGGGACCACTCGGAAGGCGTAAGCTATAGCACACGAAAATATGCAAATCGCGCGGAGTTCTAGTTTTTTGGCCGAAAAATGCAAAGCATTTGGAACGATCATGTTGGGGCGGTGACTATGGTACCTTAGGTCGTATTTGATAGTCCGGAAAAATTTTAGGCGATCGGGGTCCGCGGCTCCTCGGACCACTTGGAAGGCGTGGGTATAACACACGAAAATATGGGAATCGGGCGTAATTCTAGTTTTTTGGTCGAAAAATGCAAAAAATGAGAAACGATGATGGCAGGGCAGTTACTATGGTTCCTTAGGTCGTATTTGAAGGCCCGGAAAAATTTTAGTCGATCGGGGTCCGGGGGTCCCGGAACCACTTGGAAGGGTGGGCAATAGCACACAAAAATATTGTAATCGGGCAGAATTCTAGTTTTTTGGCCGAAAAACGCAACAAATGAGGAATGATCATGGCTGGGCGGTGACTATGGTTCCTTAGGTCGTATTTGATAGTCAGGACAAATTTTAGGCGATAGGGGTCCGGAGTTCCCGGGTTCACTTGGAAGGCGTGGGCTATAGGACTCGAAAATATGGGACCACTCGTAATGCGTGGGTATAGCACACAAAAATATGGGAATCGGGCGAAATTCTAGTTGTTTGGCCGAAAAACGCAAAAAATGAGGAACGATCATGGCGGAGTGGTTAGTATGGTTCCTTAGGTTTTATTTGATGGCCTAGAAAATTTTTAGACGATCGGGGTTCGGGGTTCCCGGGACCCCTTTGAAGGCGTGGGCTAAAGCACACGAAAATATGGAAATCGCGCGGAATTCTAGTTTTTTGGCCGAAAAATGCAAAAGACTAGGAATGATCATGGCGGGGCGGTGACTATGGTTCCTTAGGTCATATTTGATAGTCCGGAAAATTTTTAGGCGATCCGGCTCCGGGGATCCCGACCCACTCGGAAGGCGTGGGCGATAGCACACAAAAATATGGAAATCGGGCAGAATTCTAGTTTTTTGGCCAAAAAATGCAAAAACTGAGGAACGATCATGGCGAGGCGGTGAGTATGGTTCCTTAGGTTGTATTTGATGGCCCGGAAAATTTTAGGCGATCGGGGTCCACGGCTCCCGGGACCACTCGGAAGGCGTAAGCTATAGCACACGAAAATATGCAAATCGCGTGGAGTTCTAGTTTTTTGGCCGAAAAATGCAAGGCATTTGGAACGATCATGGTGGGGCGGTGACTATGGTACCTTAGGTCGTATTTTATAGTCCGGAAAAATTTTAGGCGATCGGGGTCCACGGCTCCTCGGACCACTTGGAAGGCGTGGGTATAACACACGAAAATATGGGAATCGGGCGTAATTCTAGTTTTTTGGTCGAAAAATGCAAAAAATGAGAAACGATGATGGCAGGGCAGTTACTATGGTTCCTTAGGTCGAATTTGAAGGCTCGGAAAAATTTTAGTCGATCGGGGTCCGGGGGTCCCGGAACCACTTGGAAGGGTGGGCAATGGCACACAAAAATATTATAATCGGGCGGAATTCTAGTTTTTTGGCCGAAAAACGCAACAAATGAGGAATGATCATGGCTGGGCGGTGACTATGGTTCCTTAGGTCGTATTTGATAGTCCGGACAAATTTTAGGCGATAGGGGTCCGGAGTTCCCGGGTTCACTTGGAAGGCGTGGGCTATAGGACTCGAAAATATGGGACCACTCGTAATGCGTGGGTATAGCACACAAAAATATGGGAATCGGGCGAAATTCTAGTTGTTTGGCCGAAAAATGCAAAAAATGAGGAACGATCATGGCGGAGTGGTTACTATGGTTCCTTAGGTTTTATTTGATGGCCCAGAAAATTTTTAGACGATCGGGGTTCGGGGTTCCCGGGACCCCTTTGAAGGCGTGGGCTAAAGCACACGAAAATATGGAAATCGCGCGGAATTCTAGTTGTTTGGCCGAAAAATGCAAAAGACTAGGAATGATCATGGCGCGGTGGTGACTATGGTTCCTTAGGTCATATTTGATAGTCCAGAAAATTTTTAGGCGATCTGGCTCCGGGGATCCCGACCCACTCGGAAGGCGTGGGCGATAGCACACAAAAATATGGAAATCGGGCAGAATTCTAGTTTTTTGGCCAAAAAATGCAAAAACTGAGGAACGATCATGGCGAGGCGGTGACTATGGTTCCTTAGGTCGTATTTGATGGCCCGGAAAATTCTAGGCGATCGGGGTCCACGGCTCCCGGGACCACTCGGAAGGCGTAAGCTATAGCACACGAAAATATGCAAATCGCGCGGAGTTCTAGTTTTTTGGCCGAAAAATGCAAAGCATTTGGAACGATCATGGTGGGGCGGTGACTATGGTACCTTAGGTCATATTTGATAGTCCGGAAAAATTTTAGGCGATCGGGTTCCGCGGCTCCTCGGACCACTTGGAAGGCGTGGGTATAACACACGAAAATATGGGAATCGGGCGTAATTCTAGTTTTTTGGTCGAAAAATGCAAAAAATGAGAAACGATGATGGCAGGGTAGTTACTATAGTTCCTTAGGTCGTATTTGAAGGCCCGGAAAAATTTTAGTCGATCGGGGTCCGGGGGTCCCGGAACCACTTGGAAGGGTGGGCAATAGCACACAAAAATATTGTAATCGGGCGGAATTCTAGTTTTTTGGCCGAAAAACGCAACAAATGAGGAATGATCATGGCTGGGCGGTGACTATGGTTCCTTAGGTCGTATTTGATAGTCCGGACAAATTTTAGGCGATAGGGGTCCGGAGTTCCCGGGTTCACTTGGAAGGCGTGGGCTATAGGACTCGAAAATATGGGACCACTCGTAATGCGTGGGTATAGCACACGAAAATATGGGAATCGGGCGAAATTCTAGTTGTTTGGCCGAAAAACGCAAAAAATGAGGAACGATCATGGCGGAGTGGTTACTATGGTTCCTTAGGTTTTATTTGATGGCCCAGAAAATTTTTAGACGATCGGGGTTCGGGGTTCCCGGGACCCCTTTGAAGGCGTGGGCTAAAGCACACGAAAATATGGAAATCGCGCGGAATTCTAGTTTTTTGGCTGAAAAACGCAAAAGACTAGGAATGATCATGGCGGGGAGGTGGCTATGGTTCCTTAGGTCGTATTTGATAGTCCGAAAAATTTTTAGGCGATCCAGCTCCGGGGAGCCCGACCCAATCGGAAGGCGTGGGCGATAGCACACAAAAATATGGGAATTGGGCGGAATTCTAGTTCTTTTTCAGTAACATGCAAAAAATGTGGAAAGATGTTGGCAGGGCGGTGACTATGGTTCCTTTGGTCTTATTTGATAGTCCGGAAAAATATTAGGCGATAGGGGTCCGGAGGTCCCGGGACCACTCGGAAGGCGTGGGCTATAACACACAAAAATATGGGTATCGCGCGGAATTCTAGTTGTTTGGCCAAAAAATGCAAAAAATGAGGAACGATCATGGTGGGGCGGATACTGTGGTTCCTTAGGTCGTATTTGATAGTCCGGAAAAATTTTAGGCGATAGGGGTCAGGAGGGGCCGGGACCACTCGGAAGGCGTGGGCTATAACACACAAAAATATGGGAATCGCGCGGAATTCTAGTTGTTTGGCCGAAAAAGGCAAAAAATGAGGAACGATCATGGCGGGGTGGTTACTATGGTTCCTTAGGTCGTATTTGATGGCCCGGAAAATTTTTAGGCGATCGGGGTTCGGGGTTCCTGGGACCCCTTGGAAGGCGTGGGCTAAAGCACACGAAAATATGGAAATCGCGCGGAATTCTAGTTTTTTGGCTGAAAAATGCAAAAGTCTAGGAACGATCATGGCAAGGTGGTGACTATGGTTCCTTAGGTCGTATTTGATAGTCCGGAAAATTTTTAGGCGATCCGGCCCCGGGGGGCCCGACCCACTCGGAAGGCGTGGGCGATAGCACACAAAAATATGGGAATCGGGCGGAATTCTAGTTTTTTGGCCAAAAAATGCAAAAAATGAGGAACGATCATGGCCAGGCGGTGACTATGGTTCCTTAGGTCCTAATTGATGGCCCAAAAATTTTTTAGGCGATCTGAGTCCAGTGGCCCGGCCCACTCGGAAGGCGTGGGCAATAGCACACAAAAATATGGTAATCGAGCGGAATTCTAGTTTTTTGGCCGAAAAATGCAACAAATGAGGAACGATCATGGCGGGGCGGATACTATGGTTCCTTAGGTCGTATTTGATAGTCCGAAAAAATTTTAGGCGATAGGGGTCAGGAGGTCCCGGGACCACTCGGAAGGCGTGGGCTATAACACACAAAAATAAGGGAATCGCGCGGAATTCTAGTTGTTTGGCCAAAAAACGCAAAGAATGAGGAAAGATCATGGAGGGGTGGTTACTATGGTTCCTTATGTCGTATTTGATGGCCCGGAAAATTTTTAGGCGATCGGGGTTCGGGGTTCCAGGGACCCCTTGGAAGGCGTGGGCTAAAGCACACGAAAATATGGAAATCGCGCGGAATTCTAGTTTTTTGGCTGAAAAACGCAAAAGACTAGGAACGATCATGGCTGGGCGGTGACTATGGTTCCTTAGGTCGTATTTGATAGTCCGGAAAAATTTTTGGCGATAGGGGTCCGGAGTTCCCGGGTTCACTTGGAAGGCGTGGGCTATAGGACACGAAAATATGGGAATCGCGCGGAATTCTAGTTTTTTGGCCGAAAAGCGGAAAAAACTAGGAACGATCATGGCTGGGCGGTGACTATGGTTTCTTAGGTCTTATTTGATAGTCCGGAAAAATTTTAGGCGATCGGGGTCCGCGGCTCTTGGGACCACTCGGAATGCGTGGGTATAGCACACGAAAATATGGGAATCGGGCGAAATTCTAGTTGTTTTGCCGAAAAACGCAAAAAAATGAGGAACAATCATGGCGGGGTGGTTACTATGGTTCCTTAGGTCGTATTTGATGGCCCGGAAAATTTTTAGACGATCGGGGTTCGGGGTTCCCGGGACCCCTTTGAAGGCGTGGGCTAAAGCACACGAAAATATGGAAATCGCGCGGAATTCTAGTTTTTTGGCTGAAAAACGCAAAAGACTAGGAACGATCATGGCGGGGTGGTGACTATGGTTCCTTAGGTCGTATTTGATAGTCCGGAAAATTTTTAGGCAATCCGGCTCCGGGGGGCCTGACCCACTCGGAAGGCGTGGGCGATAGCACACAAAAATATGGGAATCGGGCGGAATTCTAGTTTTTTGGCCAAAAAATGTAAAAAATGAGGAACGATCATGGCGAGGCGGTGACTATGGTTCCTTAGGTCCTAATTGAAGGCCCGAAATTGTTTTAGGCGAGCCAAGTCCGGCGGCCCGGCCCACTCGGAAGGTGTGGGCAATAGCACACAAAAATATGGTAATCGAGCGGAATTCTAATGTTTTGGCCGAAAAACGCAATAAATGAGGAACGATCATGGCGGGGCGGTGACTATGGTTCCTTAGGTCGTATTTGGTGGCCCGGAAAATTTTAGGCGATCGGGGTCTACGGCTCCCGGGAACACTCGGAAGGCGTAAGCTATAGCACACTAAAATATGCAAATCGCGCGGAGTTCTAGTTTTTTGGCCGAAAAATGCAAAGCATTTGGAACGATCATGGTGGGGCGGTGACTATGGTACCTTAGGTCGTATTTGATAGTACGGAAAAATGTTAGGCGATCGGAGTCTGTGGCTCCCCGGACCACTTGGAAGACGTGGGTATAGCACACGAAAATATGGGAATCAGGCGTAATTCTAGTTTTTTGGCCGAAAAATGCAAAAAATGAGAAATGATGATGGCGGGGCAGTTACTATGGTTCCTTAAGTCGTATTTGATGGCCCGGAAAAATTTTAGGCAATCGGGGTCCGGGGGTCCCGGAACCACTGGGAAGGGTGGGCAATAGCACACAAAAATATTGTAATCGGGCGGAATTCTAGTTTTTTGGCCGAAAAACGCAACAAATGAGGAACGATGATGGCCGGGCGGTTACTATGGTTCCTTAGGTCGTATTTGACGGCCCGGAAATATTTTAGGCGATCGGGGTCCGGGGGTCCCGGAACCACTGGGAAGGGTGGGCAATAGCACACAAAAATATTGTAATCGGGCGAAATTCTAGTTTTTTGGCCGAAAAACGCAACAAATGAAGAATGATCATGGCTGGGCGGTGACTATGGTTCCTTAGGTCGTATTTGATAGTCCGGAAATATTTTAGGCGATAGGGGTCCTGAGGTCCCGGGACCACTCGAAAGGTGTGGGCTATAACACACGAAAATATGGGAATCGCGCGGAATTCTAGTTGTTTGGCCGAAAAACGCAAAAAATAAGGAACGATCATGGCTGGGCGGTGACTATGGTTCCTTCGGTTTTATTTGATAGTCCGGAAAATTTTTAGGCGATCGGGGTCCGCGGCTCTTGGGACCACTCGGAATGCGTGGGTATAACACACGAAAATATGGGAATCGGGCGAAATTCTAGTTGTTTGGCCGAAAAACGCAAAAAATGAGGAACGATCATGGCGGGGTGGTTACTATGGTTCCTTAGGTCGTATTTGATGGCCCGGAAAATTTTTAGACGATCTGGGTTCGGGGTTCCCGGGACCCCTTTGAAAGCGTGGGCTAAAGCACACGAAAATATGGAAATCGCGCGGAATTCTAGTTTTTTGGCTGAAAAACGCAAAAGACTAGGAACGATCATGGTGGGGCGGTGACTATGGTTCCTTAGGTCGTATTTGATAGTCCGGAAAATTTTTAGGCGATCCGGCTCCGGGGGGCCTGACCCCCTCGGAAGGCGTGAGCAATAGCACACAAAAATATGGTAATCGAGCAGAATTCTAGTTTTTTGGACGAAAAATGCAATAAATGAGGAACGATCATGGTGGGGCGGTGACTATGGTTCCTTAGGTCGTATTTGATAGCCCGGAAAATTTTAGGCGGTCGGGGTCCACGGCTCCCGGGACCACTCGGAAGGCGTAAGCTATAGCACACGAAAATGTGCAAATCGCGCGGAGTTCTAGTTTTTTGGACGAAAAATGCAAAGCATTTGGAACGATCATTGTGGGGCGGTGACTATGGTACCTTAGGTCATATTTGATAGTCCGGAAATATTTTAGGCAATAGGGGTCCGCGGCTCCCCGGACCACTTGGAAGGCGTGGGTATAGCACACGAAAATATGGGAATCGGGCGTAATTCAAGTTTTTTGGCCGAAAAATGCAAAAAATGAGAAACGATGATCACTAGGCGGTTACTATGGTTCCCTAGGTTGTCTTTGACGACCCGGAAAAATTTAGGCGATCGGGGTCCGGGGGTCCCGGAACCACTTGGAAGGGTGGGCAATAGCACACAAAAATATTGTAATCGGGCGGAATTCTAGTTTTTGGCCGAAAAACGCAACCAAAGGAGGAATGATCATGGCTGGGCGGTGACTATGGTTCCTTAGGTCGTATTTGATAGTCCGGAAAAATTTTTGGCGATAGGGGTCCGGAGTTCCCGGGTTCACTTGGAAGGCGTGGGCTATAGGACACGAAAATATGGGAATCGCGCGGAATTCTAGTTTTTTGGCCGAAAAGCGGAAAAAACTAGGAACGATCATGGCTGGGCGGTGACCATGGTTCCTTAGGTCTTATTTGATAGTCCAGAAAAATTTTAGGCGATCGGGGTCCGCGGCTCTTGGGACCACTCGGAATGCGTGGGTATAGCACACGAAAATATGGGAATCGGGCGAAATTCTAGTTGTTTGGCCGAAAAACGCAAAAAATGAGGAACAATCATGGCGGGGTGGTTACTATGGTTCCTTAGGTCGTATTTGATGGCCCGGAAAATTTTTAGACGATCGGGGTTCGGGGTTCCCGGGACCCCTTTGAAGGCGTGGGCTAAAGCACACGAAAATATGGAAATCGCGCGGAATTCTAGTTTTTTGGCTGAAAAACGCAAAAGACTAGAAACGATCATGGCGGGGTGGTGACTATGGTTCCTTAGGTCGTATTTGATAGTCCGGAAAATTTTTAGGCAATCCGGCTCCGGGGGGCCTGACCCACTCGGAAGGCGTGGGCGATAGCACACAAAAATATGGGAATCTGCGGAATTCTAGTTTTTTGGCCAAAAAATGCAAAAACTGAGGAACGATCATGGCGAGGTGGTGACTATGGTTCCTTAGGTCTTAATTGATGGCCCGAAAATCTTTCAGGCAATCCGAGACCGGCGGCCCGGCCCACTCGGAAGGCATGGGCAATAGCACACAAAAATATGGTAATCGAGTGGAATTCTAATTTTTTTGCCGAAAAACGTAATAAATGAGGAACGATCATGGCGGGGCGGTGACTATGGTTCCTTAGGTCGTATTTGATGGCCCGGAAAATTTAAGGCGATCGGGGTCTACGGCTCCCGGGACCACTCGGAAGGCGTAAGCTATAGCACACTAAAATATGCAAATCGCGCGGAGTTCTAGTTTTTTGGCTGAAAAATGCAAAGCATTTGGAACGATCATGGTGGGGCGGTGACTATGGTACCTTAGGTCGTATTTGATAGTACGGAAAAATGTTAGGCGATCGGAGTTTGTGGCTCCCCGGACCACTTGGAAGGCATGGGTATAGCACACGAAAATATGGGAATCGGGCGTAATTCTAGTTTTTTGGCCGAAAAATGCAAAAAATGAGAAATGATGATGGCGGGGCGGTTACTATGGTTCCTTAGGTAGTATTTGATGCCCGAAAAAATTTTAGGCGATCGGGGTCCGGGGGTACCGGAACCACTGGGAAGGGTGGGCAATAGCACACAAAAATATTGCAATCGGGCGGAATTCTAGTTTTTTGGCCGAAAAACGCAACAAATGAGGAACGATGATGGCGGGGCGGTTACTATGGTTCCTTAGGTCGTATTTGACGGCCCGGAAATATTTTAGGCGATCGGGGTCCGGGGGTCCCGGAACCACTGGGAAGGGTGGGCAATAGCACACAAAAATATTGTAATCGGGTGAAATTCTAGTTTTTTGGCCGAAAAACGCAACAAATGAAGAATGATCATGGATGGGCGGTGACTATGATTCCTTAGGTCGTACTTGATAGTCCGGAAAAATTTTAGGCGATAGGGGTCCTGAGGTCCCGGGACCACTCGGAAGGTGTGGGCTATAACACACGAAAATATGGGAATCGCGCGGAATTCTAGTTGTTTGGCCGAAAAATGCAAAAAATAAGGAACGATCATGGCTGGGCGGTGATTATAGTTCCTTAGGTTTTATTTGATAGTCCGGAAAAATTTTAGGCGATAGGGGTCCGGAGACCCGGGACCATTTGTAAGGCGTGGGTATAGCACCCGAAAATATGGGAATCGGGCGGAATTCTAGTTGTTTTGCCGAAAAATGCAAAAAATTAGAAACGATCATGGCGGGAAGGTGAATATGGTTCCTTAGGTCTTATTGGATGGCCCAAAAACTTTATAGGTGATCCGAGTGCGGGGGGCACGGCCCACTCGGAAGGCTTGGGCTATAGCACTCGAAAATATGGGAATCGCTCGGAATTCTAGTTGTTTGGCCGAAAAACGCAAAAAATAATGAACGATCATGGCGGGGCGGATACTATGGTTTCTTAGGTTGTATTAGATTGCCCGGAAAAATTTTAGGCGATCGGGGTCCGCGGCTCTTGGGACCACTCGGAATGTGTGGGTATAGCACAAGAAAATATGGTAATCGGGCGAAATTCTAGGTCTTTTTTAGTAACATGCAAAAAATGTGGAAAGATCTTGGCAGGGCGGTGACTATGGTTCCTTTGGTCTTATTTGATTGTCCGGAAAAATATTAGGCGATAGGGGTCCGGAGGTCCCGGGACCACTCGGAAGGCGAGGGCTATAACACACAAAAATATGGGAATCGCGCGGAATTCTAGTTGTTTGGCCGAGAAATGCAAAAAATGAGGAACGATCATGGCAGGGCGGATACTATGGTTCATTAGGTCGTATTTGATAGTCTAGAAAAATTTTAGGCGATAGGGGTCAGGAGGTCCCGGGACCACTTGGAAGGCGTGGGCTATAACACACAAAAATATGGGAATCGCGCGGAATTCTAGTTGTTTGGACGGAAAATGCAAAAAATGAGGAACGATAATGGCGGGGTAGTTACTGTGGTTCCTTAGGTCGTATTTGATGGCCCGGAAAAGTTTTAGGCGATCGGGGTTCGGGGTTCCCGGGACCCCTTGGAAGGCGTGGGCTAAAGCACACGAAAATATGGAAATCGCACGGAATTCTAGTTTTTTGGCTGAAAAACACAAAAGACTAGGAACGATCATGGCGGGGCGGTGACTATGGTTCCTTAGGTCGTATTTGATAGTCCAGAAAATTTTAGGCGATCCGGCTCCGGGGGGCCCGACCCACTCAGAAGGCGTGGGCGATAGTACACAAAGATATGGGAATCGGGCGGAATTCTAGTTTTTTGGCCAAAAAATGCAAAAAATGAGGAACGATCATGGCGAGATGGTGACTATGGTTCCTTAGGTCCTAATTGATGGCCCGAAAATTTTTTAGGCGATCGGAGTCCGGCGGCCCGCCCCACTCGGAAGGTGTGGGTAATAGCACACAAAAATATGGTAATCGAGCGGAATTCTAGTTTTTTGGCCGAAAAATGCAATAAATGAGGAACGATCATGGCGGGGCGGTGACTATGGTTCCTTAGGTCGTATTTGATGGCCCGGAAAATTTTAGGCATTCGGGGTCCATGGCTCCCGGGACCACTCGGAAGGCGTAAGCTATAGCACACTAAAATATGCAAATCGCGCGGAGTTCTAGTTTTTTGGCCGAAAAATGCAAAGCATTTGGAACGATCATGGTGGGGCGGTGACTATGGTACCTTAGGTCGTATTTGATAGTCCGAAAAAATTTTAGGCGATCGGGGTCCGCGGCTCCCCGGACCACTTGGAAGGCATGGGTATAGCACACGAAAATATGGGAAACGGGCGTAATTCTAGTTTTTTTGCCGAAAAATGCAAAAAATGAGAAACGATGATGGCGGGGTGGTTACTATGGTTCCTTAGGTCGTATTTGACGGCCTGGAAAAATGTTAGGCGAACGGGGCGATCGGGGTCCGGGGGTCCCGGAACCACTTGGAAGGGTGGGCAATAGCACACAAAAATATTGTAATAGGGCGGAATTCTAGTTTTTTGGCCGAAAAACGCAACAAATGAGGAATGATCATGGCTGGGCGGTGACTATGGTTCCTTAGGTCGTATTTGATAGTCCGTAAAAATTTTAGGCGATAGGGGTCCTGAGGTCCCGGGACCACTCGGAAGGTGTGGGCTATAACACACAAAAATATGGGAATCGCGCGGAATTCTAGTTGTTTGGCCGAAAAACGCAAAAAATAAGGAACGATCATGGCTGGGCGGTGACTATGGTTCCTGAGCTTTTATTTGATAGTCCGGAAAAATTTTAGGCGATAAAGGTCCGGAGACCCGGGACCACTTGTAAGGCGAAGGTATAGCACACAAAAATATGTGAATCGGGAGGAATTCTAGTTGTTTGACGAAAAATGCAAAAAATGAGAAACGATCATGGCGGGAAGGTGACTATGGTTCCTTAGGTATTATTTGATAGTCCGGAATATTTTTTAGGTGATCCGAGAGCGGGGGGCACGACCCACTCGGAAGGCGTGGGCTATAGCACACGAAAATATGAGAATCGCTGGGAATCCTAGTTGTTTGGCCGAAAAACGCAAAAAATAAGGAATGATCATGGCGGGGAAGATACTATGGTTCCTTAGGTCGTATTTGATTGCCCGGAAAAATTTTAGGCGATCGGGGTCCGCGGCTCTTGGGACCACTCGGAATGCGTGGGTATAGCACACGAAAATATGGTAATCGGGCGAAATTTTAGGTCTTTTTCAGTAACATGCAAAAAATGTGGAAAGATCTTGGCAGGGCGGTGACTATGGTTCCTTTGGTCTTATTTGATAGTCCGGAAAAATATTAGGCGATAGGGGTCCGGAGGTCCCGGGACCACTCGGAAGGCATGGGCTATAACACACAAAAATATGGGAATCGCGCGAAATTCTAGTTGTTTGGCCGAGAAATGCAAAAAATGAGGAACGATCATGGCGGGGCGGATACTATGGTTCCTTAGGTCGTATTTGATAGTCCATAAAAATTTTAGGCGATAGGGGTCAGGAGGTCCCGGGAACACTCGGAAGGCGTGGGCTATAACACACAAAAGTATGGGAATCGCGCGGAATTCTAGTTGTTTGGACGAAAAATGCAAAAAATGAGGAACGATAATGGCGAGGTGGTTACTATGGTTCCTTAGGTCGTATTTGACGGCCCGGAAAATTTTTAGGCGATCGGGGTTCCCGGGACCCCTTGGAAGGCATGGGCTAAAGCACACGAAAATATGGAAATCGCGCGGAATTCTAGTTTTTTGGCTGAAAAATGCAAAAGACTAGGAACGATCATGGCGGGGCGGTGACTATGGTTCCTTAGGTCGTATTTGATAGTCCGGAAAATTTTTAGGCGATCCGACTCCGGGGGCCCGACCCACTCGGAAGGCGTGGGCGATAGAATGCAAAAATATGGGAATCGGGCATAATTCTCGTTTTTTGGCCAAAAAATGCAAAAAATGAGGAATGATCACGGCGAGGGGGTGACTATGGTTCCTTAGGTCCTAATTGATGGCCCAAAAATTTTTTAGGCGATCCGAGTCCGGCGGCCCGGCCCACTCGGAAGGCGTGGGCAATAGCACACAAAAATATGGTAATCGAGCGGAATTCAAGTTTTTTGGCCGAAAAACGCAATAAATGAGGAACGATCATGGCGGGGCGGTGACTATGGTTCCTTAGGTCGTATTTGATGGCCCGAAAAATTTTAGGCGATCGGGGTCCACGGCTCCCGGGACCACTCGGAAGGCGTAAGCTATAGCACACGAAAATATGCAAATCGCGCGGAGTTCTAGT
Organism: Nicotiana tabacum; assembly: GCF_000715075.1. Taxonomy (NCBI): domain Eukaryota; kingdom Viridiplantae; phylum Streptophyta; class Magnoliopsida; order Solanales; family Solanaceae; genus Nicotiana; species Nicotiana tabacum. Next base: position 96,342 of record NW_027438291.1, on the reverse strand, counting down.
TTTTTGGCCGAAAAATGCAAAGCATTTGGAACGATCATGGTGGGGCGGTGACTATGGTACCTTAGGTCGTATTTGATAGTCCGGAAAAATTTTAGGCGATCGGGGTCCGCGGCTCCCCGGACCACTTGGAAGGCGTGGGTATAGCACACGAAAATATGGGAATCGGGCGTAATTCTAGTTTTTTGGCCGAAAAATGCAAAAAATGAGAAACGATGATGGCGGGGCGGTTACTATGGTTCCTTAGGTCATATTTGATGGCCCGGAAAATTTTTAGGCGATCGGGGTCCGGGGGTCCCGGAACCACTTGGAAGGGTGGGCAATAGCACACAAAAATATTGTAATCGGGCGGAATTCTAGTTTTTGGCCGAAAAACGCAACAAATGAGGAATGATCATGGCTGGGCGGTGACTATGGTTCCTTAGGTCGTATTTGATAGTCCGGAAAAATTTTAGGCGATAGGGGTCCGGAGTTCCCGGGTTCACTTGGAAGGCGTGGGCTATAGGACACGAAAATATAGGAATCGCGCGGAATTCTAGTTTTTTGGCCGAAAAACGGAAAAAACTAGGAACGATCATGGCTGGGCGGTGACTATGGTTCCTTAGGTCTTATTTGATATTCTGGAAAAATTTTAGGCAATCGGGGCCCGCGGCTCTTGGGACCACTCGGAATGCGTGGGTATAGCACACGAAAATATGCAAATCGGGCGAAATTTTAGTTGTTTGGCCGAAAAACTCAAAAATGAGGAACGATCATGGCGGGATGGTTACTATGGTTCCTTAGGTCGTATTTGATGGCCCGAAAAATTTGTAGGTGATCGGGGTTCGGGGTTCCCGGGACCCCTTTGAAGGCGTGTGCTAAAGCACACGAAAATATTGAAATCGCGCAGAATTCAATTTTTTTGGCTGAAAAACGCAAAAGACTAGGAACGATCATGGCGGGGCGGTGAATATGGTTCCTTTGGTCGTATTTGATAGTCCAGAAAATTTTTAGGCGATCCGGCTACGGGGGGCCCGACCCACTCGGAAGGCGTGGGCGATAGCACACAAAAATATGGAAATCGGGCGGAATTCTCGTTTTTTGGCCAAAAAATGCAAAAAATGAGGAACGATCATGGCGAGGCGGTGACTATGGTTCCTTAGGTCCTAATTGATGGCCCGAAAACTTTTTAGGCGATCCGAGTCCGGCGGCCCGGCCCACTCGGAAGGCGTGGGCAATAGCACACAAAAATATGGTAATCGAGCGGAATTCTAGTTTTTTGGCCGAAAAACGCAATAAATGAGGAACGATCATGGCGGGGCGGTGAATATGGTTCCTTAGGTCGTATTTGATGGCCCGGAAAATTTTAGGCGATCGGGGTCCACGGCTCCCGGGACCACTCGGAAGGCATAAGCTTTAGCACACTAAAATATGTAAATCGCGTGAAGTTCTAGTTTTTTGGCCGAAAAATGCAAAGCATTTGGAATGATCATGGTGGGGCGGTGACTATGGTACCTTAGGTCGTATTTGATAGTCCGGAAAAATTTTAGGCGATCGGGGTCCGCGGCTCCCCGGACCACTTGGAAGGCGTGGGTATAGCACACGAAAATATGGGAATCGGGCGTAATTCTAGTTTTTTGGCCGAAAAATGCAAAAAATGAGAAACGATGATGGCGGGGCGGTTACTATGGTTCCTTAGGTCGTATTTGACGGCCCGGAAAAATTTTAGGCGATCGGGGTCCGGGGGTCCCGGAACCACTGGGAAGGGTGGGCAATAGCACACAAAAATATTGTAATCGGGCGGAATTCTAGTTTTTTGGCCGAAAAATGCAAAAAATGTGGAAAGATCTTGGCAGGGTGGTGACTATGGTTCCTTTGGTATTATTTGATAGTCCGGAAAAATATTAGGCGATAGGGGTCCGGAGGTCCCGGGACCACTCGGAAGGCGTGGGCTATAACACACTAAAATATGGGAATCGCGCGGAATTCTAGTTGTTTGGCCGAAAAACACAAAAAATGAGGAACGATCATGGCGGGGCGGATACTATGGTTCCTTAGGTCGTATTTGATTGTCCGGAAAAATTTTAGGCGATAGTGATCAGGAGGTCCCGGGACCACTCGGAAGGCGTGGGGTATAACACACAAAAATATGGGAATCGCGCGGAATTCTAGTTGTTTGGCCGAAAAATGCAAAAAATGAGGAACGATCATGGTGGGGTGGTTAATATGGTTCCTTAGGTCGTATTTGATGGCCCGGAAAATTTTTAGGCGATTGGGGTTCGGGGTTCCCGGGACCCCTTGGAAGGCATGGGCTAAAGCACACGAAAATATGGAAATCGCGCAGAATTCTAATTTTTTGGCTGAAAAATGCAAAAGACTAGGAACGATCATGGCGGGGCGGTGACTATGGTTCCTTAGGTCGTATTTGATATTCCGGAAAAATTTTAGGCGATCCGGCTCCGGGGGGCCCGACCCACTCGGAAGGCGTGGGCGATAGCACACAAAAATATGGGAATCGGGCGAAATTCTAGTTTTTTGGCCAAAAAATGCAAAAAATGAGGAACGATCATGGCGAGGCGGTGACTATGGTTCCTTAGGTCCTAATTGATGGCCCGAAAAGTTTTTAGGCGATCCGAGTCCGGCGGCCCGGCCCACTCGGAAGGCGTGGGCAATAGCACACAAAAATATGGTAATCGAGCGGAATTCTAGTTTTTTGGCCGAAAAACGCAATAAATGAGGAACGATCATGGCGGGGCGGTGACTATGGTACCTTAGGTCCTATTTGATGGCCCGGAAAATTTTAGGCGATCGGGGTCTACGGCTCCCGGGGACACTCGGAAGGCGTAAGCTATAGAACACTAAAATATGCAAATCGCGCGGAGTTCTAGTTTTTTGGCCGAAAAATGCAAAGCATTTGGAATGATCATGGTGGGGCGGTGACTATGGTACCTTAGGTCGTATTTGATAGTCCGGAAAAATTTTAGGCGATCGAGGTCCGCGGCTCCCCGGACCACTTGGAAGGCGTGGGTATAGCACACGAAAATATGGGAAACGGGCGTAATTCTAGTTTTTTTGCCGAAAATGCAAAAAATGATAATCGATGATGGAGGGGCGGTTACTATGGTTCCTTAGGTCGTATTTGACGGCCCGAAAATTTTTAGGCGATCGGGGTCTGGGAGTCTCGGAACCACTGGGAAGGGTGGGCAATAGCACACAAAAATGTTGTAATCGGGCGAAATTATAGTTTTTTGGCCGAAAAATGCAACAAATGAGGAATGATCATGGCTGGGTGGTAACTATGGTTCCTTAGGTTGTATTTGATAGTCCGGAAAAATTTTAGGCGATAGGGGTCCGGAGTTCTCGGGTTCACTTGGAAGGCGTGGGTTATAGGACACGAAAATATGGGAATCGCGCGGAATTCTAGTTGTTTGGCCGAAAAATGCAAAATATAAGGAACGATCATGGTTGGGCGGTGACTATGGTTCCTTTGGTCGTATCTGATAGTCCGGAAAATGTTTAGGCGATCCGGCTCCGGGGGGCCCGACCCACTCGGAAGGCGTGGGTGATAGCACACAAAAATATGGGAATCGGGCAGAATTCTATTTTTTTGGCCAAAAAATGCAAAAAATGAGGAACGATCCTGGCGAGGCGGTGACTAGGGTTCCTTAGGTCCTAATTGATGGCCTGATAAATTTTTAGGTGATCCGAGTCCGGCGGCCCGGCCCACTCGGTAGGCGTGGGCAATAGAACACAAAAATATGGTAATCGAGCGGAATTCTAGTTTTTTGGCCGAAAAATGCAATAAATGAGGAACGATCATGGCAAGGCGGTGACTATGGTTCCTTAGGTCGTATTTGATCGCCCGGAAAATTTTAGGCGATCGGGGTCTACGGCTCCCGGGGAAACTCGGAAGGCGTAAGCTATAGCACACTAAAATATGCAAATCGTGCGGAGTTCTAGTTTTTTGGCCGAAAAATGCAAAGCATTTGGAACGATCATGGTGGGATGGTGACTATGGTACCTTAGGTCGTATTTGATAGTCCGGAAAAATTTTACGCGATCGGGGTCCGCGGCTCCCCGGACCACTTGGAAGGCATGGGTATAGCACACGAAAATATAGGAAACGGGCGTAATTCTAGTTTTTTTTGCCGAAAAATGCAAAAAATGAGAATCGATGATGGCGGGGCGGTTACTATGGTTCCTTAGGTCGTATTTGACGGCCCAAAAATTTTTAGGCAATCGGGGTTCGGGAGTCTCGGAACCACTGAGAAGGGTGGGCAATAGCACACAAAAATATAGTTATCGGGCGGAATTCTAGTTTTTTGGCCGAAAAATGCAACAAATGAGAAATGATCATGGTTGGGTGGTAACTATGGTTCCTTAGGTTGTATTTGATAGTCCGGAAAAATTTTAGGCGATAGGGGTCCGGAGTTCTCGGGTTCACTTGGAAGGCGTGGGTTATAGGACACGAAAATATGGGAATCGCGCGGAATTCTAGTTGTTTGGCCGAAAAATGCAAAATATAAGGAACGATCATGGCTGGGCGGTGACTATGGTTCCTTAGGTCTTATTTGATAGTCCGGAAAAATTTTAGGCGATAGGGGTCTGGAGACGCGGGACCACTTGTAAGGCGTGGGTAATGCACACGAAAATATGGGAATCGGGCGGAATTCTAGTTGTTTTGCCAACAAATGCAAAACATGAGAAACGATCATGGCGGGAAGGTGAATATGGTTCCTTAGGTCTTATTTGATGGCCCAAAAACTTTTTAGGTGATCCGAGTGCGGGGGGCACGGCCCACTCGGAAGGCGTGGGCTATAGCACACGAAAATATAGGAATCGCGCGGAATTCTAGTTGTTTGGCCGAAAAACGCAAAAAATAAGGAACGATCATGGCGGGGCAGATAATATGGTTCCTTAGGTCGTATTTGATTGCCCGGAAAAATTTTAGGCGATCGGGGTCCGCGGCTCTTGGGACCACTCGGAATGCGTGGGTATAGCACACAAAAATATGGGAATCGGGCGAAATTCTAGGTCTTTTTCAGTAACATGCAAAAAATGCGGAAAGATCTTGGCAGGGCGGTGACTATGGTTCCTTTGGTCTTATTTGATAGTCCGGAAAAAATTTAGGCGATAGGGGTCCGGAGGTCCCGGGACCACTCGGAAGGCGTGGGCTATAACACATAAAAATATGGGAATCGCGCGGAATTCTAGTTATTTGGCCGAAAAACGCAAAAAATGAGTAACGATCATGGCGGGGCGGATACTATGGTTCCTTAGGTCGTATTTGATAGTCCGGAAAAATTTTAGGCGATAGGGGTCAGGAGGTCCCGGGACCACTAGGAAGGCGTGGGCTATAAACACAAAAATATGGGAAACGCGCGGAATTCGAGTTGTTTGGCCGAAAAACGCAAAAAATGAGGAACGATCATGGCGGGGCGGATACTATGGTTCCTTAGGTCGTATTTGATAGTCCGGAAAAGTTTTAGGCGATAGGGGTCAGGAGGTCCCGGGACCACTCAGAAGGCGTGGGCTATAACACACAAAAATATGGGAATCGCGCGGAATTCTAGTTGTTTGGCCGAAAACGGAAAAAATGAGGAACGATCATGGCGGGGTGGTTACTATGGTTCCTTAGGTTGTATTTGATGGCCTGGAAAATTTTTAGGCGATCGGGGTTCCCGGGACCCCTTGGAAGGCGTGGGCTAAAGTACACGAAAATATGGAAATCGCGCGAAATTCTAGTTTTTTGGCTGAAAAATGCAAAAGACTAGGAACGATCATGGCGGGGCGGTGACTATGGTTCCTTAGGTCGTATTTGATAGTCCGAAAAATTTTTAGGCGATCCGGCTCCGGGAGGCCCGGCCCACTCGGAAGGCGTAGGCGATAGCACACAAAAATATGGGAATCAGGCGGAATTCTAATTTTTTGGCCAAAAAATGCAAAAAATGAGGAACGGTCATGGCGAGGCGGTGACTTTGGTTCCTTAGGTCTTAATTGATGGCCCGAAAATTTTTTAGGCGATCCGAGACCGGCGGCCCGGTCCACTCAGAAGGCATGGGCAATAACACACAAAAATATGGTAATCGAGCGGAATTCTAGTTTTTTGGCCGAAAAACGCAATAAATGAGGAACGATCATGGTGGGGTGGTGACTATGGTTCCTTAGGTATTTTTTGATAGTCCGGAAAAATATTAGGCGATAAGGGTCAGGAGGTCCCGGGTCCACTCGGAAGGCGTAGGCTATAACACACAAAAATATGGGAATCGCGCGGAATTCTAGTTGTTTGGCCGAAAAACGCAAAAACTGAGGAACGATCATGGCGGGCGGATACTATGGTTCCTTAGGTTGTATTTGATAGTCCGGAAAAATTTTAGGCGATAGGGGTCAGGAGGTCCCGGGACCACTCGGAAGGCGTGGGCTATAACACACAAAAATATGGGAAACGCGCGGAATTCTAGTTGTTTGGCCGAAAAACGCAAAAAATAAGGAACGATCATGGCGGGGCGGATACTATGGTTCCTTAGGTCGTATTTGATGGCCCGAAAAATTTTTAGGCGATCGGGGTTCGGGGTTCCCGGGACCCCTTGGAAGGCGTGGGCTAAAGCACACGAAAATATGGAAATCGCCCGAAATTCTAGTTTTTTGGCTGAAAAACGCAAAAGACTAGGAACGATCATGGAGGGGCGGTGACTATGGTTCCTTAGGTCGTATTTGATAGTCCGAAAAATTTTTAGGCGATCCGGCTCCGGGGGGCCCGACCCACTCGGAAGGTGTGGGCGATATCACACAAAAATATGGGAATCGGACGGAATTCTAGTTTTTTGGCCAAAAAATGCAAAAAATGAGGAACGATCATGGCGCGGCGGTGACTATGGTTCCTTAGGTCTTAATTGACGGCCCGAAATTTTTTTAGGCGATCCGAGACTGGCGGCCCGGCCCACTCGGAAGGCGTGGGCAATACCACACAAAAATATGGTAATCAAGCGGAATTCTAGTTTTTTGGCTGAAAAACGCAATAAATGAGGAACGATCATGGAGGGGCGGTGACTATGGTTTCTTAGGTCATATTTGATGGCCCTGAAAATTTTAGGCGATCGGGGTCCACGGCTCCCGGGACCACTCGGAAGGCGTAAGCTATAGCACACTAAAATATGCAAATCGCGCGGAGTTCTAGTTTTTTGGCCGAAAAATGCAAAGCATTTGGAACGATCATGGTGGGGGGGTGACTATGGTACCTTAGGTCGTATTTGATAGTCCGAAAAATTTTTAGGCGATCGGGGTCCGCGGCTCCCCGGACCACTTGGAAGGCATGGGTATAGCACACGAAAATATGCGAATCGGGCGTAATTCTAGTTTTTTGGCCGAAAAATGCAAAACTTGAGAAACGATGATGGCGGGGCGGTTACTATGGTTCCTTTGGTCGTATTTAACGGCCCAAAAAATATTTAGGCGATAGTGGTCAGGAGGTCCTGGGACCACTCGGAAGGCGTGGGCTATAACACACAAAAATATGGGAATCGCGCGGAATTCTAGTTGTTTGGCCGAAAAACGCAAAAAATGAGGAATGATCATGGCGGGGCGGATACTATGGTTCCTTAGGTCGTATTTGATAGTCCGAAAAAGTTTTAGGCGATAGGGGTCAGGAGGTCCCGGGACCACTCAGAAGGCGTGGGCTATAACACACAAAAATATGGGAATCGCGCGGAATTCTAGTTGTTTGGCCGAAAATGCAAAAAATGAGGAACGATCATGGCGGGGTGGTTACTATGGTTCCTTAGGTTGTATTTGATGGCGTGGAAAATTTTTAGGCGATCGGGGTTCCCGGGACCCCTTGGAAGGCGTGGGCTAAAGTACACGAAAATATGGAAATCGCGCGAAATTCTAGTTTTTTGGCTGAAAAATGCAAAAGACTAGGAACGATCATGGCGGGGCGGTGACTATGGTTCCTTAGGTCGTATTTGATAGTCCGGAAAATTTTTAGGCGATCCGGCTCCGGGAGGCCCGACCCACTCGGAAGGCGTAGGCGATAGCACACAAAAATATGGGAATCAGGCGGAATTCTATTTTTTTGGCCAAAAAATGCAAAAAATGAGGAACGGTCATGGAGAGGCGGTGACTATGGTTCCTTAGGTCTTAATTGATGGCCCGAAAATTTTTTAGGCGATCCAAGACCGGCGGCCCGGTCCACTCAGAAGGCATGGGCAATAACACACAAAAATATGGTAATCGAGCAGAATTCTAGTTTTTTGGCCGAAAAACGCAATAAATGAGGAACGATCATGGTGGGGTGGTGACTATGGTTCCTTAGGTATTTTTTGATAGTCCGGAAAAATATTAGGCGATAAGGGTCAGGAGGTCCCGGGACCACTCGGAAGGCGTAGGCTATAACACACAAAAATATGGGAATCGCGCGGAATTCTAGTTGTTTGGCCGAAAAACGCAAAAACTGAGGAACGATCATGGCGGGCGGATACTATGGTTCCTTAGGTTGTATTTGATAGTCCGGAAAAAATTTAGGCGATAGGGGTCAGGAGGTCCCGGGACCACTCGGAAGGCGTAGGCTATAACACACAAAAATATGGGAAACGCGCGGAATTCTAGTTGTTTGGCCGAAAAACGCAAAAAATGAGGAACGATCATGGCGGGGCGGATACTATGGTTCCTTAGGTCGTATTTGATAGTCCGGAAAAGTTTTAGGCGATAGGGGTCAGGAGGTCCCGGGACCACTCAGAAGGCGTGGGCTATAACACACAAAAATATGGGAATCGCGCGGAATTCTAGTTGTTTGGCCGAAAACGGAAAAAATGAGGAACGATCATGGCGGGATGGTTACTATGGTTCCTTAGGTTGTATTTGATGGCCTGGAAAATTTTTAGGCGATCGGGGTTCCCGGGACCCCTTGGAAGGCGTGGGCTAAAGTACACGAAAATATGGAAATCGCGCGAAATTCTAGTTTTTTGGCTGAAAAATGCAAAAGACTAGGAACGATCATGGCGGGGCGGTGACTATGGTTCCTTAGGTCGTATTTGATAGTCCGGAAAATTTTTAGGCGATCCGGCTCCGGGAGGCCCGACCCACTCGGAAGGCGTAGGCGATAGCACACAAAAATATGGGAATCAGGCGGAATTCTAATTTTTTGGCCAAAAAATGCAAAAAATGAGGAACGGTCATGGCGAGGCGGTGACTTTGGTTCCTTAGGTCTTAATTGATGGCCCGAAAATTTTTTAGGCGATCCGAGACCGGCGGCCCGGTCCACTCAGAAGGCATGGGCAATAACACACAAAAATATGGTAATCGAGCGGAATTCTAGTTTTTTGGCCGAAAAACGCAATAAATGAGGAACGATCATGGTGGGGTGGTGACTATGGTTCCTTAGGTATTTTTTGATAGTCCGGAAAAATATTAGGCGATAAGGGTCAGGAGGTCCCGGGTCCACTCGGAAGGCGTAGGCTATAACACACAAAAATATGGGAATCGCGCGGAATTCTAGTTGTTTGGCCGAAAAACGCAAAAACTGAGGAACGATCATGGCGGGCGGATACTATGGTTCCTTAGGTTGTATTTGATAGTCCGGAAAATTTTTAGGCGATAGGGGTCAGGAGGTCCCGGGACCACTCGGAAGGCGTGGGCTATAACACACAAAAATATGGGAAACGCGCGGAATTCTAGTTGTTTGGCCGAAAAACGCAAAAAATAAGGAACGATCATGGCGGGGTGGATACTATGGTTCCTTAGGTCGTATTTGATGGCCCGAAAAATTTTTAGGCGATCGGGGTTCGGGGTTCCCGGGACCCCTTGGAAGGCGTGGGCTAAAGCACACGAAAATATGGAAATCGCCCGAAATTCTAGTTTTTTGGCTGAAAAACGCAAAAGACTAGGAACGATCATGGAGGGGCGGTGACTATGGTTCCTTAGGTCGTATTTGATAGTCCGAAAAATTTTTAGGCGATCCGGCTCCGGGGGCCCGACCCACTCGGAAGGTGTGGGCGATATCACACAAAAATATGGGAATCGGACGGAATTCTAGTTTTTTGGCCAAAAAATGCAAAAAATGAGGAACGATCATGGCGCGGTGGTGACTATGGTTCCTTAGGTCTTAATTGACGGCCCGAAATTTTTTTAGGCGATCCGAGACCGGCGGCCCGGCCCACTCGGAAGGCGTGGGCAATACCACACAAAAATATGGTAATCAAGCGAAATTCTAGTTTTTTGGCTGAAAAACGCAATAAATGAGGAACGATCATGGCGGGGCGGTGACTATGGTTTCTTAGGTCATATTTGATGGCCCTGAAAATTTTAGACGATCGGGGTCCACGGCTCCCGGGACCACTCGGAAGGCGTAAGCTATAGCACACTAAAATATGCAAATCGCGCGGAGTTCTAGTTTTTTGGCCGAAAAATGCAAAGCATTTGGAACGATCATGGTGGGGGGGTGACTATGGTACCTTAGGTCGTATTTGATAGTCCGAAAAATTTTTAGGCGATCGGGGTCCGCGGCTCCCCGGACCACTTGGAAGGCATGGGTATAGCACACGAAAATATGCGAATCGGGCGTAATTCTAGTTTTTTGGCCGAAAAATGCAAAACTTGAGAAACGATGATGGCGGGGCGGTTACTATGGTTCCTTTGGTCGTATTTAACGGCCCAAAAAATATTTAGGCGATAGTGGTCAGGAGGTCCTGGGACCACTCGGAAGGCGTGGGCTATAACACACAAAAATATGGGAATCGCGCGGAATTCTAGTTGTTTGGCCGAAAAACGCAAAAAATGAGGAATGATCATGGCGGGGCGGATACTATGGTTCCTTAGGTCGTATTTGATAGTCCGAAAAAGTTTTAGGCGATAGGGGTCAGGAGGTCCCGGGACCACTCAGAAGGCGTGGGCTATAACACACAAAAATATGGGAATCGCGCGGAATTCTAGTTGTTTGGCCGAAAACGCAAAAAATGAGGAACGATCATGGCGGGGTTGTTACTATGGTTCCTTAGGTTGTATTTGATGGCCTGGAAAATTTTTATACGATCGGGGTTCCCGGGACCCCTTGGAAGGCGTGGGCTAAAGTACACGAAAATATGGAAATCGCGCGAAATTCTAGTTTTTTGGCTGAAAAATGCAAAAGACTAGGAACGATCATGGCGGGGCGGTGACTATGGTTCCTTAGGTCGTATTTGATAGTCCGGAAAATTTTTAGGCGATCCGGCTCCGGGAGGCCCGACCCACTCGGAAGGCGTAGGCGATAGCACACAAAAATATGGGAATCAGGCGGAATTCTATTTTTTGGCCAAAAAATGCAAAAAATGAGGAACAGTCATGGCGAGGCGGTGACTATGGTTCCTTAGGTCTTAATTGATGGCCCGAAAATTTTTTAGGCGATCCAAGACCGGCGGCCCGGTCCACTCAGAAGGCATGGGCAATAACACACAAAAATATGGTAATCGAGCAGAATTCTAGTTTTTTGGCCGAAAAACGCAATAAATGAGGAACGATCATGGTGGGGTGGTGACTATGGTTCCTTAGGTATTTTTTGATAGTCCGGAAAAATATTAGGCGATAAGGGTCAGGAGGTCCCGGGACGACTCGGAAGGCGTGGGCTATAACACACAAAAATATGGGAATCGCGCGGAATTCTAGTTGTTTGGCCGAAAAACGCAAAAACTGAGGAACGATCATGGCTGGCGGATACTATGGTTCCTTAGGTCGTATTTGATAGTCCGGAAAATTTTTAGGCGATCGGGGTCCGCGGCTCCCCGGACCACTTGGAAGGCATGGGTATAGCACACGGAAATATGCGAATCGGGCGTAATTCTAGTTTTTTGGCCGAAAAATGCAAAACTTGAGAAACGATGATGGCGGGGCGGTTACTATGGTTCCTTTGGTCGTATTTAACGGCCCAAAAAATATTTAGGCGATAGTGGTCAGGAGGTCCTGGGACCACTCGGAAGGCGTGGGCTATAACACACAAAAATATGGGAATCGCGCGGAATTCTAGTTGTTTGGCCGAAAAACGCAAAAAATGAGGAATGATCATGGCGGGGCGGATACTATGGTTCCTTAGGTCGTATTTGATAGTCCGAAAAAGTTTTAGGCGATAGGGGTCAGGAGGTCCCGGGACCACTCAGAAGGCGTGGGCTATAACACACAAAAATATGGGAATCGCGCGGAATTCTAGTTGTTTGGCCGAAAACGCAAAAAATGAGGAACGATCATGGCGGGGTGGTTACTATGGTTCCTTAGGTTGTATTTGATGGCCTGGAAAATTTTTAGGCGATCGGGATTCCCGGGACCCCTTGGAAGGCGTGGGCTAAAGTACACGAAAATATGGAAATCGCGCGAAATTCTAGTTTTTTGGCTGAAAAATGCAAAAGACTAGGAACGATCATGGCAGGGCGGTGACTATGGTTCCTTAGGTCGTATTTGATAGTCCGGAAAATTTTTAGGCGATCCGGCTCCGGGAGGCCCGACCCACTCGGAAGGCGTAGGCGATAGCACACAAAAATATGGGAATCAGGCGGAATTCTATTTTTTTGGCCAAAAAATGCAAAAAATGAGGAACGGTCATGGCGAGGCGGTGACTATGGTTCCTTAGGTCTTAATTGATGGCCCGAAAATTTTTTAGGCGATCCAAGATCGGCGGCCCGGTCCACTCAGAAGGCATGGGCAATAACACACAAAAATATGGTAATCGAGCAGAATTCTAGTTTTTTCGCCGAAAAACGCAATAAATGAGGAACGATCATGGTGGGGTGGTGACTATGGTTCCTTAGGTATTTTTTGATAGTCCGGAAAAATATTAGGCGATAAGGGTCAGGAGGTCCCGGGACGACTCGGAAGGCGTGGGCTATAACACACAAAAATATGGGAATCGCGCGGAATTCTAGTTGTTTGGCCGAAAAACGCAAAAACTGAGTAACGATCATGGCGGGCGGATACTATGGTTCCTTAGGTTGTATTTGATAGTCCGGAAAAATTTTAGGCGATAGGGGTCAGGAGGTCCCGGGACCACTCGGAAGGCGTGGGCTATAACACACAAAAATATCGGAAACGCGCGGAATTCTAGTTGTTTGGCCGAAAAACGCAAAAAATAAGGAACGATCATGGCGGTGCAGATACTATGGTTCCTTAGGTCGTATTTGATGGTCCGGAAAATTTTTAGGCGATCGGGGTTCGGGGTTCCCGGGACCCCTTGGAAGGCGTGGGCTAAAGCACACGAAAATATGGAAATCGCGCGAAATTCTAGTTTTTTGGCTGAAAAACGCAAAAGACTAGGAATTATCATGGAGGGGCGGTGACTATGGTTCCTTAGGTCGTATTTGATAGTCCGAAAAATTTTTAGGCGATCCGGCTCCGGGGGGCCCGACCCACTCGGAAGGTGTGGGCGATATCACACAAAAATATGGGAATCGGACGGAATTCTAGTTTTTTGGCCAAAAAATGCAAAAAATGAGGAACGATCATGGCGCGGTGGTGACTATGGTTCCTTAGGTCTTAATTGACGGCCCGAAATTTTTTTAGGCGATCCGAGACCGGCGGCCCGGCCCACTCGGAAGGCGTGGGCAATACCACACAAAAATATGGTAATCAAGCGAAATTCTAGTTTTTTGGCTGAAAAACGCAATAAATGAGGAACGATCATGGCGGGGCGGTGACTATGGTTTCTTAGGTCATATTTGATGGCCCTGAAAATTTTAGACGATCGGGGTCCACGGCTCCCGGGACCACTCGGAAGGCGTAAGCTATAGCACACTAAAATATGCAAATCGCGCGGAGTTCTAGTTTTTTGGCCGAAAAATGCAAAGCATTTGGAACGATCATGGTGGGGGGGTGACTATGGTACCTTAGGTCGTATTTGATAGTCCGAAAAATTTTTAGGCGATCGGGGTCCGCGGCTCCCCGGACCACTTGGAAGGCATGGGTATAGCACACGAAAATATGCGAATCGGGCGTAATTCTAGTTTTTTGGCCGAAAAATGCAAAACTTGAGAAACGATGATGGCGGGGCGGTTACTATGGTTCCTTTGGTCGTATTTAACGGCCCAAAAAATATTTAGGCGATAGTGGTCAGGAGGTCCTGGGACCACTCGGAAGGCGTGGGCTATAACACACAAAAATATGGGAATCGCGCGGAATTCTAGTTGTTTGGCCGAAAAACGCAAAAAATGAGGAATGATCATGGCGGGGCGGATACTATGGTTCCTTAGGTCGTATTTGATAGTCCGAAAAAGTTTTAGGCGATAGGGGTCAGGAGGTCCCGGGACCACTCAGAAGGCGTGGGCTATAACACACAAAAATATGGGAATCGCGCGGAATTCTAGTTGTTTGGCCGAAAACGCAAAAAATGAGGAACGATCATGGCGGGGTTGTTACTATGGTTCCTTAGGTTGTATTTGATGGCCTGGAAAATTTTTCTACGATCGGGGTTCCCGGGACCCCTTGGAAGGCGTGGGCTAAAGTACACGAAAATATGGAAATCGCGCGAAATTCTAGTTTTTTGGCTGAAAAATGCAAAAGACTAGGAACGATCATGGCGGGGCGGTGACTATGGTTCCTTAGGTCGTATTTGATAGTCCGGAAAATTTTTAGGCGATCCGGCTCCGGGAGGCCCGACCCACTCGGAAGGCGTAGGCGATAGCACACAAAAATATGGGAATCAGGCGGAATTCTATTTTTTTGGCCAAAAAATGCAAAAAATGAGGAACAGTCATGGCGAGGCGGTGACTATGGTTCCTTAGGTCTTAATTGATGGCCCGAAAATTTTTTAGGCGATCCAAGACCGGCGGCCCGGTCCACTCAGAAGGCATGGGCAATAACACACAAAAATATGGTAATCGAGCAGAATTCTAGTTTTTTGGCCGAAAAACGCAATAAATGAGGAACGATCATGGTGGGGTGGTGACTATGGTTCCTTAGGTATTTTTTGATAGTCCGGAAAAATATTAGGCGATAAGGGTCAGGAGGTCCCGGGACGACTCGGAAGGCGTGGGCTATAACACACAAAAATATGGGAATCGCGCGGAATTCTAGTTGTTTGGCCGAAAAACGCAAAAACTGAGGAACGATCATGGCGGGCGGATACTATGGTTCCTTAGGTTGTATTTGATAGTCCGGAAAAGTTTTAGGCGATAGGGGTCAGGAGGTCCCGGGACCACTCGGAAGGCGTGGGCTATAACACACAAAAATATGGGAAACGCGCGGAATTCTAGTTGTTTGGCCGAAAAACGCAAAAAATAAGGAAGGATCATGGCGGTGCAGATACTATGGTTCCTTAGGTCGTATTTGATGGCCCGGAAAATTTTTAGGCGATCGGGGTTCGGGGTTCCCGGGACCCCTTGGAAGGCGTGGGCTAAAGCACACGAAAATATGGAAATCGCGCGAAATTCTAGTTTTTTGGCTGAAAAACGCAAAAGACTAGGAATTATCATGGAGGGGCGGTGACTATGGTTCCTTAGGTCGTATTTGATAGTCCGAAAAATTTTTAGGCGATCCGGCTCCGGGGGGCCCGACCCACTCGGAAGGTGTGGGCGATAGCACACAAAAATATGAGAATCGGACGGAATTCTAGTTTTTTGGCCAAAAATGAAAAAAATGAGGAACGATCATGGCGTGGCGGTGACTATGGTTCCTTAGGTCTTAATTGATGGCCCGAAATTTTTTTAGGCGATCCGAGACCGGCGGCCCGGCCCACTCGGAAGGCGTGGGCAATACCACACAAAAATATGGTAATCGAGCGAAATTCTAGTTTTTTGGCTGAAAAACGCAATAAATGAGGAACGATCATGGCGGGGCGGTGACTATGGTTCCTTAGGTCGTATTTGATAGTCCGGAAAATTTTTAGGCGATCGGGGTCCGCGGCTCCCCGGACCACTTGGAAGGCATGGGTATAGCACACGAAAATATGCGAATCGGGCGTAATTCTAGTTTTTTAGCCGAAAAATGCAAAACTTGAGAAACGATGATGGCGGGGCGGTTACTATGGTTCCTTTGGTCGTATTTAACGGCCCAAAAAATATTTAGGCGATAGTGGTCAGGAGGTCCTGGGACCACTCGGAAGGCGTGGGCTATAACACACAAAAATATGGGAATCGCGCGGAATTCTAGTTGTTTGGCCGAAAAACGCAAAAAATGAGGAATGATCATGGCGGGGCGGATACTATGGTTCCTTAGGTCGTATTTGATAGTCCGAAAAAGTTTTAGGCGATAGGGGTCAGGAGGTCCCGGGACCACTCAGAAGGCGTGGGCTATAACACACAAAAATATGGGAATCGCGCGGAATTCTAGTTGTTTGGCCGAAAACGCAAAAAATGAGGAACGATCATGGCGGGGTTGTTACTATGGTTCCTTAGGTTGTATTTGATGGCCTGGAAAATTTTTCTACGATCGGGGTTCCCGGGACCCCTTGGAAGGCGTGGGCTAAAGTACACGAAAATATGGAAATCGCGCGAAATTCTAGTTTTTTGGCTGAAAAATGCAAAAGACTAGGAACGATCATGGCGGGGCGGTGACTATGGTTCCTTAGGTCGTATTTGATAGTCCGGAAAATTTTTAGGCGATCCGGCTCCGGGAGGCCCGA
Source organism: Nicotiana tabacum (assembly GCF_000715075.1). Classification (NCBI taxonomy): domain Eukaryota; kingdom Viridiplantae; phylum Streptophyta; class Magnoliopsida; order Solanales; family Solanaceae; genus Nicotiana; species Nicotiana tabacum. The sequence continues at coordinate 79,796 of NW_027438291.1, read as the reverse complement.
CCCACTCGGAAGGCGTAGGCGATAGCACACAAAAATATGGGAATCAGGCGGAATTCTATTTTTTTGGCCAAAAAATGCAAAAAATGAGGAACAGTCATGGCGAGGCGGTGACTATGGTTCCTTAGGTCTTAATTGATGGCCCGAAAATTTTTTAGGCGATCCAAGACCGGCGGCCCGGTCCACTCAGAAGGCATGGGCAATAACACACAAAAATATGGTAATCGAGCAGAATTCTAGTTTTTTGGCCGAAAAACGCAATAAATGAGGAACGATCATGGTGGGGTGGTGACTATGGTTCCTTAGGTATTTTTTGATAGTCCGGAAAAATATTAGGCGATAAGGGTCAGGAGGTCCCGGGACGACTCGGAAGGCGTGGGCTATAACACACAAAAATATGGGAATCGCGCGGAATTCTAGTTGTTTGGCCGAAAAACGCAAAAACTGAGGAACGATCATGGCGGGCGGATACTATGGTTCCTTAGGTTGTATTTGATAGTCCGGAAAAGTTTTAGGCGATAGGGGTCAGGAGGTCCCGGGACCACTCGGAAGGCGTGGGCTATAACACACAAAAATATGGGAAACGCGCGGAATTCTAGTTGTTTGGCCGAAAAACGCAAAAAATAAGGAAGGATCATGGCGGTGCAGATACTATGGTTCCTTAGGTCGTATTTGATGGCCCGGAAAATTTTTAGGCGATCGGGGTTCGGGGTTCCCGGGACCCCTTGGAAGGCGTGGGCTAAAGCACACGAAAATATGGAAATCGCGCGAAATTCTAGTTTTTTGGCTGAAAAACGCAAAAGACTAGGAATTATCATGGAGGGGCGGTGACTATGGTTCCTTAGGTCGTATTTGATAGTCCGAAAAATTTTTAGGCGATCCGGCTCCGGGGGGCCCGACCCACTCGGAAGGTGTGGGCGATAGCACACAAAAATATGAGAATCGGACGGAATTCTAGTTTTTTGGCCAAAAATGAAAAAAATGAGGAACGATCATGGCGTGGCGGTGACTATGGTTCCTTAGGTCTTAATTGATGGCCCGAAATTTTTTTAGGCGATCCGAGACCGGCGGCCCGGCCCACTCGGAAGGCGTGGGCAATACCACACAAAAATATGGTAATCGAGCGAAATTCTAGTTTTTTGGCTGAAAAACGCAATAAATGAGGAACGATCATGGCGGGGCGGTGACTATGGTTCCTTAGGTCGTATTTGATAGTCCGGAAAATTTTTAGGCGATCGGGGTCCGCGGCTCCCCGGACCACTTGGAAGGCATGGGTATAGCACACGAAAATATGCGAATCGGGCGTAATTCTAGTTTTTTGGCCGAAAAATGCAAAACTTGAGAAACGATGATGGCGGGGCGGTTACTATGGTTCCTTTGGTCGTATTTAACGGCCCAAAAAATATTTAGGCGATAGTGGTCAGGAGGTCCTGGGACCACTCGGAAGGCGTGGGCTATAACACACAAAAATATGGGAATCGCGCGGAATTCTAGTTGTTTGGCCGAAAAACGCAAAAAATGAGGAATGATCATGGCGGGGCGGATACTATGGTTCCTTAGGTCGTATTTGATAGTCCGAAAAAGTTTTAGGCGATAGGGGTCAGGAGGTCCCGGGACCACTCAGAAGGCGTGGGCTATAACACACAAAAATATGGGAATCGCGCGGAATTCTAGTTGTTTGGCCGAAAACGCAAAAAATGAGGAACGATCATGGCGGGGTGGTTACTATGGTTCCTTAGGTTGTATTTGATGGCCTGGAAAATTTTTAGGCGATCGGGATTCCCGGGACCCCTTGGAAGGCGTGGGCTAAAGTACACGAAAATATGGAAATCGCGCGAAATTCTAGTTTTTTGGCTGAAAAATGCAAAAGACTAGGAACGATCATGGCAGGGCGGTGACTATGGTTCCTTAGGTCGTATTTGATAGTCCGGAAAATTTTTAGGCGATCCGGCTCAGGGAGGCCCGACCCACTCGGAAGGCGTAGGCGATAGCACACAAAAATATGGGAATCAGGCGGAATTCTATTTTTTTGGCCAAAAAATGCAAAAAATGAGGAACGGTCATGGCGAGGCGGTGACTATGGTTCCTTAGGTCTTAATTGATGGCCCGAAAATTTTTTAGGCGATCCAAGATCGGCGGCCCGGTCCACTCAGAAGGCATGGGCAATAACACACAAAAATATGGTAATCGAGCAGAATTCTAGTTTTTTCGCCGAAAAACGCAATAAATGAGGAACGATCATGGTGGGGTGGTGACTATGGTTCCTTAGGTATTTTTTGATAGTCCGGAAAAATATTAGGCGATAAGGGTCAGGAGGTCCCGGGACGACTCGGAAGGCGTGGGCTATAACACACAAAAATATGGGAATCGCGCGGAATTCTAGTTGTTTGGCCGAAAAACGCAAAAACTGAGTAACGATCATGGCGGGCGGATACTATGGTTCCTTAGGTTGTATTTGATAGTCCGGAAAAATTTTAGGCGATAGGGGTCAGGAGGTCCCGGGACCACTCGGAAGGCGTGGGCTATAACACACAAAAATATCGGAAACGCGCGGAATTCTAGTTGTTTGGCCGAAAAACGCAAATAATAAGGAACGATCATGGCGGTGCAGATACTATGGTTCCTTAGGTCGTATTTGATGGTCCGGAAAATTTTTAGGCGATCGGGGTTCGGGGTTCCCGGGACCCCTTGGAAGGCGTGGGCTAAAGCACACGAAAATATGGAAATCGCGCGAAATTCTAGTTTTTTGGCTGAAAAACGCAAAAGACTAGGAATTATCATGGAGGGGCGGTGACTATGGTTCCTTAGGTCGTATTTGATAGTCCGAAAAATTTTTAGGCGATCCGGCTCCGGGGGGCCCGACCCACTCGGAAGGTGTGGGCGATAGCACACAAAAATATAGGAATCGGACGGAATTCTAGTTTTTTGGCCAAAAATGAAAAAAATGAGGAACGATCATGGCGTGGCGGTGACTATGGTTCCTTAGGTCTTAATTGACGGCCCGAAATTTTTTTAGGCGATCCGAGACCGGCGGCCCGGCCCACTCGGAAGGCGTGGGCAATACCACACAAAAATATGGTAATCGAGCGGAATTCTAGTTTTTTGGCTGAAAAACGCAATAAATGAGGAACGATCATGGCGGGGCGGTGACTATGGTTCCTTAGGTCATATTTGATGGCCCTGAAAATTTTAGGCGATCGGGGTCCACGGCTCCCGGGACCACTCGGAAGGCGTAAGCTATAGCACACTAAAATATGCAAATCGCACGGAGTTCTAGTTTTTTGGCTGAAAAATGCAAAGCATTTGGAACGATCATGGTGGGGGGGTGACTATGGTACCTTAGGTCGTATTTGATAGTCCGAAAATTTTTTAGGCGATCGGGGTCCGCGGCTCCCCGGACCACTTGGAAGGCATGGGTATAGCACACGAAAATATGCGAATCGGGCGTAATTCTAGTTTTTTGGCCGAAAAATGCAAAACCTGAGAAACGATGATGGCGGGGCGGTTACTATGGTTCCTTTGGTCGTATTTAACGGCCCGAAAAATATTTAGGCGATAGTGGTCAGGAGGTCCTGGGACCACTCGGAAGGCGTGGGCTATAACACACAAAAATATGGGAATCGCGCGGAATTCTAGTTGTTTGGCCGAAAAACGCAAAAAATGAGGAACGATCATGGTGGGGTGGTTACTATGGTTCCTTAGGTCGCATTTGAAGGCCCGGAAAACTTTTAGGCGATCGGGGTTCGGAGTTCCCGGGACCCCTTGGAAGGCGTGGGCTAATGCACACGAAAATATGGAAATCGCGCGAAATTCTAGTTTTTTTGCTGAAAAACGCAAAAGACTAGGAACGATCATGGCGGGGCGGTGACTATGGTTCCTTAGGTCGTATTTGATAGTCCGGAAAATTTTTAGGCGATCGGGGTCCGCGGCTCCCCGGACCACTTGGAAGGCATGGGTATAGCACACGAAAATATGCGAATCGGGCGTAATTCTAGTTTTTTGGCCGAAAAATGCAAAACTTGAGAAACGATGATGGCGGGGCGGTTACTATGGTTCCTTTGGTCGTATTTAACGGCCCAAAAAATATTTAGGCGATAGTGGTCAGGAGGTCCTGGGACCACTCGGAAGGCGTGGGCTATAACACACAAAAATATGGGAATCGCGCGGAATTCTAGTTGTTTGGCCGAAAAACGCAAAAAATGAGGAATGATCATGGCGGGGCGGATACTATGGTTCCTTAGGTCGTATTTGATAGTCCGAAAAAGTTTTAGGCGATAGGGGTCAGGAGGTCCCGGGACCACTCAGAAGGCGTGGGCTATAACACACAAAAATATGGGAATCGCGCGGAATTCTAGTTGTTTGGCCGAAAACGCAAAAAATGAGGAACGATCATGGCGGGGTGGTTACTATGGTTCCTTAGGTTGTATTTGATGGCCTGGAAAATTTTTAGGCGATCGGGGTTCCCGGGACCCCTTGGAAGGCGTGGGCTAAAGTACACGAAAATATGGAAATCGCGCGAAATTCTAGTTTTTTGGCTGAAAAATGCAAAAGACTAGGAACGATCATGGCGGGGCGGTGACTATGGTTCCTTAGGTCGTATTTGATAGTCCGGAAAATTTTTAGGCGATCCGGCTCCGGGAGGCCCGACCCACTCGGAAGGCGTAGGCGATAGCACACAAAAATATGGGAATCAGGCGGAATTCTATTTTTTTGGCCAAAAAATGCAAAAAATGAGGAACGGTCATGGCGAGGCGGTGACTATGGTTCCTTAGGTCTTAATTGATGGCCCGAAAAATTTTTAGGCGATCTAAGACCGGCGGCCCGGTCCACTCAGAAGGCATGGGCAATAACACACAAAAATATGGTAATCGAGCAGAATTCTAGTTTTTTGGCCGAAAAACGCAATAAATGAGGAACGATCATGGTGGGGTGGTGACTATGGTTCCTTAGGTATTTTTTGATAGTCCGGAAAAATATTAGGCGATAAGGGTCAGGAGGTCCCGGGACGACTCGGAAGGCGTGGGCTATAACACACAAAAATATGGGAATCGCGCGGAATTCTAGTTGTTTGGCCGAAAAACGCAAAAACTGAGGAACGATCATGGCGGGGCGGATACTATGGTTCCTTAGGTTGTATTTGATAGTCCGGAAAAATTTTAGGCGATAGGGGTCAGGAGGTCCCGGGACCACTCGGAAGGCGTGGGCTATAACACACAAAAATATGGGAAACGCGCGGAATTCTAGTTGTTTGGCCGAAAAACGCAAAAAATAAGGAACGATCATGGCGGGGCAGATACTATGGTTCCTTAGGTCGTATTTGATGGCCCGGAAAATTTTTAGGCGATCGGGGTTCGGGGTTCCCGGGACCCCTTGGAAGGCGTGGGCTAAAGCACACGAAAATATGGAAATCGCGCGAAATTCTAGTTTTTTGGCTGAAAAACGCAAAAGACTAGGAATTATCATGGAGGGGCGGTGACTATGGTTCCTTAGGTCGTATTTGATAGTCCGAAAAATTTTTAGGCGATCCGGCTCCGGGGGGCCCGACCCACTCGGAAGGTGTGGGCGATAGCACACAAAAATATAGGAATCGGACGGAATTCTAGTTTTTTGGCCAAAAATGAAAAAAATGAGGAACGATCATGGCGCGGCGGTGACTATGGTTCCTTAGGTCTTAATTGACGGCCGAAATTTTTTTAGGCGATCCGAGACCGGCGGCCCGGCCCACTCGGAAGGCGTGGGCAATACCACACAAAAATATGATAATCGAGCGGAATTCTAGTTTTTTGGCTGAAAAACGCAATAAATGAGGAACGATCATGGCGGGGCGGTGACTATGGTTCCTTAGGTCATATTTGATGGCCCTGAAAATTTTAGGCGATCGGGGTCCACGGCTCCCGGGACCACTCGGAAGGCGTAAGCTATAGCACACTAAAATATGCAAATCGCAGAGAGTTCTAGTTTTTTGGCCGAAAAATGCAAAGCATTTGGAACGATCATGGTGGGGGGGTGACTATGGTACCTTAGGTCGTATTTGATAGTCCGAAAAATTTTTAGGCGATCGGGGTCCGCGGCTCCCCGGACCACTTGGAAGGCATGGGTATAGCACACGAAAATATGCGAATCGGGCGTAATTCTAGTTTTTTGGCCGAAAAATGCAAAACTTGAGAAACGATGATGGCGGGGCGGTTACTATGGTTCCTTTGGTCGTATTTAACGGCCCGAAAAATATTTAGGCGATAGTGGTCAGGAGGTCCTGGGACCACTCGGAAGGCGTGGGCTATAACACACAAAAATATGGGAATCGCGCGGAATTCTAGTTGTTTGGCCGAAAAACGCAAAAAATGAGGAACGATCATAGTGGGGTTGTTACTATGGTTCCTTAGGTCGTATTTGAAGGCCCGGAAAACTTTTAGGCGATCGGGGTTCGGAGTTCCCGGGACCCCTTGGAAGGCGTGGGCTAATGCACACGAAAATATGGAAATCGCGCGAAATTCTAGTTTTTTTGCTGAAAAACGCAAAAGACTAGGAACGATCATGGCGGGGCGGTGACTATGGTTCCTTAGGTCGTATTTGATAGTCCGGAAAATTTTTAGGCGATCCGGCTCCGGGGGGCCCGACCCACTCGGAAGGCGTGGGCGATAGCACACAAAAATATGGGAATCGGGCGGAATTCTAGGTTTTTGGCAAAAAAATGCAAAAAATGAGGAACGATCCTGGTGGGGTGGTTACTATGGTTCCTTAGGTCATATTTGATGGCCCGGAAAATTTTTAGACGATCGGGGTTTGGAGTTCCGGGGACCACTTGGAAGGCGTGGGCTAAAGCACACGAAAATATGGAAATCGCGCGAAATTCTAGTTTTTTTGCTGAAAAACGCAAAAGACTAGGAACGATCATGGCGGGGCGGTGACTATGGTTCCTTAGGTCGTATTTGATAGTCCGGAAAATTTTTAGGCAATCCAGCTCCGGGGGGCCCGACCCACTCGGAAGGCGTGGGCGATAGCACACAAAAATATGCAAATCGCGCGGAGTTCAAGGTTTTTGGCCGAAAAATGCAAAGCATTTGGAACGATCATGGTGGGGCGGTGACTATGGTTCCTTAGGTCATATTTGATAGTCCGGAAAATTTTTAGGCGATAGGGGTCCGGAGTTCCCGGGTTCACTTGGAAGGCGTGGGCTATAGGACACGAAAATATGGGAATCGCGCGGAATTCTAGTTTTTTGACCGAAAAATGGAAAAAACTAGGAACGATCATGGCTGGGCTGTGACTATGGTTCCTTAGGTCTTATTTGATAGTCCGGAAAAATTTTAGGCGATAGGGGTCCGGAGACCCAGGACCACTCGGAAGGTGTGGGCTATAACACACAAAAATATGGGAATCGCGCGGAATTCTAGTTGTTTGGCCGAAAAACGCAAAAAATGAGGAACGATCATGGTGGGGTGGTTACTATGGTTCCTTAGGTCATATTTGATGGCCCGGAAAATTTTTAGACGATCGGGGTTCGGAGTTCCCGGGACCCCTTGGAAGGCGTGGGCTAAAGCACACGAAAATATGGAAATCGCGCGAAATTCTAGTTTTTTTGCTGAAAAACGCAAAAGACTAGGAACGATCATGGCGGGGCGGTGACTATGGTTCCTTAGGTCGTATTTGATAGTCCTGAAAATTTTTAGGCGATCCGGCTCCGGGGGGCCCGACCCACTCGGAAGGCGTGGGCGATAGCACACAAAAATATGCAAATCGCGCGGAGTTCTAGGTTTTTGGCCGAAAAATGCAAAGCATTTGGAACGATCATGGTGGGGCGGTGACTATGGTTCCTTAGGTCGTATTTGATAGTCCGGAAAATTTTTAGGCGATAGGGGTCCGGAGTTCCCGGGTTCACTTGGAAGGCGTGGGCTATAGGACACGAAAATATGGGAAATCGCGCGGAATTCTAGTTTTTTGGCTAAAAAACGCAAAAGACTAGGAACGATCATGGCGGGGTGGTGACTATGGTTCCTTAGGTCGTATTTTATAGTCCGGAAAATTTTTAGGCGATCCGGTTCCGGGGGGCCTGACCCACTCGGAAGGCGTGGGCGATAGCACACAAAAATATCGGAATCGGGCGGAATTCTAGTTTTTGGCCAAAAAATGCAAAAAATGAGGAACGATCATGGCGAGGCGGTGAATATGGTTCCTTAGGTCTTAATGGATGGCCCGAAAATTTTTTAGGCGATCCGAGACCGGCGGCCCGGCCCACTCGGAAGGCGTGGGCAATAGTACACAAAAATATGGTAATCGAGCGGAATTCTTGTTTTTTGGCCGAAAAATGCAATAAATGAGGAACGATCATGGCGGGGCGGTGATTATGGTTCCTTGGGTCATATTTGATGGCCCGGAAAATTTTAGGCGATCGGGGTCCACGGCTCCCGGGACCACTCGGAAGGCGTAATCTATAGCACACTAAAATACGCAAATCGTGCGGAGTTCTAGTTTTTTGGCCGAAAAATGCAAAGCATTTGGAACGATCATGATGGGGCGGTGACTATGGTACCTTAGGTCGTATTTGATAGTCCAGAAAAATTTTAGGCGATCGGGGTCCGCGGCTCCCCGGACCACTTGGAAGGCGTGGGTATAGCACACGAAAATATGGGAATCGGGCGTAATTCTAGTTTTTTGGCCGAAAAATGCAAAAAATGAGGAACGATCATGGCGGGGCGGATACTATGGTTCCTTAGGTCTTATTTGATAGTCCGGAAAAATTTTAGGCGATAGGGGTCAGGAGGTCCCGGGAACACTCGGAAGGCGTGGGCTATAACACACAAAAATATGGGAATTGCGCGAAATTCTAGTTGTTTGGCCGAAAAACGCAAAACATGAGGAACGATCATGGTGGGGTGGTTACTATGGTTGCTTAGGTCATATTCGATGGCCCGGAAAATTTTTAGGCGATCGGGGTTCGGGGTTCCCGGGACCCCTTGGAAGGCGTGGGATAAAGCACACGAAAATATGGAAATCGCCTGAAATTCTAGTTTTTTGGCTGAAAAACGCAAAAGACTAGGAACGATCATGGCGGGGCGGTGACTATGGTTCCTTAGGTCATATTTGATGGCCCGGAAAATTTTAGGCGATCGGGGTCCACGGCTCCCGGGACCACTCGGAAGGCGTAAGCTATAGCACACTAAAATATGCAAATCACGCGGAGTTCTAGGTTTTATGCCAAAAAATGCAAAGCATTTGGAACGATCATGGTGGGGCGGTGACTATGGTTCCTTAGGTCGTATTTGATAGTCTGGAAAATTTTTAGGCGATAGGGGTCCGGAGTTCCCGGGTTCACTTGGAAGGCGTGGGCTATAGGATACGAAAACATGGGAATCGCGCGGAATTCTAGTTTTTGGCCGAAAAACGTAAAAAATGAGGAACGATCATGGCGGGGCAGATACTATGGTTCCTTAGGTTGTATTTGATAGTCCGGAAAAGTTTTAGGCGATAGGGGTCAGGAGGTCCCGGGACCACTCAGAAGGCGTGGGCTATAACACACAAAAATATGGGAATCGCGCGGAATTCTAGTTGTTTGGCCGAAAACGCAAAAAATGAGGAACGATCATGGCGGGGTGGTTACTATGGTTCCTTAGGTTGTATTTGATGGCCTGGAAAATTTTTAGGCGATCGGGGTTCCCGGGACCCCTTGGAAGGCGTGGGCTAAAGTACACGAAAATATGGAAATCGCGCGAAATTCTAGTTTTTTGGCTGAAAAATGCAAAAGACTAGGAACGATCATGGCGGGGCGGTGACTATGGTTCCTTAGGTCATATTTGATAGTCCGGAAAAATTTTAGGCGATCCGGCTCCGGGAGGCCCGACCCACTCGGAAGGCGTAGGCGATAGCACACAAAAATATGGGAATCAGGCGGAATTCTACTTTTTTGGCCAAAAAATGCAAAAAATGAGGAACAGTCATGGTGAGGCGGTGACTATGGTTCCTTAGGTCTTAATTGATGGCCCGAAAAAGTATTAGGCGATAAGGGTCAGGAGGTCCCGGGACGACTCGGAAGGCGTGGGCTATAACACACAAAAATATGGGAATCGCGCGGAATTCTATTTGTTTGGCCGAAAACGCAAAAAATGAGGAACGATCATGGCGGGGCGGATACTATGGTTCCTTAGGTCGTATTTGATAGTCCGGAAAAATTTTAGGCGATAGGGGTCAGGAGGTCCCGGGACAACTCGGAAGGCGTGGGCTATAACACACAAAAATATGGGAAACGCGCGGAATTCTAGTTGTTTGGCCGAAAAACGCAAAAAATAAGGAACGATCATGGCGGGGCAGATACTATGGTTCCTTAGGTCGTATTTGATGGCCCGAAAAATTTTTAGGCGATCGGGGTTCGGGGTTCCCGGGACCCCTTGGAAGGCGTGGGCTAAAGCACACGAAAATATGGAAATCGCGCGAAATTCTAGTTTTTGGCTGAAAAACGCAAAAGACTAGGAACGATCATGGCGGGGCAGTGACTATGGTTCCTTAGGTCATATTTGATAGTCCGGAAAATTTTTAGGCGATCCGGCTCCGGGGGCCCGACCCACTCGGAAGGCGTGGGCGATAGCACACAAAAATATGGGAATCGGACGGAATTCTAGTTTTTTGGCAAAAAATGCAAAAAATGAGGAACGATCATGGCGCAACGGTGACTATGGTTCCTAAGGTCTTAATTGACGGCCCGAAACTTTTTTAGGCGATCCGAGACCGGCGGCCCGGCCCACTCGGAAGGCGTGGGCAATACCACACAAAAATATGGTAATCGAGCGGAATTCTAGTTTTTTGGCTGAAAAACGCAATAAATGAGGAACGATCATGGCGGGGCGGTGACTATGGTTCCTTAGGTCATATTTGATGGCCCTGAAAATTTTAGGCGATCGGGGTCCACGGCTCCCGGGACCACTCGGAAGGCGTAAGCTATAGCACACTAAAATATGCAAATCGCACGGAGTTCTAGTTTTTTGGCCGAAAAATGCAAAGCATTTGGAACGATCATGGTGGGGGGGTGACTATGGTACCTTAGGTCGTATTTGATAGTCCGAAAAATTTTTAGGCGATCGGGGTCCGCGGCTCCCCGGACCACTTGGAAGGCATGGGTATAGCACACGAAAATATGCGAATCGGGCGTAATTCTAGTTTTTTGGCTGAAAAATGCAAAACATGAGAAACGATGATGGTGGGGCGGTTACTATGGTTCCTTTGGTCGTATTTAACGGCCCGGAAAATATTTAGGCGATAGTGGTCAGGAGGTCCTGGGACCACTCGGAAGGCGTGGGCTATAACACACAAAAATATGGGAATCGCGCGGAATTCTAGTTGTTTGGCCGAAAAACGCAAAAAATGAGGAACGATCATGGTGGGGTGGTTACTATGGTTCCTTAGGTCGTATTTGAAGGCCCGGAAAATTTTTAGGCGATCGGGGTTCGGAGTTCCCGGGACCCCTTGGAAGGCGTGGGCTAATACACACGAAAATATGGAAATCGCGCGAAATTCTAGTTTTTTGCTGAAAAACGCAAAAGACTAGGAACGATCATGGCGGGGCGGTGACTATGGTTCCTTAGGTCGTATTTGATAGTCCGGAAAATTTTTAGGCGATCCGGCTCCGGGGGGCCCGACCCACTCGGAAGGCGTGGGCGATAGCACACAAAAATATGGGAATCGGGCGGAATTCTAGGTTTTTGGCAAAAAAATGCAAAAAATGAGGAACGATCCTGGTGGGGTGGTTACTATGGTTCCTTAGGTCGTATTTGATGGCCCGGAAAATTTTTAGACGATCGGGGTTCGGAGTTCCCGGGACCCCTTGGAAGGCGTGGGCTAAAGCACACGAAAATATGGAAATCGCGCGAAATTCTAGTTTTTTTGCTGAAAAATGCAAAAGACTAGGAACGATCATGGCGGGGCGGTGACTATGGTTCCTTAGGTCGTATTTGATAGTCCGGAAAATTTTTAGGCAATCCGGCTCCGGGGGGCCCGACCCACTCGGAAGGCGTGGACGATAGCACACAAAAATATGCAAATCGCGCGGAGTTCTAGGTTTTTGGCCGAAAAATGCAAAGCATTTGGAACGATCATGGTGGGGCGGTGACTATGGTTCCTTAGGTCGTATTTGATAGTCCGGAAAATTTTTAGGCGATAGGGGTCCGGAGTTCCCGGGTTCACTTGGAAGGCGTGGGCTATAGGACACGAAAATATGATAATCGCGCGGAATTCTAGTTTTTTGACCGAAAAATGGAAAAAACTAGGAACGATCATGGCTGGGCTGTGACTATGGTTCCTTAGGTCTTATTTGATAGTCCGGAAAAATTTTAGGCGATAGGGGTCCGGAGACCCAGGACCACTCGGAAGGTGTGGGCTATAACACACAAAAATATGGGAATCGCGCGGAATTCTAGTTGTTTGGCCGAAAAACGCAAAAAATGAGAAACGATCATGGTGGGGTGGTTACTATGGTTCCTTAGGTCGTATTTGATGGCCCGGAAAATTTTTAGACGATCGGGGTTCGGAGTTCCCGGGACCCCTTGGAAGGCGTGGGCTAAAGCCCACGAAAATATGGAAATCGCGCGAAATTCTAGTTTTTTGGCTGAAAAACGCAAAAGACTAGGAACGATCATGGAGGGGCGGTGACTATGGTTCCTTAGGTCGTATTTGATAGTCCGAAAAATTTTTAGGCGATCCGGCTCCGGGGGGCCCGACCCACTCGGAAGGTGTGGGCGATAGCACACAAAAATATGGGAATCGGACGGAATTCTAGTTTTTTGGCCAAAAATGAAAAAAATGAGGAACGATCATGGCGCGGCGGTGACTATGGTTCCTTAGGTCTTAATTGACGGCCCGAAATTTTTTTAGGCGATCCGAGACCGGCGGCCCGGCCCACTCGGAAGGCGTGGGCAATACCACACAAAAATATGGTAATCGAGCGGAATTCTAGTTTTTTGGCTGAAAAACGCAATAAATGAGGAACGATCATGGCGGGGCGGTGACTATGGTTCCTTAGGTCATATTTGATGGCCCTGAAAATTTTAGGCGATCGGGGTCCACGGCTCCCGGGACCACTCGGAAGGCGTAAGCTATAGCACACTAAAATATGCAAATCGCACAGAGTTCTAGTTTTTTGGCCGAAAAAATGCAAAGCATTTGGAACGATCATGGTGGGGGGGGTGACTATGGTACCTTAGGTCGTATTTGGTAGTCCGAAAAATTTTTAGGCGATCGGGGTCCGCGGCTCCCCGGACCACTTGGAAGGCATGGGTATAGCACACGAAAATATGCGAATCGGGCGTAATTCTAGTTTTTTGGCCGAAAAATGCAAAACTTGAGAAACGATGATGGCGGGGCGGTTACTATGGTTCCTTCGGTCGTATTTAACGGCCCGAAAAATATTTAGGCGATAGTGGTCAGGAGGTCCTGGGACCACTCGGAAGGCGTGGGCTATAACACACAAAAATATGGGAATCGCGCGGAATTCTAGTTGTTTGGCCGAAAAACGAAAAAAATGAGGAACGATCATGGTGGGGTGGTTACTATGGTTCCTTAGGTCGTATTTGAAGGCCCGGAAAATTTTTAGGCGATCGGGGTTCGGAGTTCCCGGGACCCCTTGGAAGGCGTGGGCTAATGCACACGAAAATATGGAAATCGCGCGAAATTCTAGTTTTTTTGCTGAAAAACGCAAAAGACTAGGAACGATCATGGCGGGGCGGTGACTATGGTTCCTTAGGTCGTATTTGATAGTCCAGAAAATTTTTAGGCGATCCGGCTCCGGGGGCCCGACCCACTCGGAAGGCGTGGGCGATAGCACACAAAAATATGGGAATCGGGCGGAATTCTAGGTTTTTGGCAAAAAAATGCAAAAAATGAGGAACGATCCTGGTGGGGTGGTTACTATGGTTCCTTAGGTCGTATTTGATGGCCCGGAAAATTTTTAGACGATCGGGGTTCGGAGTTCCCGGGACCCCTTGGAAGGCGTGGGCTAAAGCACACGAAAATATGGAAATCGCGCGAAATTCTAGTTTTTTTGCTGAAAAACGCAAAAGACTAGGAACGATCATGGCGGGGCGGTGACTATGGTTCCTTAGGTCGTATTTAATAGTCCGGAAAATTTTTAGGCGATCCGGCTCCGGGGGGCCTGACCCACTCGGAAGGCATGGGCGATAGCACACAAAAATATCGGAATCGCGCGGAGTTCTAGTTTTTGGCCAAAAAATGCAAAAAATGAGGAACGATCATGGCGAGGCGGTGACTATGGTTCCTTAGGTCTTAATGGATGGCCCAAAAATTTTTTAGGCGATCCGAGACCGGCGGCCCGGCCCACTCGGAAGGCGTGGGCAATAGTACACAAAAATATGGTAATCGAGCGGAATTCTTGTTTTTTGGCCGAAAAACGCAATAAATGAGGAACGATCATGGCGGGGCGGTGATTATGGTTCCTTGGGTCATATTTGATGGCCCGGAAAATTTTAGGCGATCGGGGTCCACGGCTCCCGGGACCACTCGGAAGGCGTAATCTATAGCACACTAAAATATGCAAATCGTGCGGAGTTCTAGTTTTTTGGCCGAAAAATGCAAAGCATTTGGAACGATCATGATGGGGCGGTGACTATGGTACCTTAGGTCGTATTTAATAGTCTGGAAAAATTTTAGGCGATCGGGGTCCGCGGCTCCCCGGACCACTTGGAAGGCGTTGGTATAGCACACGAAAATATGGGAATCGGGCGTAATTCTAGTTTTTTGGCCGAAAAATGCAAAAAATGAGGAACGATCATGGCGGGGCGGATACTATGGTTCCTTAGGTCTTATTTGATAGTCCGGAAAAATTTTAGGCGATAGGGGTCAGGAGGTCCCGGGAACACTCGGAAGGCGTGGGCTATAACACACAAAAATATGGGAATCGCGCGAAATTCTAGTTGTTTGGCCGAAAAACGCAAAACATGAGGAACGATCATGGTGGGGTGGTTACTATGGTTGCTTAGGTCATATTCGATGGCCCGAAAATTTTTAGGCGATCGGGGTTCGGGGTTCCCGGGACCCCTTGGAAGGCGTGGGATAAAGCACACGAAAATATGGAAATCGCGCGAAATTCTAGTTTTTTGGCTGAAAAACGCAAAAGACTAGGAACGATCATGGCGGGGCGGTGACTATGGTTCCTTAGGTCATATTTGATGGCCCGGAAAATTTTAGGCGATCGGGGTCCACGGCTCCCGGGACCACTCGGAAGGCGTAAGCTATAGCACACTAAAATATGCAAATCGCGCGGAGTTCTAGGTTTTTGGCCAAAAAATGCAAAGCATTTGGAACGATCATGGTGGGGCGGTGACTATGGTTCCTTAGGTCGTATTTGATAGTCCGGAAAATTTTTAGGCGATAGGGGTCCGGAGTTCCCGGGTTCACTTGGAAGGCGTGGGCTATAGGATACGAAAACATGGGAATCGCGCGGAATTCTAGTTTTTTGGCCGAAAAACGTAAAAAATGAGGAACGATCATGGCGGGGCGGATACTATGGTTCCTTAGGTCGTATTTGATAGTCCGGAAAAATTTTAGGCGATAGGGGTCAGGAGGTCCCGGGACGACTCGGAAGGCGTGGGCTATAACACACAAAAATATGGGAATCGCGCGGAATTCTAGTTGTTTGGCCGAAAAATGCAAAAAATGAGGAACGATCATGGCGAGTGGTTACTATGGTTCCTTAGGTAGTATTTGACGGCCCGGAAAAATTTAGGCGATCGGGGTCCACTGCTCCCGGGACCACTCGGAAGGCGCAAGCTATAGCGCACTAAAATATGCAAATCGCGCGGAGTTCTAGTTTTTTGGCCGAAAAATGCAAAGCATTTGGAACGATCATGGTGGGGCGGTGACTATGGTAACTTAGGTCATATTTGATAGTCCGGAAAAATTTTAGGCGATCGGGGTCCGCGACTCCCCGGACCACTTGGAAGGCGTGGGTATAGCACACGAAAATATGGGAATCGGGCGTAATTCTAGTTTTTTGGCCCAAAAATGCAAAAAATGAGGAACGATTATGGCGGGGCGGATACTATGGTTCCTTAGGTCTTATTTGATAGTCCGGAAAAATTTTAGGCGATAGGGGTCAGGCAGTCCCGGGAACACTCGGAAGGCGTGGGCTATAACACACAAAAATATGGGAATCGCGCGGAATTCTAGTTGTTTGGCCGAAAAACGCGAAAAATGAGGAACGATCATGGTGGGGTGGTTACTATGGTTCCTTAGGTCATATTTGATGGCCCAGAAAATTTTTAGGCGATCGGGGTTCGGGGTTCCCGGGACCCCTTGGAAGGCGTGGGATAAAGCACACGAAAATATGGAAATCGCGCGAAATTCTAGTTTTTTGGCTGAAAAACGCAAAAGACTAGGAACGATCATGGCGGGGCGGTGACTATGGTTCCTTAGGTCATATTTGATGGCCCGGAAAATTTTAGGCGATCGGGGTCCACGGCTCCCGGGACCACTCGGAAGGCGTAAGCTATAGCACACTAAAATATGCAAATCGCGCGGAGTTCTAGGTTTTTGGCCAAAAAATGCAAAGCATTTGGAACGATCATGGTGGGGCGGTGACTATGGTTCCTTAGGTCGTATTTGATAGTCCGGAAAATTTTTAGGCGATAGGGGTCCGGAGTTCCCGGGTTCACTTGGAAGGCGTGGGCTATAGGATACGAAAATATGGGAATCGCGCGGAATTCTAGTTTTTTGGCCGAAAAACGTAAAAAATGAGGAACGATCATGGCGGGGCGGATACTATGGTTCCTTAGGTCATATTTGATAGTCCGGAAAAATTTTTGGCGATAGGGGTCAGGAGGTCCCGGGACGACTCGGAAGGCGTGGGCTATAACACACAAAAATATGGGAATCGCGCGGAATTCTAGTTGTTTGGCCGAAAAATACAAAAAATGAGGAACGATCATGGCGAGGTGGTTACTATGGTTCCTTAGGTAGTATTTGACGGCCCGGAAAAATTTAGGCGATCGGGGTCCACGGCTCCCGGGACCACTCGGAAGGCGTAAGCTATAGCGCACTAAAATATGCAAATCGCGCGGAGTTTTAGTTTTTTGGCCGAAAAATTCAAAGCATTTGGAACGATCATGGTGGGGTGGTGACTATGGTACCTTAGGTCGTATTTGATAGTCCGGAAAAATTTTAGGCGATCGGGGTCCGCGGCTCCCCGGACCACTTGGAAGGCATGGGTATAGCACATGAAAATATGGGAATCGGGCGTAATTCTAGTTTTTTGGCCGAAAAATGCAAAAAATGAGGAACGATCATGGCGGGGCGGATACTATGGTTCCTTAGGTCTTATTTGATAGTCCGGAAAAATTTTAGGCGATAGGGGTCAGGCGGTCCCGGGAACACTCGGAAGGCGTGGGCTATAACACACAAAAATATGGGAATCGCGCGGAATTCTAGTTGTTTGGCCGAAAAACGCAAAAAATGAGGAACGATCATGGTGGGGTGGTTACTATGGTTCCTTAGGTCATATTTGATGGCCCAGAAAATTTTTAGGCGATCGGGGTTCGGGGTTCCCGGGACCCCTTGGAAGGCGTGGGATAAAGCACACGAAAATATGGAAATCGCGCGAAATTCTAGTTTTTTGGCTGAAAAACGCAAAAGACTAGGAACGATCATGGCGGGGCGGTGACTATGGTTCCTTAGGTCATATTTGATGGCCCGGAAAATTTTAGGCGATCGGGGTCCACGGCTCCCGGGACCACTCGGAAGGCGTAAGCTATAGCACACTAAAATATGCAAATCGCGCGGAGTTCTAGGTTTTTGGCCAAAAAATGCAAAGCATTTGGAACGATCATGGTGGGGCGGTGACTATGGTTCCTTAGGTCGTATTTGATAGTCCGGAAAATTTTTAGGCGATATGGGTCCGGAGTTCCCGGGTTCACTTGGAAGGCGTGGGCTATAGGATACGAAAATATGGGAATCGCGCGGAATTCTAGTTTTTTGGCCGAAAAACGTAAAAAATGAGGAACGATCATGGCGGGGCGGATACTATGGTTCCTTAGGTCATATTTGATAGTCCGGAAAAATTTTAGGCGATAGGGGTCAGGAGGTCCCGGGACGACTCGGAAGGCGTGGGCTATAACACACAAAAATATGGGAATCGCGTGGAATTCTAGTTGTTTGGCCGAAAAATACAAAAAATGAGGAACGATCATGGCGAGGTGGTTACTATGGTTCCTTAGGTAGTATTTGACGGCCCGGAAAAATTTAGGCGATCGGGGTCCACAGCTCCCGGGACCACTCGGAAGGCGTAAGCTATAGCGCACTAAAATATGCAAATCGCGCGGAGTTTTAGTTTTTTGGCCGAAAAATGCAAAGCATTTGGAACGATCATGGTGGGGCGGTGACTATGGTACCTTAGGTCGTATTTGATAGTCCGGAAAAATTTTAGGCGATCGGGGTCCGCGGCTCCCCGGACCACTTGGAAGGCGTGGGTATAGCACATGAAAATATGGGAATCGGGCGTAATTCTAGTTTTTTGGCCGAAAAATGCAAAAAATGAGGAACGATCATGGCGGGGCGGATACTATGGTTCCTTAGGTCTTATTTGATAGTCCGGAAAAATTTTAGGCGATAGGGGTCAGGCGGTCCCGGGAACACTCGGAAGGCGTGGGCTATAACACACAAAAATATGGGAATCGCGCGGAATTCTAGTTGTTTGGCCGAAAAATGCAAAAAATGAGGAACGATCATGGTGGGGTGGTTACTATGGTTCCTTAGGTCATATTTGATGGCCCGGAAAATTTTTAGGCGATCGGGGTTCGGGGTTCCCGGGACCCCTTGGAAGGCGTGGGATAAAGCACACGAAAATATGGAAATCGCGCGAAATTCTAGTTTTTTGGCTGAAAAATGCAAAAGACTAGGAACGATCATGGCGGGGCGGTGACTATGGTTCCTTAGGTCGTATTTGATAGTCCGGAAAATTTTTAGGCGATCCTGCTCCAGGGGGCCCGACCCACTCGGAAGACGTGGGCGATAGCACACAAAAATATGGGAATCGGACGGAATTTTTGGTTTTGTGCCAAAAAATGCAAAAAATGAGGAACGATCATGGCAAGGCGGTAACTATGGTTCCTTAGGTCTTAATTGATGGCCCAAAAAATTTTTAGGCGATCCGAGACCGGCGGCCCGGCCCACTCGGAAGGCGTGGACAATAGCACACAAAAATATGGTAATCGAGCGGAATTCTAGTTTTTTGGCCGAAAAACGCAATAAATGAGGAACCATCATGGCGGGGCATTGACTATGGTTCCTTAGGTCATATTTGATGGCCCAAAAAATTTTAGGCGATCGGGGTCCACGGCTCCCGGGACCACTCGGAAGGCGTAAGCTATAGCACACTAAAATATGCAAATCGCGCGGAGTTCTATGTTTTTGGCCGAAAAATGCAAAGCATTTGGAACGATCATGGTGGGGCGGTGACTATGGTTCCTTAGGTCGTATTTGATAGTCCGGAAAATTTTTAGGCGATAGGGGTCCGGAGTTCCCGGGTTCACTTGGAAGGCGTGGGCAATAGGATACGAAAATATGGGAATCGCACGGAATTCTAGTTTTTTGGCCGGAAAACGTAAAAAATGAGGAACGATCATGGCGGGGCGGATACTATGGTTCCTTAGGTCGTATTTGATTGTCCGGAAAATTTTTAGGCGATAGGGGTCAGGAGGTCCCGGGACGACTCGGAAGGCGTGGGCTATAACACACAAAAATATGGGAATCGCGCGAAATTCTAGTTGTTTGGCCGAAAAATGCAAAAAATGAGGAACGATCATGGCGAGGTGGTTACTATGGTTCCTTAGGTCGTATTTGATGGCCCGGAAAAATTTTAGGCGATCGGGGTTAGTGGGTCCCGGAACCACTTGGAAGGGTGGGGCAATAGCACACAAAAATATTGTAATCGGGCGGAATTCTAGTTTTTTGGCCGAAAAATGCAATAAATGAGGAACGATCATGGCGGGGCGGTGACTATGGTTCCTTAGGTCATATTTGATGGCCCAGAAAAATATTAGGCGACAGGGGTCCGGAGGTCCCGGGACCACTCGTAAGGCGTGGGCTATAACACACAACAATATGGGAATCGCGCGGAATTCTAGTTGTTTTGCCGAAAAACGCAAAAAATGAGGAACGATCATTGCGGGGCGGATACTATGGTTCCTTAGGTCGTATTTGATAGTCCGGAAAAATTTTAGGCGATAGGGGTCAGGAGGTCCTGGGACCACTCGGAAGGCGTGGGCTATAACACACAAAAATATAGGAATCGCTTGGAATTCTAGTTGTTTGGCCGAAAAACGCAAAAAATGAGGAACGATCATGGCGGGGTGGTTACTATGGTTCCTTAGGTCATATTTGATGGCCCGGACAATTTTTAGGCGATCAGGGTTCGGGGTTCCCTGGACCCACACGAAAATATGGAAATCGCGCGAAATTCTAGTTTTTTGGCTTAAAAACGCAAAAGACTAGGAACGATCATGGCGGGGCGGTGACTATGGTTCCTTAGGTCGTATTTGATACTCCGGAAAATTTTTAGGCGATCCGGCTCCGGGGGGCCCGACCCACTCGGAATGCGTGGGCGATAGCTCACAAAAATATGGGAATCGGGCGGAATTCTAGTTTTTTGGCCAAAAAATGCAAAAAATGAGGAACGATCATGGCGAGGCGGTGACTATGGTTCCTTAGGTCTTAATTGATGGCCCAAAAATTTTTTAGGCGATCCGAGTCCGGCGGCCCGGCCCACTCGGAAGGCGTGGGCAATAGCACAAAATAATATGGTAATCGAGCGGAATTCTAGTTTTTTGGCCGAAAAACGCAATAAATGAGGAACGATCATGGCAGGGCGGTGACTATGGTTTCTTAGGTCGTATTTGATGGCCCAGAAAATTTTAGGCGATCGGGGTCCACGGCTCCCGGGACCACTCGGAAGGCGTAAGCTATAGAATACGAAAATATGCAAATCGCGCGGAGTTCTAGTTTTTTGGGCGAAAAATTTAAAGCATTTGGATCGATCATGGTGGGGCGGTGACTATGGTATCTTAGGTCATATTTGATAGTCCGGAAAAATTTTAGGCGATCGGGGTCCGCGGCTCCCCGGACCACTTGGAAGGCGTGGGTATAGCACACGAAAATATGGGAATCGGGCGTAATTCTAGTTTTTTGGCCGAAAAATGCAAAAAATGAGAAACGATGATGGCGGGGCGGTTACTATGGTTCCTTAGGTCGTATTTGACTGCCCCGGAAAAATTTTAGGCGATCGGGGTCCGGGGGTCCCAGAACCACATGGAAGGGTGGGCAATAGCACACAAAAATATTGTAATCGGGCGGAATTCTAGTTTTTTGGCCAAAAACGCAACAAAGGAGGAATGATCATGGCTGGGCGGTGACTATGGTTCCTTAGGTCGTATTTGATAGTCCGGAAAAATTTTAGGCGATAGGGGTCAGGAGGTCCTGGGACCACTCGGAAGGCGTGGGCTATAACACACAAAAATATGGGAATCGCGCAGAATTGTAGTGGTTTGGCCGAAAAACGCAAATAATGAAGAACGATAATGGCGGGGTGGTTACTATGGTTCCTTAGGTCGTATTTGATGGCGCGAAAAATTTTTAGGCGATCGGGGTTCGGGGTTCCCGGGACCCCTTGGAAGGCGTGGGCTAAAGCACACGAAAATATGGAAATCGCGCGAAATTCTAGTTTTTTGGCTGAAAAACGCAAAAGACTAGGAACGATCATGGCGGGGCGGTGACTATGGTTCCTTTGGTCGTATTTGATAGTCCGAAATATTTTTAGGCGATTCCGCTCCGGGGGGCCCGACCCACTCGGAAGGCGTGGGCGATAGCACACAAAAATATGGGAATAGGGCGGAATTCTAGTTTTTTGGCCAGAAAATGCAAAAAATGAGGAACGATCATGGCGAGGCGGTGACTATGGTTCCTTAGGTCTTAATTGATGGCCCGGAAAATTTTAGGCGATCCGAGACCGGCGGCCTGGCCCACTCGGAAGGCGTGGGCAATAACACACAAAAATATGGTAATCGAGCGGAATTCTAGTTTTTTGGCCGAAAAACACAATAAATAAGGAACGATCATGGCGGGGTGGTGACCATGGTTCCTTAGGTCATATTTGATGGCCCGGAAAAATATTAGGCGATAGGGGTCCGGAGGTCCCGGGACCACTCGGAAGGCGTGGGCTATAACACACAAAAATATGGGAATCGCGCGGAATTCTAGTTGTTTTGCCGAAAAATGCAAAAAATGAGGAACGATCATTGCAGGGCGGATACTATGGTACCTTAGGTCGTCTTTGATAGTCCGGAAAAATTTTAGGCGATAGGGGTCAGGAGGTCCCGGGACCACTCGGAAGGCTTGGGCTATAACACACAAAAATATGGGAATCGCGCGGAATTCTAGTTGTTTGGCCGAAAAACGTAAACAATGAGGAACGATCATGGCGGGGTGGTTACTATGGTTCCTTAGGTCGTATTTGATGGCCCGGACAATTTTTAGGCGATCGGGGTTCGGGGTTCCCGGGACCCCTTGGAAGGCGTGGGCTAAAGCACACGAAAATACGGAAATCGCGCGAAATTCTAGTTTTTTGGCGGTGACTATGGTTCCTTAGGTCGTATTTGATAGTCCGAAAATTTTTAGGCGATTCGGCTCCGGGGGGCCCGACCCACTCGGAAGGCGTGGGCGTTAGCACACAAAAATATGGGAATAGGGCGGAATTCTAGTTTTTTGGCCAGAAAATGCAAAAAATGAGGAACGATTATAGCGAGGCGGTGACTATGGTTCCTTAGGTCTTAATTGATGGCCCGGAAATTTTTTAGGCGATCCGAGACCGGCGGCCTGGCCCACTCGGAAGGCGTGGGCAATAACACACAAAAATATGGTAATCGAGCGGAATTCTAGTTTTTTGGCCGAAAAACGCAATAAATGAGGAACGATCATGGCGGGGCGGTGACTATGGTTCCTTAGGTCATATTTGATGGCCCGGAAAAATATTAGGCGATAGGGGTCCGGAGGTCCCGGGACCACTCGGAAGGCGTGGGCACACATAAAAATATGGGAATCGCGCGGAATTCTAGTTGTTTTGCCGAAAAACGCAAAAATGAGGAACGATCATTGCGGGGCGGATACTATGGTACCTTAGGTCGTATTTAATAGTCCGGAAAAATTTTAGGCGATAGGGGTCAGGAGGTCTCGGGACCACTCAGAAGGCTTGGGCTATAACACAGAAAAATATGGGAATCACGCGGAATTCTAGTTGTTTGGCCGAAAAACGTAAATAATGAGGAACGATCATGGCGGGGTGGTTACTATGGTTCCTTAGGTCATATTTGATGGCCCGGACAATTTTTAGGTGATAGGGGTTCGGTGTTCCCGGGACCCCTTGGAAGGCGTGGGCTAAAGCACACGAAAATATGGAAATCGCGCGAAATTCTAGTTTTCTGGCTGAAAAACGCAAAAGACTAGGAACGATCATGGCGGGGCGGTGACTATGGTTCCTTAGGTCGTATGTGATAGTCCGAAAATTTTTTAGGCGATTCGGCTCCGGGGGGCCCGACCCACTCGGAAGGCGTGGGCGATAGCACACAAAAATATAGGAATAGGGCGGAATTTTAGTTTTTTTGCCAGAAAATGCAAAAAATGAGGAACGATCATAGCGAGGCGGTGACTATGGTTCCTTAGGTCTTAATTGATAGCCCGGAAATGTTTTAGGCGATCCGAGACCGGCGGCCTGACCCACTCGGAAGGCGTGGGCAATAACACACAAAAATATGGTAATCGAGCGGAATTCTAGTGTTTTGGCCGAAAAACGCAATAAATGAGGAACGATCATGGCGGGGCGGTGACTATGGTTCCTAAGGTCATATTTGATGGCCCGGAAAAATATTAGGCGATAGGGGTCCGGAGGTCCCGGGATCACTCGGAAGGCGTGGGCTATAACACACAAAAATATGGGAATCGCGCGGAATTCTAGTTGTTTTGCCGAAAAACGCAAAAAATAAGGAATGATCATTGCGGGGCGGATACTATGGTTCCTTAAGTCGTATTTGATAGTCCGGAAAAATTTTAGGCGATAGGGGTCAGGAGGTCCCGGGACCACTCGGAAATCATGGGCTATAACACACAAAAATATGGGAATCGCGCGGAATTCTAGTTGTTTGGCCGAAAAACGCAAAAAATGAGGAACGATCATGGCGGGGCGGATACTATGGTTCCTTAGGTCATATTTGATAGTCCGGAAAAATTTTAGGCGATAGGGGTCCGGAGGTCCCGGGACCACTCGGAAGGTGTGGGCTATAACACACAAAAATATGAGAATCGCGTGTAATTCTAGTTGTTTGGCCGAAAAACGCAACAAATAAGGAACGATCATGGCGGGGCAGATACTATGGTTCCTTAGGTCATATTTGATGGCCCGTAAAAATTTTAGGCGATCAGGGTCCGGGGGTCCCGGAACCACTTGGAAGGGTGGGCAATAGCACACAAAAATATTGTAATCGGGCGGAATTCTAGTTTTTTGGCCAAAAAATGCAACAAATGAGGAATGATAATGGCTGGGCGGTGACTATGGTTCCTTAGGTCTTATTTGACAGTCCGAAAAAATTTTAGGCGATAGGGGTCCGGAGACCCGGAACCACTCGGAATGCGTGGGCTATAACACACAAAAATATGGGATCGCGCGGAATTCTAGTTGTTTTGCCGAAAACGCAAAAAATGAGGAACGATCATGGCAGGGCAGATACTATGGTTCCTTAGGTCGTATTTGATAGTCCGGAAAAATTTTAGGCGATAGGGGTCCGGAGGTCCCGGGACCACTCTGAAGGTGTGGGCTCTAACACAAAAATATGGGAATCGCGTGTAATTCTAGTTGTTTGGCCAAAAAACGCAAAAAATGAGGAACGATCATGGGGGGGCGGATACTATGCTTCCCTAGGTCGTATTTGATAGTCCGGAAAAAGTTTAGGCGATCCGAGACCGGCGGCCCGGCCCACTCGGAAGGCGTGGGCAATAGCACACAAAAATATGGTAATCGAGCGGAATTCTAGTTTTTTGGCCGAAAAACGCAATAAATGAGGAACGATCATGGCGGGGCGGTGACTATGGTTCCTTAGGTCATATTTGATGGCCCGGAAAAATATTAGACGATAGGGGTCCGGAGGTCCCGGGACCACTCGGAAGGCGTGGGCTATGACATACAAAAATATGGGAATCGCGCGGAATTCTAGTTGTTTTGCCGAAAAACGCTAAAAATGAGGAACGATCATTGCGGGGCGGATAATATGGTTCCTTAGGTCATATTTGATAGTCCGGAAAAATTTTAGGCGATAGGGGTCAGGAGGTCCCGGGACCACTCGGAAGGCGTGGGCTATAACACACAAAAATATGGGAATCGCGCGGAATTCTAGTTGTTTGGCCGAAAAACGCAAAAAATGAGGAACGATCATGGCGGGGTGGTTACTATGGTTCCTTAGGTCGTATTTGATGGCCCGGAAAATTTTTAGGCGATCGGGGTTCGGGGTTCCCGGGACCCCTTGGAAGGCGTGGGCTAAAGCACACGAAAATATGGAAATCGCGCGAAATTCTAATTTTTTGGCTGAAAAACGCAAAAGACTAGGAACGATCATGGCGGGGCGGTGACTATGGTTCCTTAGGTCGCATTTGATAGTCCGTAAAATTTTTAGGCGATCCGGCTCCGGGGGGCCCGACCCACTCGGAAGGCGTGGGCGATAGCACACAAAAATATGGGAATAGGGCGGAATTCTAGTTTTTTGGCCAGAAAATGCAAAAAATGAGGAACGATCATGGCGAGGCGGTGACTATGGTTCCTTAGGTCTTAATTGATGGCCCGGAAATTTTTTAGGCGATCCGAGACTGGCGGCCTGGCCCACTCGGAAGGCGTAGGCAATAACACACAAAAATGTGGTAATCGAGCGGAATTCTAGTTTTTTGGCCGAAAAACGCAATAAATGAGGAATGATCATGGCGGGGCGATGACTATGGTTCCTTAGGTCATATTTGATGGCCCGGAAAAATATTAGGCGATAGGGGTCCGGAGGTCCCGGGACCACTCGGAAGGCGTGGGCTATAACATATAAAAATATGGGAATCGCGCGGAATTCTAGTTGTTTTGCCGAAAAACGCAAAAAATGAGGAACGATCATTGTGGGGCGGATACTATGGTTCCGTTGGTCGTATTTGATAGTCCAGAAAAATTTTAGGCGATAGGGGTCAGGAGGTCCCGGGACCACTCGGAAGGCTTGGGCTATAACACACAAAAATATAGGAATCGCGCGGAATTCTAGTTATTTGGCCGAAAAATGCAAAAAATGAGGAACGATCATGGCGGGGTGGTTACTATGGTTCCTTAGGTCGTATTTGATGGCCCGGACAATTTTTAGGCGATCGGGGTTCGGGGTTCCCGGGACCCCTTGGAAGGCATGGGCTAAAGCACACGAAAATATGGAAATCGCGCGAAATTCTAGTTTTTTAGCTGAAAAACGCAAAAGACTAGGAACGATCATGGCGGGGCGGTGACTATGGTTCCTTCGGTCGCATTTGATAGTCCGTAAAATTTTTAGGCGATCCGGCTCCGGGGGGCCCGACCCACTCGGAAGGCGTAGGCGATAGCACACAAAAATATGGGAATAGGGCGGAATTCTAGTTTTTTGGCCAGAAAATGCAAAAAATGAGGAACGATCATGGCGAGGCGGTGACTATGGTTCCTTAGGTCTTAATTGATGGCCCGGAAATTTTTTAGGCGATCCGAGACTGGCGGCCTAGCCCACTCGGAAGGCGTAGGCAATAACACACAAAAATATGGTAATCGAGCGAAATTCTAGTTTTTTGGCCGAAAAACGCAATAAATGAGGAACGATCATGGCGGGGCGATGACTATGGTTCCTTAGGTCATATTTGATGGCCTGGAAAAATATTAGGCGATAGGGGTCCGGAGTTCCCGGGACCACTCGGAAGGCGTGGGCTATAACACACAAAAATATGGGAATCGCGCGGAATTCTAGTTGTTTTGCCGAAAAATGCAAAAAATGAGGAACGATCATTGTGGGGCGGATACTATGGTTCCGTTGGTCGTATTTGATAGTCCGGAAAAATTTTAGGCGATAGGGGTCAGGTGGTCCCGGGACCACTCGGAAGGCTTGGGCTATAACACACAAAAATATGGGAATCGCGCGGAATTCTAGTTATTTGGCCGAAAAATGCAAAAAATGAGGAACGATCATGGCGGGGTGGTTACTATGGTTCCTTAGGTCGTATTTGATGGCCCGGACAATTTTTAGGCGATCGGGGTTCGGGGTTCCCGGGACTCCTTGGAAGGCATGGGCTAAAGCCCACGAAAATATGGAAATCGCGCGAAATTCTAGTTTTTTAGCTGAAAAATGCAAAAGACTAGGAACGATCATGGCGGGGCGGTGACTATGGTTCCTTAGGTCGCATTTGATAGTCCGTAAAATTTTTAGGCGATCCGGCTCCGGGGGGCCCGACCCACTCGGAAGGCGTGGGCGATAGCACACAAAAATATGGGAATAGGGCGGAATTCTAGTTTTTTGGCCAGAAAATGCAAAAAATGAGGAACGATCATGGCGAGGCGGTGACTATGGTTCCTTAGGTCTTAATTGATGGCCCGGAAATTTTTTAGGCGATCCGAGACTGGCGGCCTGGCCCACTCGGAAGGCGTAGGCAATAACACACAAAAATATGGTAATCGAGCGGAATTCTAGTTTTTTGGCCGAAAAACGCAATAAATGAGGAATGATCATGGCGGGGCGATGACTATGGTTCCTTAGGTCATATTTGATGGCCCGGAAAAATATTAGGCGATAGGGGTCCGGAGGTCCCGGGACCACTCGGAAGGCGTGGGCTATAACATATAAAAATATGGGAATCGCGCGGAATTCTAGTTGTTTTGCCGAAAAACGCAAAAAATGAGGAACGATCATTGTGGGGCGGATACTATGGTTCCGTTGGTCGTATTTGATAGTCCGGAAAAATTTTAGGCGATAGGGGTCAGGAGGTCCCGGGACCACTCGGAAGGCTTGGGCAATAACACACAAAAATATGGGAATCGCGCGGAATTCTAGTTATTTGGCCGAAAAATGCAAAAAATGAGGAACGATCATGGCGGGGTGGTTACTATGATTCCTTAGGTCGTATTTGATGGCCCGGACAATTTTTAGGCGATCGGGGTTCGGGGTTCCCGGGACCCCTTGGAAGGCATGGGCTAAAGCACACGAAAATATGGAAATCGCGCGAAATTCTAGTTTTTTTGCTGAAAAACGCAAAAGACTAGGAACGATCATGGCGGGGCGGTGATTATGGTTCCTTAGGTCGTATTTGATGGCCCAGAAAATTTTAGGCGATTGGGGTCCACGGCTCCCGGGACCACTCGGAAGGCGTAAGCTATAGCACACGAAAATATGCAAATCGCGCGGAGTTCTAGTTTTTTGGCCTAAAAATGCAAAGCATTTGGAACGATCATGGTGGGGTGGTGACTATGGTACCTTAGGTCGTATTTGATAGTCCGGAAAAATTTTAGGCGATCGGGGTCCGCGGCTCCCCAGACCACTTGGAAGGCGTGGGTATAGCACACGAAAATATGGGAATCGGGCGTAATTCTAGTTTTTTGGCCGAAAAAAGCAAAAAATGAGAAACGATGATGGCGGGGCGGTTACTATGGTTCCTTAGGTCGTATTTGACGGCCCAGAAAAATTTTAGGCGATCGGGGTCCGGGGGACCCGGAACCACTTGGAAGGGTGGGCAATAGCACACAAAAATATTGTAATCGGGCATAATTCTAGTTTTTTGGCTAAAAAACACAACAAAGGAGGAATGATCATGGCTGGGCGGTGACTATGGTTCCTTAGGTCGTATTTGATAGTCTGGAAAAATTTTAGGCGATAGGGGTCCGGAGGTCCCGGGACCACTCGGAAGGCGTGGGCTATAACACACAAAAATATGGGAATTGCGCGGAATTCTAGTTGTTTGGCCGAAAAACGCAAAAAATGAGGAACGATCATGGCGGGGTGGTTACTATGGTTCCTTAGTTCGTATTTGATGGCCCGGACAATTTTTAGGCGATCGGGGTTCAGGGTTCCCGGGACCCCTTGGAAGGCGTGGGCTAAAGCACACGAAAATATGGATATCGCGCGAAATTCTAGTTTTTTGGCTGAAAAACGCAAAAGACTAGGAACGATCATGGCGGGGCGGTGACTATGGTTCCTTAGGTCGTATTTGATAGTCCGTAAAATTTTTAGGTGATCCGGCTCCGGGGGCCCGGCCCACTCGGAAGGCGTGGGCGATAGCACACAAAAATATGGGAATCGGGCGGAATTCTAGTTTTTTGGCCAAAAAATGCAAAAAATGAGGAACGATCATGGCGAGGCGGTGACTATGGTTCCTTATGTCTTAATTGATGGCCCGAAAATTTTTTAGGCGATCCGAGTCCGGCGGCCCGGCCCACTCGGAAGGCGTGGGCAATAGCACACAAAAATATGGTAATCGAGCGGAATTCTAGTTTTTTGGCCGAAAAACGCAATAAATGAGGAACGATCATGGCGGGGCGGTGACTATGGTTCCTTAGGTTGTATTTGATGGCCCGGAAAATTTTAGGCGATCGGGGTCCACGGCTCCCGGGACCACTCGGAAGGCGTAAGCTATAGCACACGAAAATATGCAAATCGCGCGGAGTTCTAGTTTTTTGGCCGAAAAATGCAAAGTATTTGGAACGATCATGGTGGGGCGGTGACTATGGTACCTTAGGTCATATTTGATAGTCCGGAAAAATTTTAGGCGATCGGGGTCCGCGGCTCCCCGGACCACTTGGAAGGCGTGGGTATAGCACACGAAAATATGGGAATCGGGCGTAATTCTAGTTTTTGGCCGAAAAATGCAAAAAATGAGAAACGATGATGGCGGGGCGGTTACTATGGTTCCTTAGGTCGTATTTGACGGCCCAAAAAAATTTTAGGCGATCGGGGTCCGGGGGTCCCGGAACCACTTGGAAGGGTGGGCAATAGCACACAAAAATATTGTAATCGGGCGGAATTCTAGTTTTTTGGCCAAAAACGCAACAAATGAGGAATGATCATGGCTGGGCGGTGACTATGGTTCCTTAGGTCGTATTTGATAGTCCGGAAAAATTTTAGCCGATAGGGGTCCGGAGTTCCCGGGTTCACTTGGAAGGCGTGGGCTATAGGACACAAAAATATGGGAATCGCGCGGAATTCTAGTTTTTTGGCCGAAAAGCGGAAAAAAACTAGGAACGATCATGGCTGGGCGGTGACTATGGTTCCTTAGCTCTTATTTGATAGTCCGGAAAAATTTTAGGCGATAGGGGTCCGGAGACCGGGGACCACTCGGAAGGCGTGGGCTATAACACACAAAAATATGGGATCGCGCGAAATTCAGGTTGTTTGGCCGAAAATGCAAAAAATGAGGAACGATCATGGCGGGGCGGATACTATGGTTCCTTAGGTCGTATTTGATAGTCCGGAAAACTTTTAGGCGATAGGGGTCCGGAGGTCCCGGGATCACTCGGAAGGTGTGGGCTATAACACAAAAATATGGGAATCGCGTGTAATTCTAGTTGTTTGGCCGAAAAACGCAAAAAATAAGGAACGATCATGGCGGGGCGGATACTATGGTTCCTTAGGTCGTATTTGATTGCAAGAAAATTTTTTAGGCGATCGGGGTCCGCGGCTCTTGGGACCACTAGGAAGGCGTGGGCAATAGCACACAAAAATATGGTAATCGAGCGGAATTCTAGTTTTTTGGCCGAAAAATGCAATAAATGAGGAATGATCATGGCGGGGCGGTGACTATGGTTCCTTAGGTCTTATTTAATAGTCCGGAAAAATAATAGGCGATAGGGGTCCGGAGGTCACGGGACCACTCGGAAAGCGTGGACTTTAACACACAAAAATATGAGAATCGCGCGGAATTCTAGTTGTTTGGCCGAAAAATACAAAAAATGAGGAGCGATCATGGCGGGGCGGATACTATGGTTCCGTAGGTCGTATTTGATAGTCCGGAAAAATTTTAGGTTTTAGGGGTCAGGAGGTCCCGGGACCACTCGGAAGGCGTGGGCTATAACACACAAAAATATGGGAATCGCGCAGAATTCTAGTTGTTTGGCCAAAAAACGCAAAAAACGAGGAACGATCATTGCGGGGTGGTTACTATGGTTCCTTAGAGCGTATTTGATGGCCCGGAAAATTTTTAGGCGATCGGGGTTCGGGGTTCCCGGGACCCCTTGGAAGGCGTGGGCTAAAGCACACGAAAATATGGAAATCGCGCGAAATTCTAGTTTTTTGGCTGAAAAACGCAAAAGACAAGGAACGATCATGGCGGGGCTGTGACTATGGTTCCTTAGGTCGTATTTGATAGTCCAGAAAATTTTTAGGCGATCCGGCTCCGGGGGGTCCGACCCACTCGGAAGGCGTGGGAGATAGAACACAAAAATATGAAAATCGGGCGGAATTCTAGTTTTTTGGCCAGAAAATGCAAAAAATAAGGAACGATCATAGCGAGGCAGTGACTATGGTTCCTTAGGTCTTAATTGATGGCCCGAAATTTTTTAGGCCATCCGAGACCGGCTGCCCGGCCCACTCGGAAGGCGTGGGCGATAACACACAAAAATATGGGAATAGGGCGGAATTCTAGTTTTTTGGCCTAAAACGCAATAAATGAGGAACGATCATGGAGGGGCGGTGACTATGGTTCCTTAGGTCTTAATTGATGGCCCGGAAAATTTTAGGCGATCGGGGTCCGCGGCTCCCGGGACCACTCGGAAGGCGTAAGCTATAGCACACGAAAATATGCAAATCGCGCGGAGTTCTAGTTTTGTGGCCGAAAAATGCAAAGCATTTGGAACGATCATGGTGGGGCGGTGACTATGGTACCTTAGGTCGTATTTGATAGTCCGGAAAAATTTTAGGCGATCGGGGTCCGCGGCTCCCCGGACCACTTGGAAGGCGTGGGTATAGCACACGAAAATATGGAAATCGGGCGTAATTCTAGTTTTTTGGCCGAAAAATGCAAAAAATGAGAAACGATGATGGCGGGGCGGTTACTATGGTTCCTTAGGTCGTATTTGACGGCCCGAAAAAATTTTAGGCGATCGGGGTCCGGGGGTCCCGGAACCACATGGAAGGGTGGGCAATAGCACACAAACATATTGTAATCGGGCGGAATTTTAGTTTTTTGGTCAAAAAACGCAACAAATGAGGAATGATCATGGCTGGGTGGTGACTATGGTTCCTTAGGTCGTATTTGATAGTCCGGAAAAATTTTAGGCGATAGGGGTCAGGAGGTCCCGGGACCACTCGGAAGGCTTGGGCTATAACACACAAAAATATGGGAATCGCGCAGAATTCTAGTTGTTTGGCCGAAAAACGCAAAAAATGAGGAACGACCATGGCAGGGTGGTTACTATGGTTCCTTAGGTCGTATTTGATGGCCCGGAAAATTTTTAGGCGATCGGGGTTCGGGGTTCCCGGGACCCCTTGGAAGGCGTGGGCTAAAGCACACAAAAATATGGAAATCGCGCGAAATTCTAGTTTTTTGGCTGAAAAATGCAAAAGACTAGGAACGATCATGGCGGGGCGGTGACTATGGTTCCTTAGGTCGTATTTGATAGTCCGGAAAATTTTTAGGCGATTCGGCTCCGGGGGGCCCGACCCACTCGGAAGGCGTGGGCGATAGCACACAAAAATATGGGAATAGGGCGGAATTCTAGTTTTTTGGCCAGAAAATGCAAAACATGAGGAACGATCATGCCGAGGCGGTGACTATGGTTCCTTAGGTCTTAATTGATGGCCCGGAAATTTTTTAGGCGATCCGAGACTGGCGGCCTGGCCCACTCGGAAGGCGTAGGCAATAACACACAAAAATATGGTAATCGAGCGGAATTCTAGTTTTTTGGCCGAAAAACGCAATAAATGAGGAACGATCATGGCGGGGCGATGACTATGGTTCCTTAGGTCATATTTGATGGCCCGGAAAAATATAAGGCGATAGGGGTCCGGAGGTCCCGGGACCACTCGGAAGGCGTGGGCTATAACACACAAAAATATGGGAATCGCGCGGAATTCTAGTTGTTTTGCCGAAAAACGCAAAAAATGAGGAACGATCATTGCGGGGCGGATACTATGGTTCCGTTGGTCGTATTTGATAGTCCGGAAAAATTTTAGGCGATAGGGGTCAGGAGGTCCCGGGACCCCTTGGAAGGCGTGGGCTAAAGCACACGAAAATATGGAAATCGAGCGAAATTCTAGTTTTTTGGCTGAAAAACGCAAAAGACTAGGAACGATCATGGCGGGGTGGTTACTATGGTTCCTTAGAGCGTATTTGATGGCCCGGAAAATTTTTAGGCGATCGGGGTTCGGGGTTCCCGGGACCCCTTGGAAGGCGTGGGCTAAAGCACACAAAAATATGGAAATCGCGCGGAATTCTAGTTTTTTGGGTGAAAAACGCAAAAGACTAGGAACGATCATGGCGGGGCGGTGACTATGGTTCCTTAGGTCGTATTTGATAGTCAGTAAAATTTTTAGGCGATCCGGCTCCGGGGGGCCCGACCCACTCGGAAGGCGTGGGCGATAGCACAGAAAAATATGGGAATCGGGCGGAATTCTAGTTTTTTGGCCAAAAAATGCAAAACATGAGGAACGATCATGGCGAGGCGGTGACTATGGTTCCTTAGGTCTTAATTGATGGCCCGAAATTTTTTAGGCAATCCGAGTCCGGCGGCCCGGCCCACTCGGAAGGCGTGGGCAATAGCACACAAAAATATGGTAACCGAGCGGAATTCTAGTTTTTTGGCCGAAAAACGCAATAAATGAGGAACGATCATGGTGGGCCGGTGACTATGGTTCCTTAGGTCGTATTTGATGGCCCGGAAAATTTTAGGCGATCGGAGTCCACGGCTCCCGGGACCACTCGGAAGGCGTAAGCTATAGCACACGAAAATATGCAAATCGCGCGGAGTTCTAGTTTTTTGGCCTAAAAATGCAAAGCATTTGGAACGATCATGGTGGGGCGGTGACTATGGTACCTTAGGTCGTATTTGATAGTCTGGAAAAATTTTGGGCGATCGGGGTCCGCGGCTCCCCGGACCACTTGGAAGGCGTGGGTATAGCACACGAAAATATGGGAATCGGGCGTAATTCTAGTTTTTTGGCCGAAAAATGCAAAAAATGAGAAACGATGATGGCAGGGCGGTTACTATGGTTCCTTAGGTCGTATTTGACGGCCCGGAAAAATTTTAGGCGATCAGGGTCCAGGGGTCCCGGAACCACTTGGAAGGGTGGGCAATAGCACACAAAAATATTGTAATCGGGCGGAATTCTAGTTTTTTGGCCAAAAAACACAACAAATGAGCAATGATCATGGCTGGGCGGTGACTATGGTTCCTTAGGTCGTATTTGATAGTCTGGAAAAATTTTAGGCGATAGGGGTCCGGAGGTCCCGGGACCACTCGGAAGGCGTGGGCTATAACACACAAAAATATGGGAATCGCGCGGAATTCTAGTTGTTTGGCCGAAAAATGCAAAAACTGAGGAACGATCATGGCGGGGTGGTTATTATGGTTCCTTAGTTCGTATTTGATGGCCCGGACAATTTTTAGGCGATCGGGGTTCAGGGTTCCCGGGACCCCTTGGAAGGCGTGGGCTAAAGCACACGAAAATATGGATATCGCGCGAAATTCTAGTTTTTTGGCTGAAAAACGCAAAAGACTAGGAACGATCATGGCGGGGCGGTGACTATGGTTCCTTAGATCGTATTTGATAGTCCGTAAAATTTTTAGGCGATCCGGCTCCGGGGGCCCGACCCACTCGGAAGGCGTGGGCGATAGCACACAAAAATATGGGAATCGGGCGGAATTCTAGTTTTTGGCCAAAAAATGCAAAAAATGAGGAACGATCATGGCGAGGCGGTGACTATGGTTCCTTAGGTCTTAATTGATGGGCCGAAATTTTTTTAGGCGATCCGAGTCCGGCGGCCCGGCCCACTCGGAAGGCGTGGGCAATAACACACAAAAATATTGTAATCGAGCGAAATTCTAGTTTTTTGGCCGTAAAACGCAATAAATGAGGAACGATCATGGCGGGGCGGTGACTATGGTTCCTTAGGTTGTATTTGATGGCCCGGAAAATTTTAGGCGATCGGGGTCCACGGCTCCCGGGACCACTCGGAAGGCGTAAGCTATAGCACACGAAAATATGCAAATCGCGCGGAGTTCTAGTTTTTTGGCCGAAAAATGCAAAGCATTTGGAACGATCATGGTGGGGCGGTGACTATGGTACCTTAGGTCGTATTTGATAGTCCGGAAAAATTTTAGGCGATCGGGGTCCGCGGCTCCCCGGACCACTTGGAAGGCGTGGGTATAGCACACGAAAATATGGGAATCGGGCGTAATTCTAGTTTTTTGGCCAAAAAATGCAAAAAATGAGAAACGATGATGGCGGGGCGGATACTATGGTTCCTTAGGTCGTATTTGATGGCCCGGAAAAATTTTAGGCGATCGGGGTCCGGGGATCCCGGAACCACTTGGAAGGGTGGGCAATAGCACACAAAAATATTGTAATCGGGCGGAATTCTAGTTTTTTGGCCAAAAAACGCAACAAATGAGGAATGATCATGGCTGGGCGGTGACTATGGTTCCTTAGGTCGTATTTGATAGTCAGTAAAATTATTAGGCGATCCGGCTCCGGGGGGCCCGACCCACTCGGAAGGCGTGGGCGATAGCACAGAAAAATATGGGAATCGGGCGGAATTCTAGTTTTTTGGCCAAAAAATGCAAAACATGAGGAACGATCATGGCGAGGCGGTGACTATGGTTCCTTAGGTCTTAATTGATGGCCCGAAATTTTTTAGGCAATCCGAGTCCGGCGGCCCGGCCCACTCGGAAGGCGTGGGCAATAGCACACAAAAATATGGTAACCGAGCGGAATTCTAGTTTTTTGGCCGAAAAACGCAATAAATGAGGAACGATCATGGTGGGCCGGTGACTATGGTTCCTTAGGTCGTATTTGATGGCCCGGAAAATTTTAGGCGATCGGAGTCCACGGCTCCCGGGACCACTCGGAAGGCGTAAGCTATAGCACACGAAAATATGCAAATCGCGCAGAGTTCTAGTTTTTTGGCCTAAAAATGCAAAGCATTTGGAACGATCATGGTGGGGCGGTGACTATGGTACCTTAGGTCGTATTTGATAGTCTGGAAAAATTTTGGGCGATCGGGGTCCGCGGCTCCCCGGACCACTTGGAAGGCGTGGGTATAGCACACGAAAATATGGGAATCGGGCGTAATTCTAGTTTTTTGGCCGAAAAATGCAAAAAATGAGAAACGATGATGGCAGGGCGGTTACTATGGTTCCTTAGGTCGTATTTGACGGCCCGGAAAAATTTTAGGCGATCAGGGTCCGGGGGTCCCGGAACCACTTGGAAGGGTGGGCAATAGCACACAAAAATATTGTAATCGGGCGGAATTCTAGTTTTTTGGCCAAAAAACACAACAAATGAGCAATGATCATGGCTGGGCGGTGACTATGGTTCCTTAGGTCGTATTTGATAGTCTGGAAAAATTTTAGGCGATAGGGGTCCGGAGGTCCCGGGACCACTCGGAAGGCGTGGGCTATAACACACAAAAATATGGGAATCGCGCGGAATTCTAGTTGTTTGGCCGAAAAACGCAAAAACTGAGGAACGATCATGGCGGGGTGGTTACTATGGTTCCTTAGTTCGTATTTGATGGCCCGGACAATTTTTAGGCGATCGGGGTTCAGGGTTCCCGGGACCCCTTGGAAGGCGTGGGCTAAAGCACACGAAAATATGGATATCGCGCGAAATTCTAGTTTTTTGGCTAAAAAACGCAAAAGACTAGGAACGATCATGGCGGGGCGGTGACTATGGTTCCTTAGATCGTATTTGATAGTCCGTAAAATTTTTAGGCGATCCGGCTCCGGGGGCCCGACCCACTCGGAAGGCGTGGGCGATAGCACACAAAAATATGGGAATCGGGCGGAATTCTAGTTTTTGGCCAAAAAATGCAAAAAATGAGGAACGATCATGGCGAGGCGGTGACTATGGTTCCTTAGGT
The DNA here is from genome assembly GCF_000715075.1 of Nicotiana tabacum. Taxonomy (NCBI): domain Eukaryota; kingdom Viridiplantae; phylum Streptophyta; class Magnoliopsida; order Solanales; family Solanaceae; genus Nicotiana; species Nicotiana tabacum. The sequence goes on along the minus strand of NW_027438291.1, from coordinate 42,665 downwards.
CTTAATTGATGGGCCGAAATTTTTTTAGGCGATCCGAGTCCGGCGGCCCGGCCCACTCGGAAGGCGTGGGCAATAACACACAAAAATATTGTAATCGAGCGAAATTCTAGTTTTTTGGCCGTAAAACGCAATAAATGAGGAACGATCATGGCGGGGCGGTGACTATGGTTCCTTAGGTTGTATTTGATGGCCCGGAAAATTTTAGGCGATCGGGGTCCACGGCTCCCGGGACCACTCGGAAGGCGTAAGCTATAGCACACGAAAATATGCAAATCGCGCGGAGTTCTAGTTTTTTGGCCGAAAAATGCAAAGCATTTGGAACGATCATGGTGGGGCGGTGACTATGGTACCTTAGGTCGTATTTGATAGTCCGGAAAAATTTTAGGCGATCGGGGTCCGCGGCTCCCCGGACCACTTGGAAGGCGTGGGTATAGCACACGAAAATATGGGAATCGGGCGTAATTCTAGTTTTTTGGCCAAAAAATGCAAAAAATGAGAAACGATGATGGCGGGGCGGTTACTATGGTTCCTTAGGTCGTATTTGATGGCCCGGAAAAATTTTAGGCGATCGGGGTCCGGGGATCCCGGAACCACTTGGAAGGGTGGGCAATAGCACACAAAAATATTGTAATCGGGCGGAATTCTAGTTTTTTGGCCAAAAAACGCAACAAATGAGGAATGATCATGGCTGGGCGGTGACTATGGTTCCTTAGGTCGTATTTGATAGTCCGGAAAAATTTTAGCCGATAGGGGTCCGGAGTTCCCGGGTTCACTTGGAAGGCGTGGGTTATAGGACACGAAAATATGGGAATCGCGCGGAATTCTAGTTTTTTGGCCGAAAAACGCAACAAATGAGAAATGATCATGGTTGGGCTGTGACTATGGTTCCTTAGGTCTTATTTGATAGCCCGGAAAAATTTTAGGCGATAGGGGTCCGGAGACCCGGGACCACTCGGAGGCGTGGGATAACACACAAAAATATGGGATCTCGCGAAATTCTAGTTGTTTGGCCGAAAAACGCAAAAAATGAGGAATGATAATGGCGGGGCGGATACTGTGGTCCCTTAGGTCGTATTTGATAGTCCGGAAAAATTTTAGGCGATAGGGGTCCGGAGGTCCCGGGACCACTCGGAAGGAGTGGGCTATAACACACAAAAATATGGGAATCGCGCGTAATTCTAGTTGTTTGGCCGAAAAACGCAAAACATAAGGAACGATCATGGCGTGGCGGATACTATGATTCCTTAGGTCGTATTTGATAGTCCGGAAAAATTTTAGGCGATAGGGGTCCGGAGTTCCCGGGTTCACTTGGAAGGCGTGGGCTATAGGACACGAAAATATGGGAATCGCGCGGAATTCTAGTTTTTTGGCCGAAAAATGGAAAAAAATAGGAACGATCATGGCTGGGCGGTGACTATGGTTCCTTAGGTCTTATTTGATAGTCCGGAAAAATTTTAGGCGATCCGAGTCCGGCGGCCCGGCACCACTCGGAAGGCGTGGGCTATAACACGCAAAAATATGGGAATCGCGCGGAATTCTAGTTGTTTGGCCGAAAAACGCAAACAATGAGGAACGATCACGGCAGGGCGGTGACTATGGATCCTTAGGTCGCATTTTATAGTACGGAAACTTTTTAGGCTATCCGGCTCCGAGGGGCCCGACCCACTCGGAAGGCGTGGGGGATAGCACACAAAAATATGGGAATCGGGCGGAATTCTAGTTTTTTGGCCAAAAAAAGCAAAACATGAGGAACGATCAAGGCGAGGTGGTGACTATGGTTCCTTAGGTCTTAATTGATTGCCCGAAAATTTTTTAGGCGATCCGAGACCGGCGGCCCGGCCCACTCGGAAGGCGTGGGTAATAGCACACAAAAATATGGTAATCGAGCGAAATTCTAGTTTTTTGGCCAAAAAACGCAATAAATGAGGAACGATCATGGCGGGGCGGTGACTATGGTTCCTTAGGTAATATTTGATGGCCCGGAAAATATTAGGCGATCGGGGTCCACGGCTCCCAGGACCACTCGGAAGGCGTAAGCTATAGCACACTAAAATATGCAAATCGCGCGGATTTCTAGTTTTCTTGCCGAAAAATGCAAAGCATTTGGAACGATCATGGTGGGGCGGTGACTATGGTACCTTAGGTCATATTTGATAGTCCAGAAAATTTTTAGGCGATAGGGGTCCTAAGGTCCCAGGACCACTCGAAAGATGTGGGCTATAACACACAAAAATATGGGAATCGCGCGGAATTCTAGTTGTTTGGCCGAAAAACGCAAAACATAAGGAACGATCATGGCTGGGCGGTGACTATGGTTCCTTAGGTTTTATTTGATAGTCCGGAAGGAATTCTAGTTGTTTCGCCGAAAAATGCAAAAAATGAGAAACGATCATGGCGGGAAGGTGACTATGGTTCCTTAGGTCTTATTTGATAGTCCGGAAAATTTTTTAGGTGATCCGAGTGCGGGGGGCACGGCCCACTCGGAAGGCGTGGGCTATAGCACAGGAAAATATGAGAATCGCTCGGAATTCTAGTTGTTTGGCCGAAAAACGCAAAAAATAAGGAACGATCATGGCGGGGCGGATACTATGGTTCCTTAGGCCGTATTTGATTGCCCGGAAAAATTTTAGGCGATCGGTGTCCGCGGCTCTTGGGACCACTCGGAATGCGTAGGTATAGCACACGAAAATATGGTTATCGGGCGAAATTCTAGGTCTTTTTCAGTAGCATGCAAAAAATGTGGAAAGATCTTGGCAGGGCGGTGACTATGGTTCCTTTGGTCCTATTTGATAGTCCAGAAAAATATTAGGCGATAGGGGTCCGGAGGTCCCGGGACCACTCGGAAGGCGTGGACTATAACACACAAAAATATGGGAATCGCGCGGAATTCTAGTTGTTTTGCCGAGAAATGCAAAAAATGAGGAACGATCATGGCGGGGCGGATACTATGGTTCCTTAGGTCGTATTTGGTAGTCCGGAAAAATTTTAGTCGATAGGGGTCAGGAGGTCCCGGGACCACTCGGAAGGCGTAGGCTATAACACACAAAAATATGGGAATCGCGCGGAATTCTAGTTGTTTGGACGAAAAATGCAAAAAATGAGGAACGATAATGGTGGGGTGGTTACTATGGTTCCTTAGGTCGTATTTGATGGCCCCGAAAATGTTTAGGCGATCGGAGTTCGGGGTTCCCGGGACCCCTTGGAAGGCGTGGGCTAAAGCACAAGAAAATATGGAAATCGCGCGAAATTCTAGTTTTTAGATGAAAAACGCAAAAGACTAGGAACGATCATGGCGGGGCGGTGACTATGTTTCCTTAGGTCGTATTTGATAGTCTGGAAATTTTTTTAGGCGATCCGGCTCCGGGGGGCCCGACCCACTCGGAAGGTGTGGGCTATAGCACACAAAAATATGGGAATCGCTTGGTATTCTAGTTGTTTGGCCGAAAAATGCAAAAAATAAGGAACGATCATGGCGGGGCGGATACTATGGTTCCTTAGGTCATATTTGATTGCCCGGAAAAATTTTAGGCGATCGGGGTCCGCGGCTCTTGGGACCACTCGGAATGCGTGGGTATAGCACACGAAAATATGGTAATCGGGCGAAATTCTAGGTCTTTTTCTGTAACATGCAAAAAATGTGGAAAGAACTTGGCAGGGCGGTGACTATGGTTCCTTTGGTCTTATTTGATAGTCCAAAAAAATATTAGGCGATAGGGGTCCGGAGGTCCCGGGACCACTCGGAAGGCGTGGACTATAACACACAAAAATATGGGAATCGCGCGGAATTCTAGTTGTTTTGCCGAGAAATGCAAAAAATGAGGAACGATCATGGCGGGGCGGATACTATGGTTCCTTAGGTCGTATTTGGTAGTCCGGAAAAATTTTAGGCGATAGGGGTCAGGAGGTCCTGGGACCACTCGGAAGGCGTGGGCTATAACACACAAAAATATGGGAATCGCGCGGAATTCTAGTTGTTTGGACGAAAAATGCAAAAAATGAGGAACGATAATGGTGGGGTGGTTACTATGGTTCCTTAGGTCGTATTTGATGGCCCGGAAAATTTTTAAGCGATCGGGGTTCGAGGTTCCCGGGACCCCTTGGAAGGCGTGGGCTAAAGCACACGAAAATATGGAAATCGCGCGAAATTCAAGTTTTTTTGTTGAAAAACGCAAAAGACTAGGAACGATCATGGCGGGGCGGTGACTATGGTTCCTTAGGTCGTATTTGATAGTCCCGAAAATTTTTAGGCGATCCGGCTCCGGGGGGCCCGACCCACTCGGAAGGCGTGGGCGATAGAACACAAAAATATGGGAATCGGGCGGAATTCTAGTTTTTTGGCGAAAAAATGCAAAAAATGAGGAACGATCATGGCGAGGCGGTGACTATGGTTCCTTAGGTCCTAATTGATGGCCCGAAAACTTTTTAGGCAATCCGAGTCCGGCGGCCTGGCCCACTCGGAAAGCGTGGGCAATAGCACACAAAAATATGGTAATCGAGCGGAATTCTAGTTTTTTGGCCGAAAAACGGAATAAATGAGGAACGAACATGGCGGGGTGGTGACTATGGTTCCTTAGGTCGTATTTGATGGCCCGGAAAATTTTAGGCGATCGGGGTCCACGGCTTCCGGGACCACTCGGAAGGCGTAAGCTATAGCACACTAAAATATGCAAATCGCGCGGAGTTCTAGTTTTTTGGCCGAAAAATGCAAAGCATTTGGAACGATCATGGTGGGGCGGTGACTATGGTACCTTAGGTCGTATTTGATAGTCCGGAAAAATTTTAGGCGATCGGGGTCCGAGGCTCCCCGGACCACTTGGAAGGCGTGGGTATAGCACACGAAAATATGGGAATCGGGCGTAATTCTAGTTTTTTGGCCGAAAAATGCAAAAAATTAGAAACGATGATGGCGGGGCGGTTACTATAGTTCCTTAGGTCGTATTTGACGGCCCGAAAAATTTTAGGCGATCGGGGTCCGGGGGTCCCGGAACCACTTGGAAGGGTGGGCAATAGCACACAAAAACATTGTAATCGGGCGGAATTCTAGTTTTTTTGCCGAAAAACGCAACAAATGAGGAATGATCATGGCTGGGCGGTGACTATGGTTCCTTAGGTCGTATTTGATATTCCGAAAATATTTTAGGCGATAGGGGTCCGGAGGTCCCGGGACCACTCGGAAGGTGTGGGCTATAACACACAAAAATATGGGAATCGCGCGAAATTCTAGTTGTTTCGCCGAAAAACGCAAAAAATAAGGAACGATCATGGCGGGGCAGATACTATGGTTCCTTAGGTCGTATTTGATTGCCCGGAAAACTTTTAGGCGATCGGGGTCCGCGGCTCTTGGGACCACTCAGAATGCGTGGGTATAGCACACGAAAATATGGGAATCACGCGAAATTCTAGTTCTTTTTCAGTAACATGCAAAAAATATGGAAAGATCTTGACAGGGTGGTGACTATGGTTCCTTTGGTCTTATTTGATAGTCCGGAAAAATATTAGGCGATAGGGGTCCGGAGGTCCCGGGACCACTCGGAAGGCGTGGGCTATAACACACAAAAATATGGGAATCGCGCGGAATTCTACCTGTTTGGCCGAAAAACGTAAAAAATGAGGAACGATCATGGCGGGGTGGTTACTATGGTTCCTTAGGTCGTATTTGATGGCCCGGAAAATTTTTAGGCGATCGGGGTTCCCGGGACCCCTTGGAAGGCATGGGCTAAAGCACACGAAAATATGGAAATCGCAAGAAATTCTAGTTTTTTGGCTGAAAAATGCAAAAGACTAGGAACGATCATGGCGGGGCGGTGACTATGGTTCCTTAGGTCGTATTTGATAGTTCGGAAAAATTTTAGGCGATAGGGGTCCGGAGTTCCCGGGTTCACTCGGAAGGCGTGGGCTATAGGTCACGAAAATATGGGAATCGCGCGAAATTCTAGTTTTTTGGCCGAAAAACAGAAAAAACTAGGAACGATCATGGCTGGGCGGTGACTATGGTTCCTTAGGTCGTATTTGATAGTCTGGAAATTTTTTTAGGCGATCCGGCTCCGGGGTGCCCGACCCACTCGGAAGGTGTGGGCTATAGCACACGAAAATATGGGAATCGCTCGGTATTCTAGTTGTTTGGCCGAAAAATGCAAAAAATAAGGAACGATCATGGCGGGGCAGATACTATGGTTCCTTAGGTCGTATTTGATTGCCCGAAAAAATTTTAGGCGATCGGGGTCCGCGGCTCTTGGGACCACTCGGAATGTGTGGGTATAGCACACGAAAATATGGTAATCGGGCGAAATTCTAGGTCTTTTTCAGTAACATGCAAAAAATGTGGAAAGAACTTGGCAGGGCGGTGACTATGGTTCCTTTGGTCTTATTTGATAGTCCAAAAAAATATTAGGCGATAGGGGTCCGGAGGTCCCGGGACCACTCGGAAGGCGTGGGCTATAACACACAAAAATATGGGAATCGCGCGGAATTCTAGTTGTTTTGCCGAGAAATGCAAAAAATGAGGAACGATCATGGCGGGGCGGATACTATGGTTCCTTAGGTCGTATTTGGTAGTCCGGAAAAATTTTAGGCGATAGGGGTCAGGAGGTCCCGAGACCACTCGGAAGGCGTGGGCTATAACACACAAAAATATGGGAATCGCGTGGAATTCTAGTTGTTTGGACGAAAAATGCAAAAAATAAGGAACGATAATGGTGGGGTGGTTACTATGGTTCCTTAGGTCGTATTTGATGGCCCAGAAAATTTTTAGGCGATCGGGGTTCGGGGTTCCCGGGACCCCTTAGAAGGCGTGGGCAAAAGCACAAGAAAATATAGAAATCGCGCGGAATTCTAGTTTTTTGGCTGAAAAACACAAAAGACTAGGAACGATCATGGCGGGGCGGTGACTATGGTTCCTTATGTCGTATTTGATAGTCCGGAAAATTTTTTAGGCAATCCGGCTCCGGGGGGCCCGACCCACTCGGAAGGCGTGGGCTATAGCACACGAAAATATGGGAATCGCTCAAAATTCTAGTTGTTTGGCCGAAAAACGCAAAAAATAAGGAACGATCATGGCGGGGTGGATACTATGGTTCCTTAGGTCGTATTTGATTGTCCGGAAAAATTTTAGGCGATCGGGGTCCGCGCCTCTTGGGACCACTCGGAATGCGTGGGTATAGCACAAGAAAATATGGTAATCGGGCGAAATTCTCGGTCTTTTTCAGTAACATGCAAAAAATGTGGAAAGATCTTGGCAAGGCGGTGACTATGGTTCCTTTGGTCTTATTTGATAGTCCAAAAAAATATTAGGCAATAGGTGTCCGGAGATCCCGGGACCACTCAGAAGGCGTGGGCTATAACACACAAAAATATGGGAATTGCGCGGAATTCTAGTTGTTTGGCCGAGAAATGCAAAAAATGAGGAACGATCATGGTGGGGCGGATACTATGGTTCCTTAGGTCATATTTGGTAGTCCGGAAAAATTTTAGGCGATAGGGGTCAGGAGGTTCCGGGACCACTCGGAAGGCGTGGGCTATAACACACAAAAATATGGGAATCGCGCGGAATTCAAGTTGTTTGGACGAAAAATGCACAAAATGAGGAACGATAATGGTGGGGTGGTTACTATGGTTCCTTAGGTCGTATTTGATGGCCCGGAAAAATTTTAGGCAACCGGGTTCGGGGTTCCCGGGACCCCTTGGAAGGCGTGGGCTAAAGCACACGAAAATATGGAAATCGCGCGAAATTCTAGTTTTTTGGCTGAAAATTGCAAAAGATTAGGAACGATCATGGCGGGGCGGTGACTATGGTTCCTTAGGTCGTATTTGATAGTCCGAAAAATTTTTAGGCGAACCGGCTCCGGGGGCCCCGACCCACTCGGAAGGCGTGGGCGATAGCACACAAAAATATAGGAATCGGGCGGAATTCTAGTTTTTTGGCCAAAAAATGCAAAATATGAGGAACGATCATGGCGAGGCGGTGACTATGGTTCCTTAGGTCCTAATTGATGGCCCGAAAAGTTTTTAGGCGATCCGAGTCCGGCATCCTGGCCCACTCGGAAGGCGTGGGCAATAGAACACAAAAATATGGTAATCGAGCGGAATTCTAGTTTTTTGTCCGAAAAACGCAATAAATGAGGAACGAACATGGCAGGGTGGTGACTATGGTTCCTTAGGTCGTATTTGATGGCCCGGAAAATTTTAGGCGATCGGGGTCCACGGCTCCCGGGACCACTCGGAAAGCGTAAGCTATAGCACACTAAAATATGCAAATCGCGCGGAGTTCTAGTTTTTTGGCCGAAAAATGCAAAGCATTTGGAACGATCATGGTGGGGCGGTGACTATGGTACCATAGGTCATATTTGATAGTTCGTAAAAATTTTAGGTGATCGGGGTCCGCGGCTCCCCGGACCACTTGGAAGGCGTGGGTATAGCACACGAAAATATGGGAATCAGACGTAATTCTAGTTTTTTGGCCGAAAAATGCAAAAAATGAGAAACGATGATAGCGGGGCGGTTACTAAGGTTCCTTAGGTCATATTTGACGGTCCGGAAAAATATTAGGCGATCGGGGTCCGGGGGTCCCGGAACTACTTGGAAGGGTGGGCAATAGCACACAAAAACATTGTAATCGGGCGGAATTCTAGTGTTTTGGCCGAAAAATGCAACAAATGAGGAATGATCATGGCTGGGCGGTGACTATGGTTCCTTAGGTCGTATTTGATAGTCTGGAAAATTTTTAGGCGATAGGGGTCCGGAGGTCCCGGGACCACTCGGAAGGTGTGAGCTATAACACACAAAAATATGGGAATCGCACGGAATTCTAGTTGTTTGGCCGAAAAATGCAAAAAATAAAGAACGATCATGGCGGGGTGGATACTATGGTTCCTTAGGTCATATTTGATTGCCCGTAAAAATTTTAGGCGATCGGGGTCCGCGGCTCTTGGGACCACTCAGAATGCGTGGGTATAGCACACGAAAATATGGGAATCGGGAGAAATTCTAGGTCTTTTTCAGTAACATGCAAAAAATGTGGAAAGATCTTGACAGGGCGGTGACTATGGTTCCTTTGGTCTTATTTGATAGTCCGGAAAAATATTAGGCGATAGGGGTCCGGAGGTCCCGGGAGCACTCGGAAGGCGTGGGCTATAACACACAAAAATATGGGAATCGCGCGGAATTCTAGTTGTTTGGCCGAAAAACGCAAAAAATGAGGAATGATCATGGTGGGGTGGTTACTATGGTTCCTTAGGTATTATTTGATAGTCCGGAAAAATATTAGGCGATAGGGGTCAGGAGGTCCCGGGACCACTTGGAAGGCGTGGGCTAAAACACACAAAAATATGGGAATCTCGCGGAATTCTAGTTGTTTGGCCGAAAAACGCAAAAAATGAGGAACGATCATGGTGGGGCGGATACTATGGTTCCTTATGTCATATTTGATAGTCCGGAAAAATTTTAGGTGATAGGGGTCAAGAGGTCCCGGGACCACTCGGAAGGCGTGGGCTATAACACACAAAAAAATGGGAATCGCGCGGAATTCTACCTGTTTGGCCCAAAAACGTAAAAAATGAGGAAAGATCATGGCGGGGTGGTTACTATGGTTCCTTAGGTCGTATTTGATGGCCCGGAAAATTTTTAGGCGATCGGGGTTCGGGGTTCCCGGGACCCCTTGGAAGGCGTAAGCTAAAACACACGAAAATGTGGAAATCGCGCGAAATTCTAGTTTTTTGGCTGAAAAATGCAAAAGACTAGGAACGATCATGGCGGGGCGGTGACTATGGTTCCTTAGGTTGTATTTGACAGTCCGGAAAAATTTTAGGCGATAGGGGTCCGGAGTTCCCGGGTTCACTTGGAAGGCGTGGGCTATAGGTCACGAAAAAATGGGAATCCCGCGAAATTCTAGTTTTTTGGCCGAAAAACAAAAAAAAACTAGGAACGATCATGGTTGGGCGGTGACTATGGTTCCTTAGGTCTTATTTGATAGTCCGGAAAAATTTTAGGCGATAAGGGTCCGGAGACCCGGGGCCACTCGCAAGGCGTGGGCTATAACACACAAAAATATGGGATCGCGCGGAATTCTAGTTGTTTGGCCGAAAAACACAAAAAATGAGGAACGATCATGGCGGGGCGGATACTATGGTTCCTTAGGTCGTATTTGATAGTCCGGAAAAATTTTAGGCGATAGGGGTCCGGAGGTCCCGGGACCACTCGGAAGGTGTGGACTATAACACACAAAAATATGGGAATCGCGCGGAATTCTAGTTGTTTGGCCGAAAAACGCAAAAAATAAGGAACGATCATGGCGGGGCGGATACTATGGTTCCTTAGGTCGTATTTGATTGCCCGGAAAATTTTTAGGCGATCGGGGTCCGCGGCTCTTGGGACCACTCGGAATGCGTGGGTATAGCACACGAAAATATGGGAATCGGGCGAAATTCTAGGTCTTTTTTAGTAACATGCAAAAAATTTGGAAAGATCTTGGCAGGGCGGTGACTATGGTTCCTTTGGTCTTATTTGATAGTCCGGAAAAATATTAGGCGATAGGGGTCCGGAGGTCCCGGGACCACTCGGAAGGCGTGGGCTATAAAACACAAAAATATGGGAATCGCGCGGAATTCTAGTTGTTTGGCCGAAAAACGCAAAAAATGAGGAACGATTAAGGCGGGGCGGATACTATGGTTCCTTATGTCGTATTTGATAGTCCGGAAATATTTTAGGCGATAGGGGTCAGGAGGTCCCGGGACCACTCGGAAGGCGTGGGCTATAACACACAAGAATATGGGAATCGCGCGGAATTCTAGTTATTAGGCCGAAAAACGCAAAAAATGAGGAACGATCATGGTGGGGTGGTTAGTATGGTTCCTTAGGTTGTATTTGATGGCCCAGAAAATTTTTAGGCGATCGGGGTTCGGGGTTCCCGGGACCCCTTGGAAGGCGTGAGCTAGCACACGAAAATATGGAAATCGCGCGAAATTCTAGTTTTTTGGCTGAAAAATGCAAAAGACTAGGAACGATCATGGCGGGGCGGTGACTATGGTTCCTTAGGTCGTATTTGATAGTCCGGAAAAATTTTAGGCGATAGGGGTCCGGAGTTCCCGGGTTCACTTGGAAGGCGTGGGCTATAGGTCACGAAAATATGGGAATCGCGCGGAATTCTAGTTTTTTGGCCGAAAAACAGAAAAAACTGGGAATGATCATGGCTGGGCGGTGACTATGGTTCCTTAGGTCTTATTTGATAGTCCGGAAAAATTTTAGGCGATATGGGTCCGGAGACCCGGGACCACTCGAAGGCGTGGGCTATAACACACAAAAATATGGGATCGCGCGGAATTCTAGTTCTTTGGACGAAAAACACTCGGAAGGCGTAAGCTATAGCACACTAAAATATGCAAATCGCGCGGAGTTCTAGTTTTTTGGCTGAAAAATGCAAAGCATTTGGAACGATCATGGTGGGGCGGTGACTATGGTACCTTAGGTCGTATTTGATAGTCCGAAAAAATTTTAGGCGATAGGGGTCCGGAGTTCCCGGGTTCACTTGGAAGGCGTAGGCTATAGGACACGAAAATATGGGAATCGCACGGAATTCTAGTTTTTTGACCGAAAAATAGAAAAAACTAGGAACGATCATGGCTGGGCGGTGACTATGGTTCCTTAGGTCTTATTTGAAAGTCCGGAAAAATTTTAGGCGATAGGGGTCCGGAGGTCCCCGAAAAACACAAAAAATAAGGACCGATCATGGCGGGGCAGATACTATGGTTCCTTAGGTCGTATTTGATTGCCCGGAAAAATTTTAGGCGATCGGGGTCCGCGGCTCTTGGGACCACTCAGAATGCGTGGTTATAGCACACGAAAATATGGGAATCGGGCGAAATTCTAGGTCTTTTTCAGTAACATGAAAAAAATGTGGAAAGATCTTGACAAGGCGGTGACTATAGTTCCTTTGGTCTTATTTGATAGTCTGGAAAAATATTAGGCGATAGGGGTCTGGAGGTCCCGGGACCACTCGGAAGGCGTGGGCTATAACACACAAAAATATGAGAATCGCGTGGTATTCTAGTTGTTTGGCCGAAAAACGCAAAAAAATGAGGAACGATCATGGCGGGGCGGTGACTATGGTTCCTTAGGTCTTATTTGATAGTCCGTAAAAATATTAGGCGATAGGGATCCGGAGGTCCCGGGACCACTCGGAAGGCGTGGGCTAAAACACACAAAAATATGGGAATCGCGCGGAATTCTAGTTGTTTGGCCGAAAAACACAAAAAATGAGGAACGATCATGGCGGGGCGGATACTATGGTTCCTTAGGTCGTATTTGATAGTCCGAAAAAATTTTAGGCGATAGGGGTTAGGAGGTCCCGGGATCACTCGGAAGGCGTGGGCTATAACACACAAAAATATGGGAATCGCGCGGAATTCTAGTTGTTTGGCCGAAAAGCGCAAAAAATGAGGAACGATCATGGCGGGGTGGTTACTATGGTTCATTAGGTCGTATCTGATGGCCCGTAAAAATTTTAGGGGATAGGGGTCCGGAGTTCCCGGGTTCACTTGGAAGGCGTGGGCTATAGGATACGAAAATATGGAAATCGCGCGGAATTCTAGTTTTTTGGCCGAAAAATAGAAAAAACTAGGAACGATCATGGCGGGGCGGTGACTATGGTTCCTTAGGTCGTATTTGATAGTCCGGAAAATTTTAAGGCGATCCAGCTCCTAGGGGCCCGACCCACTCGGAAGGCGTGGGCGATAGCACACAAAAAAATGGGAAACGGGCGGAATTCTAGTTTTTTGGCCAAAAAATGCAAAACATGAGGAACGATCATGGCGAGGCGGTGACTATGGTTCCTTAGGTCCTAATTGATGGCCCGAAAATTTTTTTAGGCGATCCGAGTCCGGCGGCCCGGCCCACTCGGAAGGCGTGGGCAATAGCACACAAATATATTGTAATCGAGCGGAATTCTAGTTTTTTGGCCGAAAAACGCAATAAATGTGGAACGATCATGGCGGGGCGGTGACTATGGTTCCTTAGGTCGTATTTGATGGCCCGGAAAATTTTAGGCGATCGGGGTCCACGGCTCCCGGGACCACTCGGAAGGCGTAAGCTATAGCACACGAAAATATGCAAATCGCGCGGAGTTCTAGTTTTTTGGCCGAAAAATGCAAAGCATTTGGAACGATCATGGTGAGGCAGTGACTATGGTACCTTAGGTCGTATTTGATAGTCCGGAAAATTTTTAGGCGATCGGGGTCCGCGGCTCCCCGGACCACTTGGAAGGCATGGGTATAGCACACGAAAATATGGGAATCGGGCGTAATTCTAGTTTTTTGGCCGAAAAATGCAAAAAATGAGAAACGATGATGGCGGGGCGGTTACTATGGTCCTTAGGTCGTATTTGACAGGCCGAAAATTTTTTAGGCGATCGGGGTCCGCAGCTCTTGGGACCACTCGGAATGCGTGGGTATAGCACACAAAAATATGGGAATAGGGCGAAATTCTAGGTCTTTTTCAGTAACATGCAAAAAATGTGGAAAGATCTTGACAGGGCGGTGACTATGGTTCCTTTGGTCTTATTTGATAGTACGGAAAAATATTAGGCGATAGGGGTCCGGAGGTCGCGGGACCACTCGGAAGGCGTGGGCTATAACACACAAAAATATGGGAATCGAGCGAAATTCTAGTTGTTTGGCCGAAAAACGCAAAAAATGAGGAACGATCATGGCGGGGCAGATACTATGGTACTTTAGGTCGTATTTGATAGTCCGAAAAAATTTTAGGCGATCGGGGTCCGCGGCTCCCCGGACCACTTGGAAGGCATGGGTATAGCACACGAAAATATGGGAATCGGGCGTAATTGTAGTTTTTTGGCCGAAAATGCAAAAAATGAGAAACGATGATGGCGGGGCGGTTACTATGGTTCCTTAGGTCGTATTTGACGGCCGAAAATATTTTAGGCGATCGGGGTCCGGGGGTCCCGGAACCACTTGGAAGGGTGGGCAATAGCACACAAAAATATTGTAATCGGGCGAAAATCTAGTTTTTTGGCCGAAAAACGCAACAAATGAGGAATGATCATGGCTGGGCGGTGACTATGGTTCCTTAGGTCGTATTTGATAGTCCGGAAAAATTTTAGGCGATAGGGGTCCGGAGTTCCCGAGTTCACTTGGAAGGCGTGGGCTATAGGACACGAAAATATGGGAATCGCGCGGAATTCTAGTTTTTTGGCCGAAAAACTGAAAAAACTAGGAACGATCATGGCTAGGCGGTGACTATGGTTCCTTAGGTCTTATTTGACAGTCCGGTAAAATTTTAGGCGATAGGGGTCCGGAGACCCGGGACCACTCGGAAGGCGTGGGCTATAACACACAAAAATATGGGATCGCGCGGAATTCTAGTTTATTGGCCGAAAAACACAAAAAATGAGGAACGATCATGGCGGGGCGGATACTATGGTACCTTAGGTCGTATTTGATAGTCCGGAAAATTTTTAGGCGATAGGGGTCCGGTGGTCCCGGGACAACTCGGAAGGTGTGGGCTATATCACACAAAAATATGGGAATCGAGTGGAATTCTAGTTGTTTGGCCGAAAAACGGAAAAAGTAAGGAACGATCATGGCGGGGCGGATACTATGGTTCCTTAGGTCGTATTTGATTGCCCGGAAAAATTTTAGGCGATCAGGGTCCGCTGTTCTTGGGACCACTCGAAATGTGTGGGTATAGCACACGAAAATATGGGAATCGGGCGAAATTCTAGGTCTTATTTAGTAACATGCAAAAAATTTGGAAAGATCTTGGCAGGGCGGTGACTATGGTTCCTTTGGACTTATTTGATAGTCCGGAAAAATATTAGGCGATAGGGGTCCGGAGGTCCCGGGACCACTCGGAAGGCGTGGGCTATAACACACAAAAATATGGGAATCGCGCGGAATTCTAGTTGTTTGGCCGAAAAACGCAAAAAATGAGGAACGATCATGGCGGGGCGGATACTATGGTTCCTTAGGTCGTATATGATAGTCCGGAAAAATTTTAGGCGATAGGGGTCAGGAGATCCCGGGACCACTCAGAAAGCGTGGGCACACACAAAAATATGGGAATCGCGTGGAATTCTAGTTGTTTGGCCGAAAAACGCAAAAAAATGAGGAACGATCATGGCGGGGTGGTTAATATGGTTCCTTAGGTCGTATTTGATGGCCCGGAAAATTTTTAGGCAATCGGGGTTCGGGGTTCCCGGGACCCCTTGGAAGGCGTGGGCTAAAGCACACGAAAATATGGAAATCGCGCGAAATTCTAGTTTTTTGGCTTAAAAACGCAAAAGACTAGGAACGATCATGGCGGGGCGGTGACTATGGTTCATTAGGTCGTATTTGATAGTCCGGAAAATTTTTAGGCAATCCGGCTCCGGGGTGCCCGACCCACTCGGAAGGCGTGGGCTATAACACACAAAAATATGGGAATTGCGCGGAATTCTAGTTGTTTTGCCGAAAAACGCAAAAAATAAGGAACGATCATGGCGGGGCGGATACTATGGTTCCTTAGGTCGTATTTGATTGCCCGGAAAAAATTTTAGGCGATCAGGGTCCGCTGTTCTTGGGACCACTCGGAATGCGTGGGTATAGCACACGAAAATATGGGAATCGGGCGAAATTCTAGGTCTTTTTTAGTAACATGCAAAAAATTTGGAAAGATCTTGGCAGGGCGGTGACTATGGTTCCTTTGGACTTATTTGATAGTCCGGAAAAATATTAGGCGATAGGGGTCCGGAGGTCCCGGGACCACTCGGAAGGCGTGGGCTATAACACACAAAAATATGGGAATCGCGCGGAATTCTAGTTGTTTGGCCGAAAAACGCAAAAAATGAGGAACGATCATGGCGGGGCGGATACTATGGTTCCTTAGGTCGTATATGATAGTCCGGAAAAATTTTAGGCGATAGGGGTCAGGAGATCCCGGGACCACTCGGAAAGCGTGGGCTATAACACACAAAAATATGGGAATCGCGTGGAATTCTAGTTGTTTGGCCGAAAAATGCAAAAAAAATGAGGAACGATCATGGCGGGGTGGTTAATATGGTTCCTTAGGTCGTATTTGATGGCCCGGAAAATTTTTAGGCAATCGGGGTTCGGGGTTCCCGGGACCCCTTGGAAGGCGTGGGCTAAAGCACACGAAAATATGGAAATCGCGCGAAATTCTAGTTTTTTGGGTGAAAAACGCAAAAGACTAGGAACGATCATGGCAGGGCGGTGACTATGGTTCATTAGGTCGTATTTGATAGTCCGGAAAATTTTTAGGCGATCCGGCTCCGGGGTGCCCGACCCACTCGGAAGGCGTGGGCTATAACACACAAAAATATGGGAATTGCGCGGAATTCTAGTTGTTTTGCCGAAAAATGCAAAAAATAAGGAACGATCATGGCGGGGCGAATACTATGGTTCCTTAGGTCGTATTTGATTGCCCGGAAAAATTTTAGGCGATTGGGGTCCGCGGCTCTTGGGACTACTCGGAATGCGTGGGTATAGCACACGAAAATATGGGAATCGGGCGAAATTCTAGGTCTTTTTTAGTAACATGCAAAAAATTTGGAAAGATCTTGGCAGGGCGGTGACTATGGTTCCTTTGGTCTTATTTGATAGTCCGGAAAAATATTAGGCGATAGGGGTCCGGAGGTCCCGGGACCACTCGGAAGGCGTGGGCTATAACACACAAAAATATGGGAATCGCGCGGAATTCTAGTTGTTTGGTCGAAAAACGCAAAAAATGAGGAACGATCATGGCGGGGCGGATACTATGGTTCCTTAGGTCGTATTTGAAAGTCCGGAAAAATTTTAGGCGATAGGGGTCAGGAGGTCCCGGGACCACTCAAAAGGCGTGGGCTATAACACACAAAAATATGGGAATCGCGCGGAATTCTAGTTGTTTGGCCGAAAAATGCAAAAAATGAGGAACGATCATGGTGGGGTGGTTAATATGGTTCCTTAGGTCGTATTTGATGGCCCGGAAAATTTTTAGGCGATCGGGGTTCGGGATTCCCGGTACCCCTTGGAAGGCGTGGGCTAAAGCACACGAAAATATGGAAATCGCGCGAAATTCTAGTTTATTGGCTGAAAAACGTAAAAGAGTAGGAACGATCATGGCGGGGAGGTGACTATGGTTCCTTATGTCGTATTTGATAGTCTGGAAAATTTTTAGGCGATCCGGCTCCGGGGGGCCCGACCTACTCGGAAGGCGTGGGCGATAGCACACAAAAATATGGGAATCGTGCGGAATTCTAGTTATTTGGCCAAAAAATGCAAAAAATGAGGAACGATCATGGCGAGGCGATGACTATGGTTCTTAGGTCTTAATTGATGGCCCGAAAAGTTTTTAGGCGATTCGAGACCGTCGGCCCGGCCCACTCGGAAGGCGTGGGCAATAACACACAAAAATATGGTAATCGAGCGGAATTCTATTTTTTTGGCCGAAAAATGCAATAAATGAGGAACGATCATGATGGGGCGGTGACTATGGTTCCTTAGGTCATATTTGATGGCCCGGAAAATTTTAGGCGATCGGGGTCCACGGCTCCCGGGACCCCTCGGAAAGCGTAAGCTATATAGCACACTAAAATATGCAAATCGCGCGGAGTTCTAGTTTTTTGGCCGAAAAATGCAAAGCATTTGGAACGATCATGGTAGGGCGGTGACTATGGTACCTTAGGTCGCATTTGATAGTCCGGAAAAATTTTAGGCGATCGGGGTCTGCGGCTCCCCGGACCACTTGGAAGGCGTGGGTATAGCACACGAAAATATGGGAATCGGCGTAATTCTAGTTTTTTGGCCGAAAAATGCAAGAAATGAGAAACGATGATGGCGGGGCGGTTACTATGGTTCCTTAGGTCATATTTAACGGCCCGGAAAAATTTTAGGCGATCGGGGTCCGGGGGTCCCGGAACCACTTGGAAGGGTGAGAAATAGCACACAAAAACATTGTAATCTGGGCGGTGACTATGGTTCCATAGGTCGTATTTGATAGTCCGGAAAAATTTTAGGCGATAGGGGTCCGGAGTTCCCGGGTTCACTTGGAAGGC
This sequence comes from Nicotiana tabacum, assembly GCF_000715075.1. Classification (NCBI taxonomy): domain Eukaryota; kingdom Viridiplantae; phylum Streptophyta; class Magnoliopsida; order Solanales; family Solanaceae; genus Nicotiana; species Nicotiana tabacum. The sequence continues at coordinate 24,628 of NW_027438291.1, read as the reverse complement.
GTGGGCTATAGAACACGAAAATATGGGAATCGCGCGAAATTCTAGTTTTTTGGCCGAAAAACAGTAAAAACTAGGAACGATCATGGCTGGGCGGTGACTATGGTTCCTTATGTATTATTTGATAGTCCGGAAAAATTTTAGGCGATAGGGGTCCGGAGGTCCCGGGACCACTCGGAAGGCGTTGGCTATAACACACAAAAATATGGGAATCGCGCGGAATTCTAGTTGTTTGGCCGAAAAACGCAAAAAATGAGGAACGATCAAGGCGGGGCAGATACTATGGTTCCTTAGGTCGTATTTGAAAGTCTGGAAAAATTTTAGGCGATAGGGGTCAGGAGGTCCCGGGACCACTCAGAAGGCGTAGGCTATAACACACAAAAATATGGGAATCGCGCGGAATTCTAGTTATTTGGCCGAAAAATGCAAAAAATGAGGAACGATCATGGTGGGGTGGTTAATATGGTTCCTTAGGTCGTATTTGATGGCCCGGAAAATTTTTAGGCGATCGGGGTTCGGGGTTCCCGGGACCCCTTGGAAGGCGTGGGCTAAAGCACACGAAAATATGGAAATCGCGCGAAATTCTAGTTTTTTGGCTGAAAAACGCAAAAGACTAGGAACGATCATGGCGGGGAGGTGACTATGGTTCCTTATGTCGTATTTGATAGTCTGGAAAATTTTTAGGCGATCCGGCTCCGGGGGGCCCGACCTACTCGGAAGGCGTGGGCGATAGCACACAAAAATATGGGAATCGTGCGGAATTCTAGTTATTTGGCCAAAAAATGCAAAAAATGAGGAACGATCATGGCGAGGCGATGACTATGGTTCTTAGGTCTTAATTGATGGCCCGAAAAGTTTTTAGGCGATTCGAGACCGTCGGCCCGGCCCACTCGGAAGGCGTGGGCAATAACACACAAAAATATGGTAATCGAGCGGAATTCTATTTTTTTTGGCCGAAAAATGCAATAAATGAGGAACGATCATGATGGGGCAGTGACTATGGTTCCTTAGGTCATATTTGATGGCCCGGAAAATTTTAGGCGATCGGGGTCCACGGCTCCCGGGACCCCTCGGAAAGTGTAAGCTATATAGCACACTAAAATATTAAAATCGCGCGGAGTTCTAGTTTTTTGGCCGAAAAATGCAAAGCATTTGGAACGATCATGGTAGGGCGGTGACTATGGTACCTTAGGTCGCATTTCAAAGTCCGGAAAAATTTTAGGCGATCGGGGTCTGCGGCTCCCCGGACCACTTGGAAGGCGTGGGTATAGCACACGAAAATATGGGAATCGGCGTAATTCTAGTTTTTTGGCCGAAAAATGCAAGAAATGAGAAACGATGATGGCGGGGCGGTGACTATGGTTCCTTAGGTCGTATTTGATAGTCCGGAAAAATTTTAGGCGATAGGGGTCCGGAGTTCCCGGGTTCACTTGGAAAGCGTGGGCTATAGGACACGAAAATATGGGAATCGCGCGGAATTCTAGTTTTTTGGCCGAAAAACAGAAAAAACTAGGAACGATCATGGCTGGGCGGTGACTATGGTTCCTTAGGTCTTATTTCATAGTCCGGAAAATTTTTAGGCGATAGGGGTCCGGAGACCCGGGACCACTCGGAAGACGTGGGCTATAACACACAAAAATATGGGATCGCGCGGAATTCTAGTTGTTTGGCCGAAAAACACAAAAAATGAGGAACGATCATGGCGGGACGGATACTATGGTTCCTTAGGTCGTATTTGATAGTCCGGAAAAACTTTAGGCGATAGGGGTCCGGAGGTCCCGGGACCACTCGGAAGGTGTGGGCTATAACACACAAAAATATGGGAATCGCGCGGAATTCTAGTTGTTTGGCCGAAAAATGCAAAAAATAAGGAACGATCATGGAGGGGCGGATACTATGGTTCCTTAGGTCGTATTTGATTGCCTGGAAAACTTTTAGGCGATCGGGGTCCGCGGCTCTTGGGACCACTCGGAATGCGTGGGTATAGCACACGAAAATATGGGAATTGGGCGAAATTCTAGGTCTTTTTCAGTAACATGCAAAAAATGTGGAAAGATCTTGACAGGGCGGTGACTATGGTTCCTTTGGTCTTATTTGATAGTCTGGAAAAATATTAGGCGATAGGGGTCCGGAGGTCCCGGGACCACTCGGAAGGCGTGGGCTATAACACACAAAAATATGGGAATCGCGCGGAATTCTAGATGTCTGGCCGAAAAACGCAAAATATGAGGAACGATCATGGTGGGGCGGATACTATGGTTCCTTAGGTCGTATTTGATAGTCCGGAAAAGTTTTAGGCGATAGGGGTCAGGAGGTCCCGGGACCACTCGGAAGGCGTTGGCTATAACACATAAAATATGGGAATCGCGCGGAATTCTAGTTGTTTGGCCGAAAAATGCAAAAAATGAGGAACGATCATAGCGGGGTGGTTACTATGGTTCCTTAGGTCGTATTTGATGGCCCGGAATAATTTTAGGCGATCGGGGTCCGCGGCTCCTCGGACCACTTGGAAGGCGTGGGTATAGAACACGAAAATATGGGAATAGGGCGTAATTCTAGTTTTCTGGCCAAAAAATGCAAAAATTGAGAAACGATGATGGCGGGCCGGTTACTATGGTTCCTTAGGTCATATTTGACGGGCCGAAAAAATTTTAGGCGATCGGGGTCCGGGGGTCGTGGAACCACTTGGAAGGGTGGGCTATGCACATAAAAACATTGTAATCGGGCGGAATTCTAGTTTTTTGGCCGAAAAACGCAACAAATGAGGAATGATCATGGCTGGGCGGTGAATATGGTTCCTTAGGTCGTATTTGATAGTCCGGAAAAATTTGAGGCGATAGGGGTCCGGAGTTCCCGGGTTCACTTGGAAGGCGTGGGCTATAGGACACGAAAATATGGGAATCGCGCGGAATTTTAGTTTTTTGGCCGAAAAACAGGAAAAACTAGGAACGATCATGGCTGGGCAGTGACTATGGTTCCTTAGGTCGTATTTGATAGTCCGGAAAAATTTTAGGCGATAGGGGTCCGGAGGTCCCGGGACCACTCGGAAGGCGTGGGCAATAGCACACAAAAATATGGTAATCGAGCGGAATTCTAGTTTTTTGGCCGAAAAACGCAATAAATGAGGAACGATCATGACGGGGCGGTGACTATGGTTCCTTAGGTCATATTTGATAGCCCGAAAAATTTAGGCGATCGGGGTCCACGGCTCCCGGGACCACTCGGAAAGCGTAAGCTATATAGCACACTAAAATATGCAAATCGCGCGGAGTTCTAGTTTTTTGGCCGAAAAATGCAAAGCATTTGGAACGATCATGGTGGGGCGGTGACTATGGTACCTTAGGTTTTATTTGATAGTCCGGAAAATTTTTAGGCGATCGGGGTCCGCGGCTCCCCGGACCACTTGGAAGGCGTGGGTATAGCACACGAAAATAAGGGAATCGGGCGTAATTCTAGTTTTTTTGCCGAAAAATGCAAAAAATGAGAAACGATGATGGCGGGGCGGTTACTATGGTTCCTAAGGTCGTATTTGATGGCCCGGAAAAATTTTAGTCGATCGGGGTCCGGGGGTCCCGGAACCACTTGGAAGGGCGGGCAATAGCACACAAAAACATTGTAATCGGACGGAATTCTAGTTTTTTGGACGAAAAACGCAACAAATGAGGAATGATCATGGCTGGGCGGTGACTATGGTTCCTTAGGTCGTATTTGATAGTCCGGAAAAATTTTAGGCGATAGGGGTCCGGAGTTCCCGGGTTCACTTGGAAGGCGTGGGCTATAGAACACGAAAATATGGGAATCGCGCGAAATTCTAGTTTTTTGGCCGAAAAAAAGAAAAAACTAGGAACGATCATGGCTGGGCGGTGACTATGGTTCCTTAGGTATTATTTGATAGTCCGGAAAAATTTTAGGCGATAGGGGTCCGGAGGTCCCGGGACCACTCGGAAGGCGTGGGCAATAGCACAAAAAAATATGGTAATCGAGCGGAATTCTAGTTTTTTGGCCGAAAAACGCAATAAATGAGGAACGATCATGACTGGGCGGTGACTATGGTTCCTTAGGTCATATTTGATGGCCCGGAAAATTTTAGGCGATCGGGGTCCACGGCTCCCGGGACCACTCGGAAAGCGTAAGCTATATAGCACACTAAAATATGCAAATCGCGCGGAGTTCTAGTTTTTTGGCCGAAAAATGCAAAGCATTTGGAACGATCATGGTGGGGCGGTGACTATGGTACCTTAGGTTTTATTTGATAGTCCGGAAAATTTTTAGGCGATCGGGGTCCGCGGCTCCCCGGACCACTTGGAAGGCGTGGGTATAGCACACGAAAATAAGGGAATCGGGCGTAATTCTAGTTTTTTTGCCGAAAAATGCAAAAAATGAGAAACGATGATGGCGGGGCGGTTACTATGGTTCCTAAGGTCGTATTTGATGGCCCGGAAAAATTTTAGTCGATCGGGGTCCGGGGGTCCCGGAACCACTTGGAAGGGCGGGCAATAGCACACAAAAACATTGTAATCGGACGGAATTCTAGTTTTTTGGACGAAAAACGCAACAAATGAGGAATGATCATGGCTGGGCGGTGACTATGGTTCCTTAGGTCGTATTTGATAGTCCGGAAAAATTTTAGGCGATAGGGGTCCGGAGTTCCCGGGTTCACTTGGAAGGCGTGGGCTATAGAACACGAAAATATGGGAATCGCGCGAAATTCTAGTTTTTTGGCCGAAAAAAAGAAAAAACTAGGAACGATCATGGCTGGGCGGTGACTATGGTTCCTTAGGTATTATTTGATAGTCCGGAAAAATTTTAGGCGATAGGGGTCCGGAGGTCCCGGGACCACTCGGAAGGCGTGGGCAATAGCACAAAAAAATATGGTAATCGAGCGGAATTCTAGTTTTTTGGCCGAAAAACGCAATAAATGAGGAACGATCATGACTGGGCGGTGACTATGGTTCCTTAGGTCATATTTGATGGCCCGGAAAATTTTAGGCGATCGGGGTCCACGGCTCCCGGGACCACTCGGAAAGCGTAAGCTATATAGCACACTAAAATATGCAAATCGCGCGGAGTTCTAGTTTTTTGGCCGAAAAATGCAAAGCATTTGGAACGATCATGGTGGGGCGGTGACTATGGTACCTTAGGTTTTATTTGATAGTCCGAAAAATTTTTAGGCGATCGGGGTCCGCGGCTCCCCGGACCACTTGGAAGGCGTGGGTATAGCACACGAAAATAAGGGAATCGGGCGTAATTCTAGTTTTTTTGCCGAAAAATGCAAAAAATGAGAAACGATGATGGCGGGGCGGTTACTATGGTTCCTAAGGTCGTATTTGATGGCCCGAAAAAATTTTAGTCGATCGGGGTCCGGGGGTCCCGGAACCACTTGGAAGGGTGGGCAATAGCACACAAAAACATTGTAATCGGACGGAATTCTAGTTTTTTGGACGAAAAACGCAACAAATGAGGAATGATCATGGCTGGGCGGTGACTATGGTTCCTTAGGTCGTATTTGATAGTCCGGAAAAATTTTAGGCGATAGGGGTCCGGAGTTCCCGGGTTCACTTGGAAGGCGTGGGCTATAGAACACGAAAATATGGGAATCGCGCGAAATTCTAGTTTTTTGGCCGAAAAACAGAAAAAACTAGGAACGATCATGGCTGGGCGGTGACTATGGTTCCTTAGGTATTATTTGATAGTCCGGAAAAATTTTAGGCGATAGGGGTCCGGAGGTCCCGGGACCACTCGGAAGGCGTGGGCAATAGCACACAAAAATATGGTAATCGAGCGGAATTCTAGTTTTTTGGCCGAAAAACGCAATAAATGAGGAACGATCATGACGGGGCGGTGACTATGGTTCCTTAGGTCATATTTGATGGCCCGGAAAATTTTAGGCGATCGGGGTCCACGGCTCCCGGGACCACTCGGAAGGCGTAAGCTATATAGCACACTAAAATATGCAAATCGCGCGGAGTTCTAGTTTTTTGGCCGAAAAATGCAAAGCATTTGGAACGATCATGGTGGGGCGGTGACTATGGTACCTTAGGTTTTATTTGATAGTCCGGAAAATTTTTAGGCGATCGGGGTCCGCGGCTCCCCGGACCACTTGGAAGGCGTGGGTATAGCACACGAAAATAAGGGAATCGGGCGTAATTCTAGTTTTTTGGCCGAAAAATGCAAAATATGAGAAACGATGATGGCGGGGCGGTTACTATGGTTCCTAAGGTCGTATTTGACGGCCCGAAAAAATTTTAGTCGATCGGGGTCCGGGGGTCCCGGAACCACTTGGAAGGGTGGGCAATAGCACACAAAAACATTGTAATCGGGCGGAATTCTAGTTTTTGGCCGAAAAACGCAACAAATGAGGAATGATCATGGCTGGGCGGTGACTATGGTTCCTTAGGTCGTATTTGATAGTCCGGAAAAATTTTAGGCGATAGGGGTCCGGAGTTCCCGGGTTCACTTGGAAGGCGTGGGCTATAGAACACGAAAATATGGGAATCGCGCGAAATTCTAGTTTTTTGGCCGAAAAACAGAAAAAACTAGGAACGATCATGGCTGGGCGGTGACTATGGTTCCTTAGGTATTATTTGATAGTCCGGAAAAATTTTAGGCGATAGGGGTCCGGAGGTCCCGGGACCACTCGGAAGGCGTGGGCAATAGCACACAAAAATATGGTAATCGAGCGGAATTCTAGTTTTTTGGCCGAAAAACGCAATAAATGAGGAACGATCATAACGGGGCGGTGACTATGGTTCCTTAGGTCATATTTGATGGCCCAGAAAATTTTAGGCGATCGGGGTCCACGGCTCCCGGGACCACTCGGAAAGCGTAAGCTATATAGCACACTAAAATATGCAAATCGCGCGGAGTTCTAGTTTTATGGCCGAAAAATGCAAAGCATTTGGAACGATCATGGTGGGGCGGTGACTATGGTACCTTAGGTCGTATTTGATAGTCCGGAAAATTTTTAGGCGATCGGGGTACGCGGCTCCCCGGACCACTTGGAAGGCGTGGGTATAGCACACGAAAATAAGGGAATCGGGCGTAATTCTAGTTTTTTGGCCGAAAAATGCAAAAAATGAGAAACGATGATGGCGGGGCGGTTACTATGGTTCCTAAGGTCGTATTTGACGGCCCAAAAAAATTTTAGTCGATCGGGGTCCGGGGGTCCCGGAACCACTTGGAAGGGTGGGCAATAGCACACAAAAACATTGTAATCGGGCGGAATTCTAGTTTTTTGGCCGAAAAACGCAACAAATGAGGAATGATCATGGCTGGGCGGTGACTATGGTTCCTTAGGTCGTATTTGATAGTCCGGAAAAATTTTAGGCGATAGGGGTCCGGAGTTCCCGGGTTCACTTGGAAGGCGTGGGCTATAGAACACGAAAATATGAGAATCGCGCGAAATTCTAGTTTTTTGGCCGAAAAACAGAAAAAACTAGGAACGATCATGGCTGGGAGGTGACTATGGTTCCTTAGGTATTATTTGATAGTCCGGAAAAATTTTAGGCGATAGGGGTCCGGAGGTCCCGGGACCACTCGGAAGGCGTGGGCAATAGCACACAAAAATATGGTAATCGAGCGGAATTCTAGTTTTTTGGCCGAAAAACGCAATAAATGAGGAACGATCATGACGGGGCGGTGACTATGGTTCCTTAGGTCATATTTGATGGCCCAGAAAATTTTAGGCGATCGGGGTCCACGGCTCCCGGGACCACTCGGAAAGCGTAAGCTATATAGCACACTAAAATATGCAAATCGCGCGGAGTTCTAGTTTTATGGCCGAAAAATGCAAAGCATTTGGAACGATCATGGTGGGGCGGTGACTATGGTACCTTAGGTCGTATTTGATAGTCCGGAAAATTTTTAGGCGATCGGGGTACGCGGCTCCCCGGACCACTTGGAAGGCGTGGGTATAGCACACGAAAATAAGGGAATCGGGCGTAATTCTAGTTTTTTGGCCGAAAAATGCAAAAAATGAGAAACGATGATGGCGGGGCGGTTACTATGGTTCCTAAGGTCGTATTTGACGGCCCGAAAAAATTTTAGTCGATCGGGGTCCGGGGGTCCCGGAACCACTTGGAAGGGTGGGCAATAGCACACAAAAACATTGTAATCGGGCGGAATTCTAGTTTTTTGGCCGAAAAAGCAACAAATGAGGAATGATCATGGCTGGGCGGTGACTATGGTTCCTTAGGTCGTATTTGATAGTCTGGAAAAATTTTAGGCGATAGGGGTCCGGAGTTCCCGGGTTCACTTGGAAGGCGTGGGCTATAGAACACTAAAATATGGGAATCGCGCAAAATTCTAGTTTTTTGGCCGAAAAACAGAAAAAACTAGGAACGATCATGGCTGGGCGGTGACTATGGTTCCTTAGGTATTATTTGATAGTCCGGAAAAATTTTATGCGATAGGGGTCCGGAGGTCCCGGGACCACTCGGAAGGCGTGGGCAATAGCACACAAAAATATGGTAATCGAGCGAAATTCTAGTTTTTTGGCCGAAAAACGCAATAAATGAGGAACGATCATGACGGGGCGGTGACTATGGTTCCTTAGGTCATATTTGATGGCCCAGAAAATTTTAGGCGATCGGGGTCCACGGCTCCCGGGACCACTCGGAAAGCGTAAGCTATATAGCAAACTAAAATATGCAAATCGCGCGGAGTTCTAGTTTTTTGGCCGAAAAATGCAAAGCATTTGGAACGATCATGGTGGGGCGGTGACTATGGTACCTTAGGTCGTATTTGATAGTCCGTAAAATTTTTAGGCGATCGGGGTACGCGGCTCCCCAGACCACTTGGAAGGCGTGGGTATAGCACACGAAAATAAGGGAATCGGGCGTAATTCTAGTTTTTTGGCCGAAAAATGCAAAATATGAGAAACGATGATGGCGGGGCGGTTACTATGGTTCCTAAGGTCGTATTTGATGGCCCGAAAAAATTTTAGTCGATCGGGGTCCGGGGGTCCCGGAACCACTTGGAAGGGTGGGCAATAGCACACAAAAACATTGTAATCGGGCGGATTTCTAGTTTTTTGGCCGAAAAACGCAACAAATGAGGAATGATCATGGCTGGGCAGTGACTATGGTTCCTTAGGTCGTATTTGATAGTCCGGTAAAATTTTAGGCGATAGGGGTCCGGAGTTCCCGGGTTCACTTGGAAGGCGTGGGCAATAGGACACGAAAATATGGGAATCGCGTGAAATTCTAGTTTTTTGGCGGAAAAACAGAAAAAACTAGGAACGATCATGGCTGGGCGGTGACTATGGTTCCTTAGGTCTTATTTGATAGTCCGGAAAAATTTTAGGCGATAGGGGTCCGGAGACCCGGGACCACTCGGAAGGCGTGGGCTATATAACACACAAAAATATGGGATCGCGCGGAATTCTAGTTGTTTGGTCGAAAAACACAAAAAATAAGGAACGATCATGGTGGGGCGGATACTATGGTTCCTTAGGTCGTATTTGATAGTCCTGAAAAATTTTAGGCGATAGGGGTCCGGAGGTCCCGGGACCACTCGGAAGGTGTGGGTTATAACACACAAAAATATGGGAATCACGCGGAATTCTAGTTGTCTGGCCGAAAAACGCAAAAAATAAGGAACGATCATGGCGGAGCGGATACTATGGTTCCTTTGGTCGTATTTGATTGCCCGGAAAAAGTTTAGGCGATCGGGGTCCGCGGCTCTTGGGACCACTCGGAATGCGTGGGTATAGCACACGAAAATATGGGAATCGGGCGAAATTCTAGTTTTTTGGCTGAAAAATGCAAAAGACTAGGAACGATCATGGCGGGGTGGTGACTATGGTTCCTTAGGTCGTATTTGATAGTCCGGAAAATTTTTAGGCGATCTGGCTCCGGGGGGCCCGACCCACTCGGAAGGCGTGGGCGATAGCACACAAAAAAATTGGAATCGGGTGGAATTCTAGTTCTTTGGCCAAAAAATGCAAAAAATGAGGAACGATCATGGCGAGGCGGTGACTATGGTTCCATAGGTCTTAATTGATGGCCCAAAAATTTTTAGGCGATCCGAGACCGGCGGCCCGGCCCACTCGGAAGGCGTGGGCAATAGCACACAAAAATATGGTAATCGAGCGGAATTCTAGTTTTTTGGCCGAAAAACGCAATAAATGAGGAACGATCATGACGGGGCGGTGACTATGGTTCCTTAGGTCATATTTGATGGCCCGGAAAATTTTAGGCTATCGGGGTCCACGGCTCCCGGGACCACTCGGAAAGCGTAAGCTATATAGCACACTAAAATATGCAAATCGCGCGGAGTTCTAGTTTTTTGGCCGAAAAATGCAAAGCATTTGGAACGATCATGGTGGGGCGGTGACTATGGTACCTTAGGTCGTATTTTATAGTCCGGAAAAATTTTAGGCGATCGGGGTCCGCGGCTCCCCGGACCACTTGGAAGGCGTGGGTATAGCACACGAATATATGGGAATCGGGCGTAATTCTAGTTTTTTGGCCAAAAAATGCAAAAAATGAGAAACGATGATGGCGGGCTGGTTACTATGGTTCCTTCGGTCGTATTTGATGGCCCGAAAAAATTTTAGGCCATCGGGGTCCGGGGGTCCCGGAACCACTTGGAAGGGTGGGCAAAGGCACACAAAAACATTGTAATCGGGCGGAATTCTAGTTTTTTGGCCGAAAAACGCAACACATGAGGAATGATCATGGCTGGGCAGTGACTATGGTTCCTTAGGTCGTATTTGATAGTCCGGAAAAATTTTAGGCGATAGGGGTCCGGAGGTCCCGGGACCACTCGGAAGGCGTGGGCAATAGCACACAAAAATATGGTAATCGAGCGGAATTCTAGTTTTTTGGCCGAAAAACGCAATAAATGAGGAACGATCATGACGGGGCGGTGACTATGGTTCCTTAGGTCATATTTGATAGCCCGAAAAATTTAGGCGATCGGGGTCCACGGCTCCCGGGACCACTCGGAAAGCGTAAGCTATATAGCACACTAAAATATGCAAATCGCGCGGAGTTCTAGTTTTTTGGCCGAAAAATGCAAAGCATTTGGAACGATCATGGTAGGGCGGTGACTATGGTACCTTAGGTCGTATTTGATAGTCCGGAAAAATTTTAGGCGATCGGGGTCCGCGGCTCCCCGGACCACTTGGAAGGCGTGGGTATAGCACACGAAAATATGGGAATCGGGCGTAATTCTAGTTTTTTGGCCAAAAAATGCAACAAATGAGAAACGATGATGGCGGGCCGGTTACTATGGTTCCTTAGGTCGTATTTGACGGCCCGAAAAAATTTTAGGCGATCGGGGTCCGGGGGTCCCGGAACCACTTGGAAGGGTGGGCAAAGGCACACAAAAACATTGTAATCGGGCGGAATTCTAGTTTTTTCGCCGAAAAAAAACAAATGAGGAATGATCATGGCTGGGCGGTGACTATGGTTCCTTAGGTCATATTTGATAGTCCGGAAAAATTTTAGGCGATAGGGGTCCGGAGTTCCCGGGTTCACTTGGAAGGCGTGGGCTATAGGACACGAAAATATGGGAATCGCGCGAAATTCTAGTTTTTTGGCCGAAAAACAGAAAAAACTAGGAACGATCATGGCTGGGAGGTGACTATGGTTCCTTAGGTATTATTTGATAGTCCGGAAAAATTTTAGGCGATAGGGGTCCGGAGGTCCCGGGACCACTCGGAAGGCGTGGGCAATAGCACCCAAAAATATCGTAATCGAGCGGAATTCTAGTTTTTTGGCCGAAAAATGCAATAAATGAGGAACGATCATGATGGGGCGGTGACTATGGTTCCTTAGGTGATATTTGATGGCCCGAAAAATTTTAGGCGATCGGGATCCACGGCTCCCGGGACCACTCGGAAAGCGTAAGCTATATAGCACACTAAAATATGCAAATCGCACGGAGTTCTAGTTTTTTGGCCGAAAAATGCAAAGCATTTGGAACGATCATGGTAGGGCGGTGACTATGGTACCTTAGGTCGTATTTGATAGTCCGGAAAATTTTTAGGCGATCGGGGTCCGCGGCTCCCCGGACCACTTGGAAGGCGTGGGTATAGCACACGAAACTAAGGGAATCGGGCGTAATTCTAGTTTTTTGGCCGAAAAATGCAAAAAATGAGAAACAATGATGGCGGGGCGGTTACTATGGTTCCTAAGGTCGTATTTGATGGCCCGAAAAATTTTAGTCGATCGGGGTCCGGGGGTCCCGGAACCACTTGGAAGGGTGGGCAATAGCACACAAAAACATTATAATCGGGCGGAATTCTAGTTTTTTGGCCAAAAAACGCAACAAATGAGGAATGATCATGGCTGGGCGGTGACTATGGTTCCTTAGGTCGTATTTGATAGTCCGAAAAAATTTTAGGCGATAGGGGTCCGGAGTTCCCGGGTTCACTTGGATGGCGTGGGCTATAGGACACGAAAATATGGGAATCGCGCGAAATTCTAGTTTTTTGGCCGAAAAACAGAAAAAACTAGGAACGATCATGGCTGGGCGGTGACTATGGTTCCTTAGGTCTTATTTGATAGTCCGGAAAAATTTTAGGCGATAGAGGTCCGGAGACCCGGGACCACTCGGAAGGCGTGGGCTATATAACACACAAAAATATGGGATCGCGCGGAATTCTAGTTGTTTGGCCGAAAAACAAAAAAAATGAGGAACGATCATGGCGGGGCGGATTCTATGGTTCCTTAGGTCATATTTGATAGTCCGGAAAAATTTTAGGCGATAGGGGTCCGGAGGTCCCGGGACCACTCGGAAGGTGTGGGCTATAACACACAAAAATTTGGAATCGCGCGGAATTCTAGTTGTTTGGCCGAAAAACGCAAAAAATAAGGAACGATCATGGCGGGGCGGATACTATGGTTCCTTAGGTCGTATTTGATTGCCCGGAAAAATTTTAGACGATCGGGGTCCGCGGCTCTTGGGACCACTCGGAATGCGTGGGTATAGCACACGAAAATATGGGAATCGGGCGAAATTCTAGGTCTTTTTCAGTAACATGCAAAAAATGTGGAAAGATCTTGACAGGGCGGTGACTATGGTTCCTTTGGTCTTATTTCATAGTCCGGAAAAATATTAGGCGATAGGGGTCCGGAGGTCCCGGGACCACTCGGAAGGCGTGGGCTATAACACACAAAAATATGGGAATCGCGCGAAATTCTAGTTGTCTGGCCGAAAAACGCAAAAAATGAGGAACGATCATGGTGGGGTGGATACTATTGTTCCTTAGGTCGTATTTGATAGTCCGGAAATATTTTAGGCGATAGGGGTCAGGAGATCCCGGGACCACTCGGAAAGCGTGGGCTATAACACACAAAAATATGGGAATCGCGCGGAATTCTAGTTGTTTGGCCGAAAAACGCAAAAAAATGAGGAACGATCATGGCGGGGTGGTTAATATGGTTCCTTAGGTCGTATTTGATGGCCCGGAAAATTTTAAGGCAATCGGGGTTCGGGGTTCCCGGGACCCCTTGGAAGGCGTGGGCTAAAGCACACGAAAATATGGAAATCGCGCGAAATTCTAGTTTTTTGGCTGAAAAATGCAAAAGACTAGGAACGATGATGGCGGGGCGGTGAATATGGTTCCTTAGGTCGTATTTGATAGTCCGGAAAATTTTTAGGCGATCTGGCTCCGGGGGGCCCGACCCACTCGGAAGGCGTGGGCGATAGCACACAAAAAAATATGAATCGGATGGAATTCTAGTTCTTTGGCCAAAAAATGCAAAAAATGAGGAACGATCATGGCGAGGCGGTGACTATGGTTCCTTAGGTCTTAATTGATGGCCCGAAAATTTTTTAGGCGATCCGAAACCGGCGGCCCGGCCCACTAGGAAGGCGTGGGCAATAGCACACAAAAATATGGTAATCGAGCGGAATTCTAGTTTTTTGGCCGAAAAATGCAATAAATGAGGAACGATCATGACGGGGCGGTGACTATGGTTCCTTAGGTCATATTTGATGGCCCGAAAAATTTTAGGCTATCGGGGTCCACGGCTCCCGGGACCACTCAGAAAGCATAAGCTATATAGCACACTAAAATATGCAAATCGCGCGGAGTTCTAGTTTTTTGGCCAAAAAATGCAAAGCATTTGGAACGATCATGGTGGGGCGGTGACTATGGTACCTTAGGTCGTATTTGATAGTCCGGAAAAATTTTAGGCGATCGGGGTCCGCGGCTCCCCGGACCACTTGGAAGGCGTGGGTATAGCACACGAAAATATGGGAATCGGGCGTAATTCTAGTTTTTTGGCCGAAAAATGCAAAAAATGAGAAACGATGATGGCGGGGCGGTTACTATGGTTCCTTAGGTCGTATTTGACGGCCCGAAAAATTTTTAGGCGATCGGGGTCCGGGGGTCCCGGAACAACTTGGAAGGGTGGGCAATAATACACAAAAATATTGTAATCGGGCGGAATTCTAGTTTTTTGGCCGAAAAACGCAACAAATGAGGAATGATCATGGCTGGGCAGTGACTATGGTTCCTTAGGTCGTATTTGACAGTCCGGAAAAATTTTAGGCGATAGGGGTCCGGAGTTCCCGGGTTCACTTGGAAGGCGTGGGCTATAGGACACGAAAATATGGGAATCGCGCGAAATTCTAGTTTTTTGGCCGAAAAACAGAAAAAACTAGGAACGATCATGGCTGGGCGGTGACTATGGTTCCTTAGGTCTTATTTGATAGTCCGGAAAAATTTTAGGCGATAGGGGTCCGGAGACCCGGGACCACTCGGAAGGCGTGGGCTATATAACACACAAAAATATGGGATCGCGCGGAATTCTAGTTGTTTGGCCGAAAAACACAAAATATGAGGAACGATCATGGCGGGGCGGATACTATGGTTCCTTAGGTCGTATTTGATAGTCCGGAAAAATTTTAGGCGATAGGGATCCGGAGGTCCTGGGACCACTCGGAAGGTGTGGGCTATAACACACAAAAATATGGGAATCGCGCGAAAATCTAGTTGTTTGGCCGAAAAACGCAAAAAATAAGGAACGATCATGGCGGGGCGGATACTATGGTTCCTTAGGTCGTATTTGATTGCCCGGATAAAATTTAGGCGATCGGGGTCCGCGGCTCTTGGGACCACTCGGAATGCGTGGGTATAGCACACGAAAATATGGGAATCGGGCGAAATTCTAGGTCTTTTTCAGTAACATGCAAAAAATGTGGAAAGATCATGACAGGGCGGTGACTATGGTTCCTTTGGTCTTATTTGATAGTCCGGAAAAATATTAGGCGATAGGGGTCCGGAGGTCCCGGGACCGCTCGGAAGGCGTGGGCTATAACACACAAAAATATGGGAATCGCGCGGAATTCTAGTTGTCTGGCCGAAAAACGCAAAAAATGAGGAACGATCATGGTGGGGCGGATACTAATGGTTCCTTAGATGGTATTTGATATTCCGGGAAAATTTTAGGCGATTAGGGTCAGGAGGTCCCGGGACCACTTGGAAGGCGTGGGTATAGCACACGAAAATATGGGAATCGGGCAGAATTCTAGTTGTTTGGCCGAAAAACGCAAAAAATGAGGAACGATCATGGCGGGGCGGATACTATGGTTCCTTAGGTCGTATTTGATAGTCCGGAAAAATTTTAGGCGATAGGGGTCAGGAGGTCCCGGGACCACTCGGAAGGCGTGGGCTATAACACACAAAAATATGGGAATCGCGCGGAATTCTAGTTGTTTGGCCAAAAAATGCAAAATATGAGGAACGATCATGGCGGGGCAGTGACAATGGTTCCTTAGGTCGTATTTGATGGCCCGGAAAAATTTTAGGCGATCGGGGTCCGGAGACCCGGGACCACTCGGAAGGCGTGGGCTATATAACACACAAAAATATGGGATCGCGCCGAATTCTAGTTGTTTGGCCGAAAAACACAAAAAATGAGGAACGATCATGGCGGGGCGGATACTATGGTTCCTTAGGTCGTATTTGATGGCCCGAAAATTTTTTAGGCGATCCGAGACTGGCGGCCCGGCCCACTCGGAAGGCGTGGGCAATAGCACACAAAAATATGGTAATCGAGCGGAATTCTAGTTTTTTGGCCGAAAAATGCAATAAATGAGGAACGATCATGACGGGGCGGTGACTATGGTTCCTTAGGTCATATTTGATGGCCCGGAAAATTTTAGGCTATCGGGGTCCACGGCCCCCGGGACCACTCAGAAAGCGTAAGCTATATAGCACACTAAAATATGCAAATCGCGTGGAGTTCTAGTTTTTTGGCCGAAAAATACAAAGCATTTGGAACGATCATGGTGGGGCGGTGACTATGGTACCTTAGGTCGTATTTGATAGTCCGGAAAAATTTTAGGCGATCGGGGTCCGCGGCTCCCCGGACCACTTGGAAGGCGTGGGTATAGCACACGAAAATATGGGAATCGGGCGTAATTCTAGTTTTTTGGCCAAAAAATGCAAAAAATGAGAAACGATGATGGCGGGCCGGTTACTATGGTTCCTTAGGTCATATTTGACGGCCCGAAAAATCTTTAGGCGATCGTGGTCCGGGGGTCCCGGAACCACTTGGATGGGTGGGCAATAATACACAAAAACATTGTAATCGGGCGGAATTCTAGTTTTTTGGCCGAAAAACACAACAAATGAGGAATGATCATGGCTGGGCGGTGACTATGGTTCCTTAGGTCGTATTTGATAGTCCGGAAAAATTTTAGGCGATAGGGGTCCGGAGTTCCCGGGTTCACTTGGAAGGCGTGGGCTATAGGACACGAAAATATGGGAATCGCGCGAAATTCTAGTTTTTTGACCGAAAAACAGAAAAAACTAGGAACGATCATGGCTGGGCGGTGACTATGGTTCCTTAGGTCTTATTTGATAGTCCGGAAAAATTTTAGGCGATAGGGGTCCGGAGACCCGGGACCACTCGGAAGGCGTGGGCTATATAACACACAAAAATATGGGATCGCGCGGAATTCTAGTTGTTTGGCCGAAAAACACAAAATATGAGGAACGATCATGGCGGGGCGGATACTATGGTTCCTTAGGTCGTATTTGATAGTCCGGAAAAATTTTAGGCGATAGGGGTCCGGAGGTCCCAGGACCACTCGGAAGGTGTGGGCTACACACAAAAATATGGGAATCGCGGCGGAATTCTAGTTGTTTGGCCGAAAAACGCAAAAAATAAGGAACGATCATGGCGGGGCGGATACTATGGTTCCTTAGGTCGTATTTGATTGCCCGGAAAAAATTTAGGCGATCGGGGTCCGCGACATTTGGGACCACTCGGAATGCGTGGGTATAGCACACGAAAATATGGGAATCGGGCGAAATTCTAGGTCTTTTTCAGTAACATGCAAAAAATGTGGAAAGATCATGACAGGGCGGTGACTATGGTTCCTTTGGTCTTATTTGATAGTCCGGAAAAATATTAGGCGATAGGGGTCCGGAGGTCCCGGGACCGCTCGGAAGGCGTGGGCTATAACACACAAAAATATGGGAATCGCGCGGAATTCTAGTTGTCTGGCCGAAAAACGCAAAAAATGAGGAACGATCATGGTGGGGCGGATACTATGGTTCCTTAGATGGTATTTGATATTCCGGAAAAATTTTAGGCGATTGGGGTCAGGAGGTCCCGGGACCACTCGGAAGGCGTGGGCTATAACACACAAAAATATGGGAATCGCGCGGAATTCTAGTTGTTTGGCCAAAAAACGCAAAAAATGAGGAACGATCATGGCGGGGTGGTTACTATGGTTCCTTAGGTCTTATTTGATGGCCCGGAAAAATTTTAGGCGATCGGGGTTCGGGGTTCCCGGGACCCCTTGGTAGGCGTGGGCTAAAGCACACGAAAATATGGAAATCGCGCGAAATTCTAGTTTTTTGGCTGAAAAACGCAAAAGACTAGGAACGATCATGGCGGGGTGGTGACTATGGTTCCTTAGATCGTATTTGATAGTCCGGAAAAATTTTAGGCGATAGGGGTCCGGAGTTCCTGGGTTCACTTGGAAGGCGTGGGCTATAGGACATGAAAATATGGGAATCGCGCGAAATTCTAGTTTTTTGGCCGAAAAACAGAAAAAACTAGGAACGATCATGGCTGGGCGGTGACTATGGTTCCTTAGATCTTACTTTATAGTCCGGAAAATTTTTAGGCGATAGGGGTCCGGAGACCCGGGACCACTCGGAAGGCGTGGGCTATATAACACACAAAAATATGGGATCGCGCGGAATTCTAGTTGTTTTGCCGAAAAACACAATAAATGAGGAACGATCACGGCGGGGCGGATACTATGGTTCCTTAGGTCGTATTTGATAGTCCGGAAAATTTTAGGCGAACGGGGTCCATGGCTCCCGGGACCACTCGGAAAGCGTAAGCTATATAGCACACTAAAATATGCAAATCGCGCGGAGTTCTAGTTTTTTGGCCGAAAAATGCAAAACATTTGGAACGATCATGGTGGGGCGGTGACTATGGTACCTTAGGTCGTATTTGATAGTTCGGAAAAATTTTAGGCGATCGGAGTCCGCGGCTCCCCGGACCACTTGGAAAGCGTGGGTATAGCACACGAAAATATGGGAATCGGGAGGAATTCTAGTTGTTTGGCCGAAAAACGCAAAAAACGAGGAATGATCATGGCGGGACGGATACTATGGTTCCTTAGGTCGTATTTGATAGTCCGGAAAAATTTTAGGCAATAGGGGTCAGGAGGTCCCGGGACCACTCGGAAGGCGTGGGCTATAACACACAAAAATATGGGAATCGCGCGGAATTCTAGTTGTTTGGCCAAAAAATGCAAAATATGAGGAACGATCATGGCGGGGCAGTGACAATGGTTCCTTAGGTCGTATTTGATGGCCCGGAAAAATTTTAGGCGATCGGGGTCCGGAGACCCGGGACCACTCGGAAGGCCGTGGGCTATATAACACACAAAAATATGGGATCGCGCCGAATTCTAGTTGTTTGGCCGAAAAACACAAAAAATGAGGAACGATCATGGCGGGGCGGATACTATGGTTCCTTAGGTCGTATTTGATAGTCCGAAAAAATTTTAGGCGATAGGGGTCCGGAGGTCCCGGGACCACTCGGAAGGTGTGGGCTATAACACACAAAAATATGGGAATCGCGCGGAATTCTAGTTGTTTGGCCGAAAAATGCAAAAAATAAGGAACGATCATGGCGGGGCCGATACTATGGTTCCTTAGGTCGTATTTGATTTCCCGGAAAAATTTTAGGTGATCGGGGTCCGCGGCTCTTGGGACCACTCGGAATGCGTGGGTATAGCACACGAAAATATGGGAATCGGGCGAAATTCTAGGTCTTTATAAGTAACATGCAAAAAATGTGGAAAGATCTTGACAGGGCGGTGACTATGGTTCCTTTGTTCTTATTTGATAGTCCGGAAAAATATTAGGCGATAGGGGTCCGGAGGTCCCGGGACCAATCGGAAGGCGTGGGCTATAACACACAAAAATATGGGATTCGCGCGGAATTCTAGTTGTCTAGCCGAAAAATGCAAAAAATGAGGAACGATCATGGTGGGGCGGATACTATGGTTCCTTAGGTCGTATTTGGTAGTCCGGAAAAATTTTAGGCGATAGGGGTCAGGAGGTCCCGCGACCACTCGGAAAGCGTGGGCTATAACACACAAAAATATGGGAATCGTGCGGAATTCTAGTTGTTTGGCCGAAAAATGCAAAAATGAGGAACGATCATCGTGGGGTTGTTACTATGGTTCCTTAGGTCGTATTTGATGGCCCGGAAAATTTTTAGGCGATCGGGGTTCAGGGTTCCCGGGATCCCTTGGAAGGCATGGGCTAAAGCACACGAAAATATGGAAATCGCGCGAAATTCTAGTTTTTTGTCTGAAAAACGCAAAAGACTAGGAACGATCATGGCGGGGCAGTGACAATGGTTCCTTAGCTCGTATTTGATAGTCCGGAAAATTTTTAGGCGATCTGGCTCCGGGGGGCCGGACCCACTCGGAAGGCGTGGGCGATAGCACACAAAATAATGGGAATCGGGCGGAATTCTAGTTGTTTGGCCAAAAAATGCAAAAAATGAGGAACGATCATGGCGGGGTGGTTACTATGGTTCCTTAGGTCGTATTTGATGGCCCGGTAAAATTTAGGCGATCGGGGTCCACGGCTCCCGGGACCACTCGAAAAGCGTAAGCTATATAGCATACTAAAATATGCAAATCGCGCGGAGTTCTAGTTTTTTGGCCGAAAAATGCAAATCATTTGGAACGATCATGGTGGGGCGGTGACTATGGTACCTTAGGTCGTATTTGATAGTCCGGAAAAATTTTAGGCGATCGAGGTCCGCGGCTCCCCGGATCACTTGGAAGGCGTGGGTATAGCACACGAAAATATGGGAATCGGGCGGAATTCTAGATGTTTGGCCGAAAAACGCAAAAAATGAGGAACGATCATGGCGGGGCGGATACTATGGTTCCTTAGGTCGTATTTGATAGTCCGGAAAAATTTTAGGCGATAGGGGTCAGGAGGTCCCGGGACCACTCGGAAGGCGTGGGATATACCACACAAAAATATGTGAATCGGGCGGAATTCTAGTTGTTTGGCCGAAAAACGCAAAAAATGAGGAACGATCATGGCGGAGCGGACACTATGGTTCCTTAGGTCATATTTGATAGTCCGGAAAAATTTTAGGCGATAGGGGTCAGGAGGTCCCGGGACCACTCGGAAGGCGTGGGCTATAACACACAAAAATATGGGAATCGCGCGGAATTCTAGTTGTTTGGCCGAAAAATGCAAAAAATGAGGAACGATCATGGCGGGGTGGTTACTATGGTTCCTTAGGTCGTATTTGATGGCCCGGAAAATTTTTAGGCGATCGGGGTTCGGGGTTCCCGGGACCACTTGGAAGGGTGGGCAATAGCACACAAAAATATTGTAATCGGGCGGAATTCTAGTTTTTTGGCCGAAAAACGCAACAAATGAGGAATGATCATGGCTGGGCGGTGACTATGGTTCCTTAGGTCGTATTTGATAGTCCGGAAAAATTTTAGGCGATAGGGGTCCGGAGTTCCCGGGTTCACTTGGAAGGCGTGGGCTATAGGACACGAAAATATGGGAATCGCGCGAAATTCTAGTTTTTTGGCCGAAAAACAGAAAAAACTAGGAACGATCATGGCTGGGCGGTGACTATGGTTCCTTAGGTCTTATTTGATAGTCCGGAAAAATTTTAGGCGATAGGGGTCCGGAGACCCGGGACCACTCGGAAGGCGTGGGCTATATAACACACAAAAATATGGGATCGCGCGGAATTCTAGTTGTTTGGCCAAAAAACACAAAAAATGAGGAACGATCATGGCGGTGGGGATACTATGCTTCCTTAGGTCGTATTTGATAGTCTGGAAAAATTTTAGGCGATAGGGGTCAGGAGGTCCCGGGACCACTCGGAAGGTGTGGGCTATAGCACACAAAAATATTGTAATCGGGCGGAATTCTAGTTTTTTGGCCGAAAAACGCAACAAATGAGGAATGATCATGGCTGGGCAGTGACTATGGTTCCTTAGGTCGTATTTCATAGTCCGAAAAAATTTTAGGCGATAGGGGTCCGGAGTTCCCGGGTTCACTTGGAAGGCGTGGGCTATAGGACACGAAAATATGGGAATCGCGCGAAATTCTAGTTCTTTGGCCGAAAAACAGAAAAAACTAGGAACAATCATGGGTGGGTGGTGACTATGGTTCCTTTGGTCTTATTTGATAGTCCGGAAACATTTTAGGCGATAGGGGTCCGGAGACCCGGGACCACTCAGAAGGCGTGGGCTATATAACACACAAAAATATGGGATCGCGCGGAATTCCAGTTGTTTGGCCGAAAAACACAAAAAATGAGGAACGATCATGGCAGGGCGGATACTATGGTTCCTTAGGTCGTATTTGATAGTCCAAAAAAATTTTAGGCGATAGGGGTCCGGAGGTCCCGGGACCACTTGGAAGGTGTGGGCTATAACACACAAAAATATGGGAATCGCGCGGAATTCTAGTTGTTTGGCCGAAAAAAGCAAAAACTAAGGAACGATCATGGCGGGGCGAATACTATGGTTCCTTAGGTCGTATTTGATTGCCCAGAAAAATTTTAGGCGATCGGGGTCCGCGGCTCTTGGGACCAATCGGAATACGTGGGTATAGCACACGAAAATATGGGAATCGGGCGAAATTCTAGGTCTTTTTCAGTAACATGCAAAAAATATGGAAAGATCTTGACAGGGCGGTGACTATGGTTCCTTTGGTCTTATTTGATAGTCCGGAAAAATATTAGGCGATAGGGGTCCGGAGGTCCCGGGACCACTCAGAAGGCGTGGGCTATAACACACAAAAATATGGGAATCGCGCGGAATCCTAGTTGTATGGCCGAAAAACGCAAAAAATGAGGAACGATCATGGCGAGGCGGATACTATGGTTCCTTAGGTCGTATTTGATAGTCCAGAAAAATTTTAGGCGATAGGGGTCCGGAGGTCCCGGGACCACTCGGAAGGTGTGGGCTATAACACACAAAAATATGGGAATCGCGCGGAATTCTAGTTGTTTGGCCGAAAAACGCAAAAACTAAGGAACGATCATGGCGGGGCGAATACTATGGTTCCTTAGGTCGTATTTGATTGCCCGGAAAAATTTTAGGCGATCGGGGTCCGCGGCTCTTGGGACCAATCGGAATACGTGGGTATAGCACACGAAAATATGGGAATCGGGCGAAATTCTAGGTCTTTTTCAGTAACATGCAAAAAATATGGAAAGATCTTGACAGGGCGGTGACTATGGTTCCTTTGGTCTTATTTGATAGTCCGGAAAAATATTAGGCGATAGGGGTCCGGAGGTCCCGGGACCACTCGGAAGGCATGGGCTATAACACACAAAAATATGGGAATCGCGCGGAATTCCAGTTGTTTGGCTGAAAAACACAAAAAATGAGGAACGATCATGGCAGGGCGGATACTATGGTTCCTTAGGTCGTATTTGATAGTCCAGAAAAATTTTAGGCGATAGGGGTCAGGAGGTCCCGGGACCACTCGGAAGGCGTGGGCTATAACACACAAAAATATGGGAATCGCGCGGAATTCTAGTTGTTTGGCTGAAAAACGCAAAAAATGAGGAACGATCATGGCGGGGTGATTAATATGGTTCCTTAGGTCGTATTTGATGGCTCGGAAAATTTTTAGGCGATCGGGGTTCGGGGTTCCCGGGACCCCTTGGAAGGCGTGGGCTAAAGCACACGAAAATATGGAAATCGCGCGAAATTCTAGTTTTTTGGCTGAAAAACGCAAAAGACTAGGAACGATCATGGCGGGGCGGTGACTATGGTTCCTTAGGTCGTACTTGATAGTTCGGAAAATTTTTAGGCGATCCAACTCCGGGGGGCCTGACCCACTCGGAAGGCGTGGGCGATAGCACACAAAAAAATGGGAATCGGGCGGAATTCTAGTTCTTTGGCCAAAAAATGCAAAAAATGAGGAACGATCATGGCGAGGCGGTGACTATAGTTCCTTAGGTCTTATTTGAATGCCCGGAAAATTTTTAGGCGATCGGGGTCCGCGGCTCTTGGGACCACTCGGAATGCGTGGGTATAGCACACGAAAATATGAGAATCGAGCGAAATTCTAGGTCTTTTTTAGTAACATGCAAAAAATTTGGAAAGATCTTGGCAGGGCGGTGACTATGGTACCTTAGGTCGTATTTGATAGTCCGGAAAAATTTTAGGCGATCAGGGTCCGCGGCTCCCCGGACCACTTGGAAGGCGTGGGTATAACACACAAAAATATAGGAATCGGGCGTAATTCTAGTGTTTTGGCCGAAAAATGCAAATAATGAGAAATGATGATGGCGGGGCGGTTACTATGGTTCCTTAGGTCGTATTTGATGGCCCGAAAAATTTTTAGGCAATCGGGGTCCGGGGGTCCCGGAACCACTTGGAAGGGTGGGCAATAGCACACAAAAACATTGTAATCGGGCGGAATTCTAGTTTTTTGGCCGAAAAATGCAACAAATGTGGAATGATCATGGATGGGCGGTGACTATGGTTCCTTAGGTCGTATTTGAAAGTCCGGAAAAATTTTAGGCGATAGGGGTCCGGAATTCCCGGGTTCACTTGGAAGGCGTGGGCTATAGGACACGAAAATATGGGAATCACGTGGAATTCCAGTTGTTTGGCCGAAAAACGCAAAAAATAAGGAACGATCATGGCAGGGCGGATACTATGGTTCCTTAGGTTGTATTTGATTGCCCGGAAAAATTTTAGGCGATCAGGGTCCGCGGCTCTTGGGACCACTCGGAATGAGTGGGTATAGTACACGAAAATATTGGAATCGGGCGAAATTCTAGGTCTTTTTTAGTAACATGCAAAAAATGTGGAAAGATCTTGGCAGGGCGGTGACTATGGTTCCTTTGGTCTTATTTGATAGTCCGGAAAAATATTAGGCGATAGGGGTCCGGAGGTCCCGGGACCACTCGGAAGGCATGGGCTATAACACACAAAAATATGGGAATCGCGCGGAATTCTAGTTGTTTGGCCGAAAAACTCAAACAATGAGGAACGATCATGGCGGGGCGGATACTATGGTTCCTTAGGTCGTATTTGATAGTCCGGAAAAATTTTAGGCGATAGGGGTTAGGAGGTCCCGGGACCACTCGGAAGGCGTGGGCTATAACACACAAAAATA